>NC_092819.1:106560499-106863529 GCF_023375885.2 Dermacentor andersoni | reverse complement strand
ACCATGGGGTAGTATGCAGGCAAATGAAGTTTCGCTTTAAACACTGCCCAGTAGTTCGCGTACCTCGCTGAACTACTCGGCTCGCCGCCTCTCTGGGCAGTCAGTCGTCGCTCGCGGGCGCGGGTACGCGAGACGGCTGCCGGCACCTGCGCGGCTCTTACTGTGTGGTGCGGCGAGTTTCTTTGAGGTCTCCGGCTTTTTAACGCGATAGCGTTAAGGAGCTCGCGTCGCAGAAAAGCCGGTGTCGTCGGCGGCGTTGGTCGTGAGCGAAAAATCCCGGAAGGTAATTCATAAATAAAAAGAACTTGCAAGATGGGCTGGGTGGTAGTCGAACCAGAGTCTCCGGAGTGTGAGACGGAGACGCTAGCACTCAGCCATGACTTCGGTGGTTCAAATGGCACAAAAGCGCCTCTAGTGAATACGGTGTTGCCTTAGAAACGTGCCATAGAAAGTTATACTGCGGTGTATATCGGTAATTATGTGCATGTAAATTACAGCAATCGCAGTTAAACCGGTAGCGAAGTACGTTTCCGCTACATTTCTTCTGCGCTTAGCGCACACGCAGAGCCATCTTGCGGCAAACACAGAAGACCCCCTCCTCGCAATGTACGGCGCTGCCCCGACAGGTGGCGCGCCACTCGCCCGCTTCTTCCCTTCGTCTCGTTTGAGCGCATTGGGGCCGTGCGGGGACCGGTGCGAGGATGCCCCAATACCCATGCGTTTAATGTTTTCTCGCTCTCTCCGCTTCCAAATTCCAGCGTGTGTCACTTGAACTCTCGTGTTTAGGCGAAGCGGCTCCTCTTTCCGCTCACAGCGCGATTCCTAGGTGCAGTGTCCGATGCGGGACGCCTCTGACGTGATCGCTGCGCCGTAGCGCGTCTGGTGGGGAAGCGTCCCCTGCGATGTGTGCCCTGCTGCTGGCGAGGAGTCATGCGTCTGCGTGCTGCTCCTGGAACAATTAAGTACAAAAAAGTTGTGCTGTGGACTTAGAAGGGTTGTATATGAAAACTATGCCTTTGTGTGACTCAAGAGCATGCCGAGCGAATGAGTGGGCGGTCCGAACGGGGTGCGAATTTTTTTATGTGAAACCTCACGGCGACGGCGAGCGCAACCTATATGGAACCTCACGGCGACGGCGAGTGCCTAGAGTTATATAAGTTATATGTTATATAATGGTTATCGCATTAATATAACAATGAGACCAGGAGACAAGCAAGTACGTATTTTACGACTTTAAAAAGAATAGTTACACGTACATTTATTGCAAAAATTGTCTATCAGGATCAAATGTTAGAAATTTAACGGTACGATAACGTGTTAGGTTTCGCCAACATAGCAACGCTGAACGTGCATTGATCTTTGACGTAGAACATGACATCCGTCCTTTATTTCCCCGTTATCGCTACTGAAACGAGTCGCTATTTGCACTACGACTATTGCGCAGATTAGTATGCTTTTCCTTCACCATTCTGGGGGAAAAAGGTCCGACAAATCGCAAATACTCATCATCTGTTTCACGCTATCTCGTACTCAGAGAGGTGAGCGAGTTGTATACTTCAGAAAGCCGTAGGCTCAATGGTTTGATAACATTCTCTATTCCTTCATGTGGCTGTTGAGAGATCCACTGTTGAGATAGCAGGTGATGTTGTTTCTAACACTGCGCTTCCTATCCCCTCATACTTCTGTCCAACAATGAAGGATCTGGGCTGCTATTCTTTCTCACAGTTCGGCGCTTCAGCTTCCACAGCATAACACGGGGATAAACTATCTTCGTAGGATGTCTCAATACTTGGCCCACTTCTTGAAAAAATGACCCTCTCCGGTGTTTCCTGGCGTGGAACGTCTTCTTCCCCAGGCTCATTTTGCAGCACCAAAGCCATGGACCTGTAACCTCGATGCTGCTGCGCGCGGCGTTGTTTCGGTGTGCCTGAGGGTGTGGGGCTGGTGAAAGCAGATGAGATGTATTCGGATGATTCGGCCTCTTCTCTGATATGATTTAGCGACGGCGAATGGAGCACTGTCTCCGTCGTTGATTCAGCTGTTACCGGTTCCGCTTCGAACAAGCCGGTAACAAGCACCTCCGGCGGCAGGAGCTCCATATTTTCTGGCCGATGATTCTTGTTCGCTGATTCCCACTGCTGATTCTTCTCCGTTACTGCGGCATTTTCGCTTCCTATCCCATATATTTGCGGTGGCAGCGCCGCTTTTGGTGGCTGTTCGGAAACTATGGATTGCAGTCGCTGGCCCTCGCTTTTTTGTGTTAAGCCTTGGGGTAGTTCACTTAATTGAGGTATAGAGGCTCTTGACTTGAACTGACGGAGCTGTCGTGCTTGACCTGGAGGTGTCACATGAACGGTGGTTGTAACCTTGGCGCTTAGGCTGCTTGCAATGAGCGGCCAGTTCAGCGGGGAGCAAAGCAGTGCCTTGTCGCTTGCTCTGCAGACATGCTCCTTGGAACCGGATGGTAATTTCGGAGCCTTGCTGGTTTCATGTGCTTTGGAGCCCTGTGAGCTTGATGCATTTCTTGCACTTGATACGGACAGCGTGGATTTGCCGAAACTGGCACCACTCTGGCTGCGAGTTGTGAAGAAGCGGCATTTACTGTATTTTTTGAAGCTGGGTGTACATACAAGTGAACGGGTGTCGGAGATCTCCACGTAGGGGCCCACTGTAGAACTGCAGCAAGCCTGTGCCTTTGAGCCAGCCTCAAGCAGGTCAGTTTTTTTCATAACGCTCGTCTTGAATATCGGTGAAGAGTGCCCGCATGCAGGGATTGGAATTTTGTCCTGACCGACTAGACCACATCCAACGTGGGCGCGCAAGGATCCCGCGCTGCTCTTGCGATTTTGGATAGTACACTTGCCGAATGCCGAAGCTTCACCTGGCACCTTGTGAGCAATCGAGTTCAAACGTCCAGGCGAAAACCGTCTACTCCCGGTACGACTCGCACATTGCAAAGAATCCACGTGGACGCCGGAGATGGAGATGCCTTGCTGATGGATGGAACGCGGACTGGAAGGCGCGGACGGCCGGGACGGAGGCCTGGCCATTGCTTCTTCTTCGTCTTCTTTTACAGGAATCACCTATTGAGAACCAGACACTGCCCATAGATTAGCGATGGAAAATACTCAAGAATATAAGTTTTCAGAAGCGAAAAGGAAGTAGCGAATTCCTGAGGACATGTATTTAACGTAATATTATACATTTAGTGAAGAGGAATGCCCGGCGCTGCCGCGGCATCGTTAGTCGTCCGGGAGGCGCGAGCTCGAGATTGCCTGTGCTGCTATGGTTGAGACGCTGCCAACGCTGTCTGCTGCTTTCTTGCCCTCTCCTTTGTTCGAATTAGATTTTGGCGGATGTGCTGCTATTTTCCCTCACCCTGGAATTACGCAACCGAGCTCTGCCATCCGTCATGCCTGATGACGCGAACCCCCAGACATCTCACCGGTCTCACCAGCCATGGCGTGTTCCGCTGCCCAGCGTCACCGAGATCCTGACATGTTCAAAGGCACCGGTGACAAAGAGTTTGAAGATTGACTGGAATTGTAACAAAGAGCGAGCACCACATACAAATGGGGCGATCACGTAAAGCTCAACAATGCGATCTTCTATTTATCGGATGTCGCCAAGCTGCGGTTTAAAGAACCGCGAAGCAGGTCTCCGCACCCTGGCTAGCTTCAAAGCTAGCACCACAGAAGTTTACGGCCGCCCTGGAGCGCGCAAGCTTTGCGCTGAACAACGCTTACTAAGTCGACTCTTCCTCCACGTTCTCGAGCTATGCCCCGTCAAGCTTCCCACTTAAAGATGTCGGATGACTTTCTCTACCGCCGGAATTACCTCTCTGGTGGCCGCTAGTGGCTCCTAGTAATGAACGCCGTAGTGAATGCCATGGAACCACCGCATCCTGACGTAAACGGCGTGACAGACGGATGACGGCGATGCAGTGACGAAAAAATGGAATGACCTTGATTCATTGCGAAGACTGATGGAGTTGAGCACAAGAAAATGCCCAGATGCCAATTCGGACATACGTACCTAGTGGCACAAGCCCAGTTGGACATGGTTAGGGGCTCAGGCTGTTGTTCCACCGCACACCCCGCAGTGTTCGATTGTCGGCCTCTTTCTGTCTTTTGGTTTTACGTTTCTTTCTGGGTTCGATGGCATTTCTCATTGCCAAACAGTCCAGAGTTATCGCTGTGGCGGTATGCCACGTGTGGCTGTACCCGATAAACACATACACGCACAGTAACCCAGTAAACATCACATGACCCATGGCCTGGTGTCTAGAACACTCGACCGCAATGGATCGGGGAGGTAGCAGGGTCAGCCTGGTGTCGGTGGCTGGCGGGACCCTTTAGTGTGCTGGTGTAGTTAGGAAGGGGTACGCAGGTCGGGTCAGAACCTACATCTGCCTTGAGAAGTACTCAACCTTCTTTATGGATTGAGCCATTTCTGTGAGAGCCTTGATTCCATCACTGCCCTCTCCTAGTTCTTTTAAGCAATTAGCATTCCTTGAGAATTTTACCAACATTGCAGTATAATTCTAGCCTCTTTAACATACGCGGAGACCGAAGTTGTCTGCTAGCTTCTGCCACTGGGTATGTGCTTGCTGCTATTTTGCTGAGACCACGATATGTTCCTCTGGGTACGTGGCTTAACTGACAACTCGGCGCACTTTTTAAAGAATGATTTAAACCCCCTATAAATTTAAATACGTACAGTGGCGTGCACTGTACGTATTCGGTAAACAATTAGCTTCTGTAAACAATTCTGTGCTTTGAGTTTGTCCAACATTATTATTTCGACATAAAGAAGCTTCCCTATTTTTGAGAGTACTTACAGAAATGTCCAGGAGGGCTGCCACGTGGTGTTTTTATTGAGCGCCGTAAACCAAAACAATGAGGATCGCCTCGTGTGATCCCTCATACTATAGGCACGGGAGACGCTTCCGACAGATGGCGACTCCATAAGTCCTCGTCTCCAATAGTCAGAGCGTAAAGTCGACAAAGGCGGGTCTTCGGACTGACCTCATCGGAGCGTAAAGCCCCTCAGTTTTCCAACCATGGAGGAAGGAAACTGAGGAGAGGCCCTACCCCCTCCGCGCGCTAGGAGAAAAGTGTGGAGGAAATGACATAGTAGGTTCTCGTTTGTTTTGCTGTCTTTTTATTTCTTTGCCGTAGCGGCCCCTCCTTTCGGGCCACAATGGCGGCTTTGTTATTGTTCTGTGCGCTCACACGTGTTGCTCCGTAGGTTTCGTACCGTGGCAAAGGCGCCGTGCGGGCAGGTTTGCGTTGGTCTCCGTGTTTTGCTGCGCTGCGTTATCTGGACCGTGCTCTACCGGATGTTGCTGTGGCCAGGAGGGACAGGAGGAACTAAAGTTCGTGAAATGAACGCGCATGCAACGCTGTACGCTATGTACCGCGCCACGGCAATGGCAACGGACGAAGGAATTTCCGCGGGAAATTTTGCCCTCTTTGACGAAATCATGCTAACGTGCTAACGATTGTTTAGTGTTGCTGCAGAGAGCGCGGGTCCGAGCAGCACGGTTGCGCGCAGCGCGGCGTGGTTTCGCGAGAAATGTAAACAAGAGAGGAGAGCTGGCCCGATGGGCGGAGCAACGCCATGAGCAACGCCAACTTCCGGCTTCACTTTCGCTTCACAAAGAGTGACGTCAGGGCCTCTTAGTTTCCTTCCTCCGTGTTTCCAACAGTAGCGCCATTCTTACATCTTTCCGCCACCCCGCTCTCCCCGACGTTTCCTCCTCCACGCTTCCTTCGCCACGGCCTCCTTCGCTCCCCCTTTGACCAATCTGTGTCACGTGGAAGCAGGCGCCGCGCTTTTGTATATTTTTTTTCTTTACAGGGCGCTGCGACCGCCATTGTTGGCCCTGCGCGACGAAACTTCGTGCAAACGGACTGATCGAGTGTGTTAGCGGAACAAATCGAGTGTGTTATAGACGAGAACCAAATGGTGATGGCGTGCTGCTGCGCATTCGGTAGCCGCTACCGACACAGCGACGACAAAAGGTTTCTTTACCATACAGCGAGCGTAACGCACAAAGAATAAAAGTGTGGATAGATACGATTGAGCGGGTGGACTTCGAGGAAGTGGCAAAAACACACGGCTTTGTGAAGTTCCACGGTTCCTCACAACCTCTTCTTTTAAGCCTAGTTCACGCCTGCCGCTTCGAAAAAGTGTGTGTGTGTTCATGCTGTGCGTGCTTTTAGTGCGTTTTAAGCTGACTTTTTTTCGAATGTGCTCTCTTTGTTTCATGTAATTTTGTCTTGCGACGAAAGGGTACGCATCTGCGGCTGGCCTGTGACATAAAAGCGACTTTATTCATGCTATGTTTTGAGCTCCACCAGAAGTGAGCACATTCTCGACGCTTTTGCATGGGTCACTATGACTTACGAATGCAATCGTTTAGCTTCAAATGTACGCCCGCGTGTACTGATCTTGTTTGTAGTGATTGACGTTTTTAACGTCCCGAAGCGACTAAAGCTATAATGGAGGTCGTAGTGGATGGCTCCGGATAACTTTATTTAGGTCGCCAGGGCATGTTTAACGTGCACTTTGATCGTAGTTTTACGTGGGCCGGTAAATTACTTGTTGGCGTTTCGTAATTCTCGAGCGGGCGCGCTAGCGCTGCGCCAGAAGTTGGCGCCTTGGCGTTATTGCATCTATTTATTAGATTTTATTTACTATTTATAACAACGTGTCATTATTTCGTATTATTGACGGCGCCTCTAGGGCACCAAAGCGGCAACGGGAGCACTTGTAATGTCACGTGCTCTCCAGAGGCCTCTCTTAGCCGTTACATGTGCCCTCCTGGAGCAGTATTTGCAAAAAAGAAAAGTCTATAATAACGATTACCAAAGCACCCCGCAACTAAAAAAGCGCCTCGCGGCTGCTGCAAGATACCGCGCCTGTGCGAGGATAATTACGGAATACCAACGAGGAATCTCTCCACAGGCCCCTTGCATTTCGCTTCTGTCCTGGTTCGCTGCCGGACGCGTCCTCAGTATTGGAGGCATGTGCAGCGGCTACTCGCACGTTTTGTGTGCAGAAATATAATGGCCGAGAAAGGGCGAAAGGGACCGCAGGTTCGCTGATAAGGATTAACATTTTTGCTGCTTAACGTTAACATTTTATGCGTCCATTTAAGTAAATGGGTATCGCATGCGTCATATGCACTCTATGTGAACCTACGAAACCACGCACACATACTTTCACGCCGTCAAAACCTGAAGCTCTGGTAATTACGCGCGCGTTTGAGCACACCTCGTGCATGTGTCGTATTTGAGCAACACGAACTCTCAACGTGCGCGTTCTGTACGCTTTAAATAATGGTCCTTTTCTGTATTTTTTCCGCAATTCCAATACGACATTCCCAAGGCCAGTTACCGACTGACGAAGCAAGATCTCGATTACAAAAACTTCTCCGCAGGGCTCGAACGAATTTTTCCGCGGATTTCCTCCAGTAGCGTGTTAGCCGTCGTCCGCTACGGCGGGGTCAGCATGGGCGGCGCCACCGTCTAGGCCCCACCGAGCGGAGGAAGAGGGAAGTGGTGGGCGCTACTCATAGAGTTTCTCACATATAACATATAGTGAGAAACTCTTTGGCGCTACTATTGGAGATTGAGGGGTTTTATTGCAGCGCCGTTCGCAGCGCCGCCATCGGTAGCGCAGGAAACTAGTTGGCGTTGGTCACTGCGAAGTGCGGGCGACCTTTTGCGCGCGAAGCTCGGAACCTATGCAGTGTGCAAGGCATTGAGGAAGAGGCATTACGCGGAGTTAATTCTTCCGGCTAACGCCTGGGACCGCTGCTGTCTCGGTGCGCGCACGCGTAATCATGCGGCTGTGTATATAAGTCTCCGCGTTTTCTTTATAACGCGGAAAAAAATAATTACGCGATACGTAGCACACGAAAACAACGGATCGGGGGTTCTAAAACACAAATATTACTTCTCTAGCAAAAGTAACGCCCTCAATTCAATTACAAGAAGTTCGTTAATAAATCTAATCTTATTATATATCGTTCCATTCTGACGAAAGAAAAAAAATTACTCCTGAGGCGGAACGCCACTGCTGACAGAATACCATGGTTGAGTCCTCGTATATTCTATGTTTTAAGAGCATGGGTAACGTTAGCTGGGACACTGTATACCTGGGGCCCCATAACGTTAAGCTATTCCAATCTGTTTTTAATCCAATTTCCCGACGTCAAATAATACGTAACTGCCGACGCAAGCACGGTGCGGTGACCCGCAGCGTTGCCCTAAAGGCCCATACAAACGCTCTCCTCGTTTGTGGGAGGTCACTTTTGTTTGATTTAAAAACGAATAACGTTGCCTGCATTGAGCGGTTTTTCTTGTCTAAGTGGCTGACAAGAGGCGAGGAGCACGCTCAATCGGAGAAGGTTTCTAGCGCAGCGAAAAAATTTGGAGGACGCTTAAGCTTCGCCTTTAAGAGTGGAACGCGATAGCGTTATCGCACCCCGTTCGCATCGCCTACTCAAACACGCTACGCCAGCCAAACGTCGCGATCGGCACAGATAGCCGGGCCCCGACGCGCCATGAAAGCGGACGCGATCATGGGGCCAGTGGCGCGCCACGTGTCGGGGCAGCGCCGTACATTGCGAAGAGGGGGTCTTCTGTGTTTGCCGCAAGATCGCTCTACGTGTGCGCTAAACGCAGGAGATATGTAGTGGAAACGTACTTCGCTACTCGTGAAACTGCGACTTCTGTAAGTTACATGGTCATAATTACCGATATACACCGCAGTATAACTTTCTACGGCAAGTTTCTAAGGCAACGCCGCATTCACTAGAGGCAATGTTGTCCCGTTTTGAAGGAGCTAGCTCGTGGCTGAGTGGTAGCATCTCCGATTTACACTCCGGAGACCCTAGTTCGATTCCCACTAGCCCATCTTGCAAGATGTTTTTTATTTATGAAGTGCCTTCTGGTATTTATCGCTCACGGCCAACGCCGCTGACGCCGACACCGGCTTTTCTGCGACACGAGCTCCTTAACGCTCTCGCGTGAATAGATACCTAGATGAGGAGGGTCGTGCCCGCGTCTGCCATCGGTCCGCTACACCTTACTTTGCTTGCGGTGGCTGGTCGAAAATCGAGGTGGCGCACAACGGAAGGTTAAGATTGCCGGTAAAACAGATCCTTAGCAAAGAATAGTTGGCAGAGCGATGTCGTATATGTGCCGAAACGCCTAGATAACGTTAGGCTGTCACGCAAAAATTTTGGTATACGCAAATTAACCCATGCTCTCCGGCAGTTGCGAATAGCCAGTGCCTAAGCGATCGGCTGGCAGCCATCTTCTATTCCTTTCGCAGCGGGGCAGTCACCAGCTATTCAGATAAAAAATCATTTTTGTTCCGCATATTAATGCATCTTTAACGCGTACATGTAATTTTGACGTGGTGAGTTTTCGCGGTATTGTGACGTCGCGTGACAGAAAGACGAGG
This sequence comes from Dermacentor andersoni, assembly GCF_023375885.2. Classification (NCBI taxonomy): domain Eukaryota; kingdom Metazoa; phylum Arthropoda; class Arachnida; order Ixodida; family Ixodidae; genus Dermacentor; species Dermacentor andersoni. Next base: position 106,854,049 of record NC_092819.1, on the reverse strand, counting down.
TGGCTGCAGCCCTAGTAGCAGATGGATATTGGGAAAGAAGTGTCGAATAAGAAATAACAATGCATCTAACCACGCGTAATCAGTGTGCACATATCATATCAGATGGGGCGTTGCCGCGGTTTTTGTGACATCGCGTGACAGAGAGGTGAAGTGGGAGGGTGGCCCGAAAATATTTTGGCTTATTGTGAAGGGCTGATTGCAGAATTGGGAGAGAAAAGTTTGGAATAGCTTTACGTTATAGCACCCATGAAATGGATAGTAACAGTTAAGAGAATAAAACTCCTTCAATGTGATCATTTATTAAGAAGTACGCTTAATACTTTAGTTTCTGTTTATTTACAAACTTCCTTCTTATTTTTCTTCTTATTTTACTTCTGCTACTGCTGGATCCATGGTCTATCCAGGATAGTGGGTGAAGCCTTAACACCATACGCCAACCAACTAATAGCAATGTTTGCTGTAAGAGGCTGCTCATGGTCAAGTGAATAAATTCGAAGTCTAATGTCGTTGACTAAAATTCGTTGACTAATTTTATGAAGTTACATCCGTTTGTTTCGTCGCCATTAGGCTAGGATTCAATTTTGCATTATCTTAAAGTGAATCCCCGTGGCAAGTGCCTTCGGTACCTCGTGAAAGTAGCAGAAGATGAGCGCGTTTGCGTGGAGATGGAACATAAGCAAAGTCTGCCCGACTCTTGGCCAATCCCCGCGAGTGGGTAAGCGCCAAACTCATCAAGGACATCATAATCATCATCATCATCATCATCATCATCACCCGTAAGCGAGAGCCGCCGCCCGTCGACCGACTGGCGGCGATACGTGCTCTCCCCAACACCGGACGCGTCGGGCACGACGTGGACGGATCACGCGCGCGATCCCAGGCTGCAGGCGCAGGCGAACAACACGAGCAGGCGGGACTCAAGTGACAGCCGTCGCGGGAAGCAGCACAAACATCTCCGCAATCAGATGAAAGTCGCCGTTATGACCACAGCCTGTCTCGTGAGTATAAATGATACGCCGCACCCTCTGCTCCGTGCTCCGGAGCAGCGCAGTGTTAAAAAGGAACAATTTAATGTCTACATCGACTGCCGGTGCCGGGTAACGCTACGCCAACGCACTGCACTGGTGTGCAAAAATACGACAGACGCACTTGCCACATGCCACAATGCATTCCTTACAATGTAGGACGACGGTGAAAGGGCAGGTGCGTAAGTGTAGTACATTCGCTACACTTACGTGTTCACCTTAAAGGGACACTAAAGGTTACTATGAAGTCAAGTTAAAGTGATAAAGCAATGCTCTAGAATGTCTAAGGCGTCAATATAACGCGAACACAGCTTTAGTAACCGAGAAATTGAGGTAAATGCATGACACGATTTGAGACCCCCCAGCGACATTCCGGTACTAGCCCAATGACGAAGGCACTCCTCATCATAATTTATGTCACTAGTACTCAACTACTCGTATTAAAAAGATCATTAGGTTATAAGACGAAAGAAAATGCTACTTGTCTACTTCTATTAGATACAAAGAAAAAATAACATTTTGACGTTACCCTTCAGTAGTATGGGTGGTTGAAAGGTTTCGTTTTCGCTCGAATCTGCGCGCTCGACTATGCGCCGTGCGCGCTTTGGAGTTTCAGTTGTTTCGTTATCGCGTCGTGCTGCGCTGGTTCAGCTCGCTCGCGAAACTTGCATTTGGAACAAGCAGCGAGAATTCCACGTCCATGTGATTTCGTGGGATGCGCGAACGGCCCGCGGAACTTGGCCAAGGGCAGTTGCAGCGGCAAATCCAACGTTACTTACCACTGTGTGCCAAGAAGTGAACGTCTCCGTTCGAAGTGTTTAAGTGCCGTACCTCTGCCATAGTGCGTTGGCAAAGAGCCGAAAAATCGCATAGTGTGCTCGCTGCACTTTCGTCCAGAGGATTACGAGTTCAACGCCGACTTTCTGAAGTCGTGGGGAGTGCCTTTCAAAGCAATGCTTTCCCGTAGCGCTGTTCCGTCAGTCTCGCCTGCATTCTCCGAAGCGCAAGATCAACTGCAGGTCGAAGACGGGGCGGTGAGTGCGGCATTTGGTTTTTACGAAGGGAAAAGCTACAAATGTACGACTATGTACAGCCATGAATTACAGTTGCCGTCGTAGTAGTACGCAACGACGCCGGCAGTGCGAGCCCTCAGCAGCAGGTCGCGTTCATCAGTCGCTGAAGTAGAGCCCAGCGTCGCGAGCCAATGTGTCGCTGTCAGGGTCGTTCATTGCAACGAGCGTCAAAGTTGGCGTCATAAAATAAAGAACCAGCTTATCGTCGCGCGCTTTCCATTCCGCTAGCCACCATAGTTCCGTTTTCGCGCTGCTGTCGGCTCGGTCTCGGCTCGATTCTGGCCGCGCGTTTGTCTTTTGCGCAGAAAAGCCGTAGCGCCGTCTGCGGGCGCCGTTTTACTCACCGACGGCGCAACGTCACTATGAGACCATGACGTCACCACTCCTCTATCGGAGGGCGGACGATTTGAACTGCGCTAGAGGTACAGGGACGCTTCAGAATGCATTTTCTCTTAAAATAAGTCTCTTCGCATGAAACAAGCGTTTCGAGGTTTCTGGGATGGTATTTCAACAGTCTACGTTCACTTATTATTAACCTTTAGTGTCCCTTTAATAACGGACCGCGCTGTTCACACGAGTAAGAAAAGTCGAGGCGAGGAGTAACAAACGTCCCGCTGAGCTAGTGCAGTGCAAATGCAACTTCTCCATATTGTAGAAACCGTCTAGTCTGACGTGACGCTGTTAAACTGCCTAACCAAACCGGCCTTCTAAATCTATGGGCTAGGATCTGCAAAAAGCGCATAAAGAATAGCAATAGTTCGCAAACGAATGCGACTTCAGAATGTGTTGATTTGCTGCAGACGTTTGGAGGTTAATGCTATTATTCACGTGTAGAGCCCACGTACAAGCGCGCTGGCCAGTTCAAGTTCCCGTAAAGACCCCCTGCAATGCCGTCCGTTGGTGGTGGTTAGGTGGGAATACCGCGAGCACGTGCAGTTTTGAAACACTGTGTTGATTCTGTTCGTAGTTAATGTGTGTATTTCAGAGCCTGGCTCTTCTAGTCACGTAATTTGGCAAGAAGTCAACTTTTTTTTGCAGCAGTATTTCAATATACAGTAAATGTCCACTGCTGGAAATAAAATAACGAGGACGGTTGAGCGACTTGGAACCACAAAAAGCTGAGCTAGTAGTTCGCGATTCATCGTGAAACGAGGTAAGGATTGCAGAGAGGAACAAGATAGCTAGCCCTATTCCAATAGTATCGTATGCGCTTTGACAGACGCACGCGATTCAATAGCCCTTAGATGAATACGCATTTGTCGATCCTCTGTGAAAGTTCCTTCGCAATAAAGAATCGACTAATGTTGATTCCAATACATGGCTCGTATTAGAAGCCACACTGCATCAAACGATACAATTTCCACGTTCACGGTCCGCGTTGACTAAGCAGTAACGTCCATTAACTGCACATCCCAACGTCTTGCATCAGTTTTCGGCCCTATAGTGATAACGGATGTCATGTAAGTGCGTACAAAAAATGACACTGACTGACTAACCTTGTGGTAATGATTGCACTAGGCGGCTACATTGCAACGTAACCTTTCATGTGACGTAGCAACCCTAGCCACACGACAGAACGAATACATGCGCAGCGCTGAACACTGATTTTTAAGTGGTGATTCGCGTTAACGGTGACATGGGGAAATTTATTGTTATCCGGCCCACGAGGGGTCACGTGCAACTCCTGTGAAGAAGTACAACTCGGTGACGAAGGGTACAGGGGGAAAGGACGGCTGTGACGGCCACTGATGTTTGCGCGGGAGGTCGAGCGGTTGAGAATACGGATTTAGTTACGTCATGCCATCGCCTTGGTGCCGATACATCGTCAGCAGCACTCGCAGGGCGTTTGCGGCACCCCACTATGGTGGCGTCCCTGATACAACCTATCCATTTTTTTTTCCGGATAGGACGCACATGCCATGATCGCACGGGTAAGGCGTTTCGCTCTGCTGCAGCGCGTGTTCTCGGAAGACGTGTGGAAGAAAGGGAAACAGAGTTATATGAGGGCGCACTGCAAACACTAGACGCAATAGCTGTGTGATCGTGGCGCCTCTGTGCGTCTCCCGAGAAAAATGCATGCGCAGCTTGTATTTTAATGCGTAAGCATTCGTGCGCTCTTTATACAAACCACAAGAGGGGGGGGGGGGGGGGGGCTTGCTCGATATGACTCATGGAAAGAATAGTTTCTGGAGTGCGTGACGACGCCGCAAGACGAAGACAGATACGAAGACTCAGAAGCGCTGACCAACACAAGCGTGTGTGGTCTTCTAGTTTGTGCGCTTTGTCGCACTCCAGAGGCTACGCAACATTAATTCGCCCGATGTGGCGCGCACTGCTGCTCGGGAATAAGCCATAATGAGTTGCCACAACAGAGGCAATCAATAGACAAAAAGGGTAAGCTACCAACGCATCAGGTGTAGAGGCACCACTTATGCTTTTGCTAGTCTTCCGCTCAAGTGTTGCACTGATGCAAAGATAGTGCAGTATATTGTGCGAAGTCAAAAGAGGTAAGCAAGCAGAGTTAATGACACCATTGTTTAAGGGAAAGTGAATTGTTGACGCCATGAAACACTACTCGGCTCACGTATCTTTCCGATGCTCTGTTCAAGGTCAGACTGAGAACTTTATGTGGTTTGTTAACTCATTCACAATAGGCAGCCGTACTAGGCAGTTTTTGGTTGAGTTTCTCGCCTTAAACAGCTTCTGTGCTGTCTGCGCGTAGGTTTATAAGGCCACAACAGCCAATAGTGCTGCAGACGAGGACGACTTTGCGTGCATCATAAAGAAGCTATATATGCAATATCGCGTTTCATGGCGACAGCCTGCCGCTGTCGTAATGTTAAGCTCACATTCACATTCAGAGATCACTTAAGTTTCACGCGATTGTATGGGTCAACTCACGCCTTCAACTCATCTGCTCTTCCTCGCGCCATACGTTTGTGGAATGGTCTTCCAGACAACATCGCATCCGAACCAGACCACGATAGTTTCCTTCAATATCTCCACTCTTTCTTTTCACCATAAAAACTTACCACTAGTTTTTCCAATTTTGTTTTACTTCCGGTGCCATGTCCTGTATCCCACCCATGTATTTATTTATTTGTTATTTTTACCGCTTTAAGACCAAACACATCCGTCATTTTTTTTTTGTACCACTGCACGTGTTTTTGTGTTTTTGTTTTTCTTCAGTATCCCACTCTGTACCCGACTGCATTTTTTACATTGAAGAATGTTTTTACTGTGCACGCGATTAGCCCCTGCGTTTTTTATCATGCCCTACCGTTGTGCATCTTTGAAATACTGCCAACTGTTCCTGCGCCTAGAATTCGCATATTTGGCTGTCTATCGTTGGTTGTAGTTTCTTTTCTTTTTACTGTCGTCATTGTGATTGCTATACTTTATAGTTCTTGTGTTCAGTTTCGCCATATGCATAATGCCAGCCAATATATTTTTTCGTGTTATCCTCTTTCTTGCCCAACCTTATATTGCAGTCATACCACTTTATCATCCATTCCTCCAATGTTTGTGTTGAATAGCAATTCGGAGCCGTATGTTCGTACTCTGTCGAGTTACTTTGCACATTTATTACCCCCCTTACTCAATGCCCTGTCAAGGGGCCTGTAAGGTATATTCAATAAATAAATAATCATTGAAGGCTGCTTATGTTATCTTGTTCATTCTGTTATCTTTTTTTTTTTTTTTTTTTTTGTAGCAATAAAATCGGAACGATGACATCGGAGTACGCCTTGAGAACGGAACTCGGACATTATTTCGCATATCTCACAATAATAGGAGTTAGATGCGGGTGCACAATGTGGGAGTTTAATAATGAATGTGATAAAATAATTCTGATTATTAAGCTCGAAAAGTAAAACAGTCCATGTGAGGTGCTTTAGGCGGAACGTACAGGTGCCTTTTTAGCAGCCATGGTTCATTGAGTTCCTCTCAAAGTGCAGAACACTGGCGTTTCAGAACGAGGCCATTCGTCTTCCCGAATGCCGCCACCGTGGCCGGGAATCAAACTCGCGACCTCCTTTTCTGCACGAGAGCGTCTCCGCCGCACGCAGTGAAGGTGTACTTTTTACTCTTGCAAAATACAGAATGCTTATTTTTATCAGTACAGCGTAGATTCGATTAGGGTGAATAAATTACCTTTGTTTCATGCTACATTGCGAAAAATGACAACTGCAAGATGCTCTAGGGCTTGACTTGATTTCAAATGTATTACGTTTCTATGCAGTGACCTTATAGGTATCAGATAATTATAGAATGCTATTTTCCTCCTTTGCAGGCGTGGAACTGCGTTTCAATATTTGCGAGAACGTCTGACTCTTTGGTCTCGAGATTCATCGGTGTACCTGCACCGTCACGTAAGTCAGCATAGCTCCCCACAAACATTTCTGTGCTTTTTTTTTAAGGTGTTACTTACTGAGTCACACATGAACGCATTTTTGTCTACCTTCTGCTCTGAAGGGAGGCAACATGCTGATTTAAATTCTGTTGTTTCGCATAACGCTCTCTGTACTTATTATTATAAGAGACACACGACCGCTGCGGGTAGCCCGCGTGAAATCCTACAGAGACGCTGGCCATACTCTACCCCTCTTCTGTGACCGGCGTTTGGGATGTCCTTGGCTCTTTCCACCCCAGTTATCATAACTTTCCAAGCCGTGGAGATTAGCGTTTACCAAACTTTTTCCTGTGTTATATCTATGGTTATTTTCATGGACGTTGCCATATGATGGCGATGTTTATTGACACCCCCCTTGAAACAGGGCGGAGACTTAGTCAACTAGCCTGTTTAATCATTTCAGGTTTTACAACTATCGCTATCTAGCCTTTCGCATATCTGGGGCCCTATAACGTAAAACTATTCCAATCTGTTTTTATTCCATTCTCCTGGCGTCAAATGTGCGTAACCGCCGACGCAAGCATCGGGCGGTCACCCGCAGGGTTGTCTAAACAGACCAATCAAACGCTCTCCTCGTTCATAGGAGGTCACTTTTGTTTGCTTCAAAAACGAATGGCATTGCCTACAGTGAACGGTTTGTTTTATCTAATTGGCCGACAAGAGGCGAGGAGCACGCTAAAGTGGAAAGGACTTCGATGGGGCCGAGCTAATGCACTCAAAATCGATCACCGGATGAAGGGGGCGGTGCCAGCATCTGCGATTGGTCCGCTTTCTTTTACATAGCTGGCTGTGGCTGGTCGAAAATCGCAGCGGCATGCAACGGAAGCTTAAGAATGACGATAAAACTAATCATCGGCAAAGAAGAGTTGGCAGAACGATGTCGTAAACGTGCCGAAAGTGATCGAAAACGTTACAAGGGCACGCAAAAAGTTTTATTAGACGCAAATAAACCCACGCTCGCCGGCAGGTGCGAGTAGCCAGTGCCTGAGCGATCGGCAGCAGCCATCTTTTATTCCTTTCGGAACGGGGCAGCCTGCGGCTATTCAGAAGAAAATTCAGTTTTGTTCGGCATATTAATGCATCTTTAACGCGTACACGTCACTTTGACGCGGTGAGTTTTTGCGGTTTTGTGACGTCGCGTGACAGGCAGGTGAACTGGGTTCAGCCCAGAAACTCATGACCAATAGCCGAGGGCTAATGGGTCAGACCTCCTCGCTTCACACTTGGGGAGCTCCTCTCCCCGGCTGCCGCGCTTTGACAAGCGTGGGCACACACACACACACGCACACACGAAGATACGTGGCACTGAAACACGCCTGGACGCGCTTGGCGGGGAGGCTTTGCGGCAGCTCCGAACGGGCCAAAATGTCCGCCGCTTTGAACGAAGCCCCGGCGTCCGTTGCATCCGCGCCGGCTATACCGCGCGTCGTAGGCGAAACGTAAGAACGGGCTGTCTGCTTTCGCCTCCATGCTCGCTCAGGCAGACACTCGGCTTTGCATGCCAGATAATACTCTCGGTGGCAGTTGCTGGCGGTTGTTTTAGGGCCCGCACGGTGTATGTAGCGCCACTTGGCGTCTGCTACCTTCGAACGGTTCTGCGAGACGCACTGATGTCATTTGACTTGGTATGGCCGACGTTTCTGCTGGTGTTGGGGCAGACGGAGTACCCAGTGCGATGTGGGGGCGCATGTTTGAGCCTACAATCAGCATCGGAGTTGTAAGCTATGATTAGGGCAGAAACATACGCGACGATAGTAGCAACGTGAGTACCGTGGTGATACGGAATAAGTTCTGCAGTTTGCTTCGACAGGCGCTAAAACTTATCTGCAGACACGTGGCGCGACTTGCTCGTTCGTTGGACGCGGATGTAAATGAGAATGAAATGGTTTGTTGAGTAGCAGTAGTAACCCGTACCGTGTGAATAACAATCGCCTAGAATAGTCGAGCGGTTGGCTGCGGACTACGGGAGTATTCGCTACGCTAATTGCCTTTTTATAAAACACTTGTCTTGGTTAAAAAAACGCAGAAACAAACATCGCATATCTTGTCTTAAAATGGGTGCATTGCGTTCGTGCATCTACGATGACTTGTGCTTCTGGCTTGTCTTGATACCAGCTTCTGCTTTTGCTTTTTCTAAATGGCACACTTATGCAACGATTTTTTCTAATATTTATGCTCGTAATACTACTCTAACTATTTTTCTAATTCGCATCGCGCATTGAACTTCGATGCCTCAAGCCAATGAATTTATTGTTCCAGCTGCACATTGTTTTCCTCTTCTGCATTGTCTGGCTGCTCTATTGCTCATAAAATATTGTTCTACTCTTCCATGTTCCAATAAACGTGAGCACGAGATTACATCCACCCTGAGATAACCCATCATGGTTTAGCGTGAATCAAGTAATGAATCTTGTTTTCCATTTTCCATGCTTGATTACTGAGCAATCACAAATACACCTATCTGGCGTCATAAACGTAGCTGCTCAATGGAGACATATTGGTCAGAGACGCGTTTAGGGCATTGCGGCGCATTTACACAATGACACACGTCGGGAGCCTTAGTTCACCTTTTTCCTAAAACGAGTAACCCATAACATAAAATTGAGTTAGCGTAATGCCTCTGGTGCTTTGACCACTTACTGGTGAAGCAAGTGAACTCCCAAGGTTATGCTTGAATCATTCACATCATCATCATCATCATCATCATCATCATCACCAGCCTGCTTATGCCCACTGCAGGGCAAAGGCCTCTCCCATACTTCTCCAACTGCCCCGGTCATGTACTAACTGTGGCCATGTTGTCCCTGCAAACTTCTTAATCTCATCCGCCCACCTAACTTTCTGCCGCCCTCTACTACGCTTTCCTTCCCTTGGAATTCATTCCGTAACTCTTAATGACCATCGGTTATCTTCCCTCCTCATTACGTGTCCTGCCCATGCCCATTTCTTTTTCTTGATTTCAACTAAGTTATCATTAACTCGCGTTTGTTCCCTCACCCAATCTACTCTTTTCTTATCCCTTAACGTTACACCTATCATTCTTCTTTCCATAGCTCGTTGCGTCGTCCTCAATTTAAGTAGAACCCTTTTCGTAAGCCTCCAGGTTTCTGCCCCGTACGTGAGTACTGGTAAGACACAGCTGTTATAAACTTTTCTCTTGAGGGATAATGGCAACCTGCTGTTCATGATCTGAGAATGCCTGCCAAACGCACCCCAGCCCATTCTTATTCTTCTGATTATTTCAGTCTCATGATCTGGAACCGCAGTCACTACCTGTCCCAAGTAGATGTATTCCCTTACCACTTGCAGTGCCTCACTACCTATTGTAAACTGCTGTTCCCTTCCGAGACTGTTAAACATTACTTTAGTTTTCTGCAGATTAATTTTCAGACCCACCCTTCGGCTTTGCCTCCCACGGTCAGTGAGCATGCATTGCAGTTGGTCCCCTGAGTTACGAAGCAAGGCAATATCATCAGCGAATCGCAAGTTACTAAGGTATTCTCCATTAACTCTTATCCCCAATTCTTCCCAATCCAGATCTCTGAATACCTCCTGTAAACACGCTGTGAATAGCATCGGAGAGATCGTATCTTCCTGCCTGACGCCTTTCTTTATTGGGATTTTGTTGCGTTCTTTATGAAGCACTACTGTGGCTGTGGAGCCGCTATAGATATCTTTCAGTATTTTTACACACGGCTCGTCTACACCCTGATTCCGCAATGCCTCCATGACTGCTGAGGTTTCGACTGAATCAAACGCTTTCTCGTAATCAGTGAAAGCTATATATAAAGGTTGGTTATATTCCGCACATTTTTCTATCACCTGATTGATAGTGTGAATATGGTCTATTGTTGAGTAGCCTTTACGGAATCCTGCCTGGTCCTTTGGTTGACGGAAGTCTAAGGTGTATCTGATTCTATTTGCAATTACCTTAATGAATACTTTGTAGGCAACGGACAGTAAACTGATCGGTCTATAATTTTTCAAGTCTTTGGCGTCCCCTTTCTTATGGATTAAGATTATGTTAGCGTTTTTCCAAGATTCCGGTACGCTCGAAGTCCTGAGGCATTGCGTATACAGGGTGGCCAGTTTCTCTAGAACAATCTGCCTACCATCCTTCAACAAATCTGCTGTTACCTGATCCTCCCCAGCTGCCTTCCCCCTTTGCATAGCTCCCAAGGCTTTCTTTACTTCTTCCGGTGTTACCTGTGGGATTTCGAATTCCTCTAGGCTATTCTCTATTCCATGATCGTCGTGGGTGCCACTGGTACTGTATAAATCTCTATAGAACTCCTCAGCCACTTGAACTATCTCATCCATATTAGTAATGATATTGCCGGCTTTGTCTCTTAACGCATACATCTGATTCTTCCCAATACCTAGTTTCTTCTTCACTGCTTTTAGGTTTCCTCCGTTCCTGAGAACATGTTCAATTCTATCCATGTGATACTTCCTTATGTCATCTGTCTTACGCTTGTTGATTAACTTCGAAAGTTCTGCCAGTTCTATTCTAGCTGTAGGCTTAGAGGCTTTCATACATTGGCGTTTCTTGATCAGATCTTTCGTCTCCTGCGATAGCTTACTGGTATCCTGTCTAACGGAGTTACCACCGACTTCTATTGCACACTCCTTAATGATGCCCACAAGATTGTCGTTCATTGCTTCAACACTAAGGTCCTCTTCCTGAGTCAAAGCCGAATACCTGTTCTGTAGCTGGATCAGGAATTCCTCTATTTTCCCTCTTACCGCTAACTCATTGATCGACTTCTTATGTACCAGTTGCTTCCGTTCCCTCCTCAGGTCTAGGCTAATTCGAGTTCTTACCATCCTATGGTCACTGCAGCGCACCTTGCTGAGCACGTCCACATATTGTATGACGCCAGGGTTAGCGCAGAGTATGAAGTCTATTTCATTTCTAGTCTCGCCGTCCGGGCTCCTCCTCGTTTGCGGAAGAAGGTATTCATTATCCGCATATTATTCTGTTCCGCAAACTCTACTAATAACTCTCCCCTGCTGTTCCTAGTGTCTATGCCATATTCCCCCACTGCCTTCTCTCCAGCCTGCTTCTTGCCTACCTTGGCATTGAAGTCGCCCAACAGTATAGTGTATTTTGTTTTGACTTTACCCATCGCCGATTCCACGTCTTCATAGAAGCTTTCGACTTCCTGGTCATCATGACTGGATGTAGGGGCGTAGACCTGTATAACCTTCATTTTGTACCTCTTATTAAGTTTCAGAACAAGACCTGCCACCCTCTCGTTAATGCTATAGAATTCCTGTATGTTACCAGCTATGTTCTTATTAATCAGGAATCCGACTCCTAGTTCTCGTCTCTCCGCTAAGCCCCGGTAGCACAGGACGTGCCCGCTTTTTAGCACTCTATATGCTTCTTTTGGCCTCCTAACTTCACTGAGCCCTATTATATCCTATTTACTGCCCTCTAATTCCTCCAATAGCACTGCTAGACTCGCCTCACTAGATAACGTTCTAGCGTTAAACGTTGCCAAGTTCATATTCCAATGGCGGCCTGTCCGGAGCCAGGGATTCTTAGCACCATCTGCAGCGTCGAAGGTCTGACCGCCGCCGTGGTCAGTTGCTTCGCAGCTGCTGGGGACTGAGGGCCCCAGCACTGCACAGTTGTGTTGCATAACTCTCGTGATACTGCCGGAATGCATCTATTATTAAATGGAAACAAGAACAGTCCACCACATTTTTGCAGAAATATTCTTCTTGTTTTTGTTTGCGTCACAGCTGGTTTATGATTTCGGCCACGATACTGCTACGGAGCAGTGTTTACAATGACGAAGAGACGAGCAGTGAGAAGACGAAGACGATGACGACGACGACGACGATTGGAGGCTAGCGCGGGCTGTTGCCTCTTGGCCAAGTGCGGCGTATTCCCTTGTAAGTACACTTGTATATAGTTTTTCGTCTGCGTCTTCCTACGTAACATATCTGGTGAAGGTGGACGTTCCCTGTACCTCGTCCCGGAGCTTCGATGTGGACGGTACGTCGAGCCTTCCTTCATGGCTCCCGGTGACAACTCGACTCCGCCGGCCCCGACTCCTGCTGCGACTTCGACGACCTACATTGCTCTCCCCGCTACCCGTGATCCTAGCGTATTATCGGGCAAAGATGGGGAAGACGTCGATGATTGGATCAGCCTGTACGAACACGTCAGCCGAGTCGAAGAAAATGTTCCAAAGTATGTTCATACACGTGATTTTTTTATAAAATACAATGTAATGCCAATTGCCAGTATGTACGATTATCGATTCTGTAGAGCATACAAACAAGAAATAAAAAATGGAGCCAGGTTTCCAAGAACACTAGCGGATTTAAAAATCAACATTACAGCATATACGACAAGGTCCAGAGAGTTTTGGAAAGTAGAAATCGTCAGAACGACATACGGACAACAAACTATTCGTAACAACCTGCCAAGGTTACTGAATAAGTTACACACCGAAACCACTGGATTGGAAAATACCTCTTTTAAAGCTCTGTATAGTTATTTCTGCCTGCACTAGATGGCTTCCCTGGAGTTCGCAAATTGTTCCTTATCGAAAACAACTAGTCCCATTGTATAGCTTATATTCCTGGTTTTTCATTGGTTTAGTTTGTATGAGAAATGTTATTGTTACAGCTTGTGTTATTATATCTTTCTCACCCTCGTGTTTTTTTTTTTTTTAAACAGTTGCCATACCGTTGTGCCTATCATTGTTCTTTATCCTTATTGGTTAGAGTTGTTTGTTACTGTGACCTGTTAGAGCACATCTTTTTTTTTTTCATTTGCTTCGCATGGTTCGCGATGCTCAATATTGTGTAAAGGACATATGTAACCAATGATGTACTACCTATGTGCTCGCTAACGCCGCGCAAACGCTAATGCGGGGGCCTGCGGCTTCGTCAAGCTGTCCATGTGGCAGCTTTTTCTGCATGCCCCTCGCGTCATGTACTGATGCAAATAAACACCATTGTCATTGTCATTGTCATTGTCAATAACCGGTGGGACCCTACTATCATGCTCGCCAACGCAGTCTTTTACCTCGGTGGCACACCTCGGGTTTGGTTTTGGACGCACGAAGATGAGCTCATCAGTTGGGATTCGCTTAAGCGAAAGCTCCGAGACTTGTTCGGCAACCCATGCGGTCACCAACTTGCCACGCAGAAGGCGTTATCCGGCCGCGTGCAGACGTCAACGGAGCCCTACGTCACGTACATTCAGGACGTCTTGGCTCTGTGCCGCAAAGTTGACGCACATATGACTGAGTCCGACAAGGTCTCCCACATCCTCAAAGGCATTGCTGATGACGCCTTCAACTTGCTCGTTTTCAACAACGTGGTGACTATGGATGCAGTTATGAAAGAGTGCCACCGCCTGGAACTCGAAAAAAGCCGACGCATTGACCAGCAGTTTGCCCGTCTGCCCAACACCCCAGCGACATCTTCCTGTGCCGACGTTCCTCGTCCCACCAACACTGGCGATGTTACCCGGATCGTCCGGCGTGAGATCGAGGCCACCTATCCGGCTGCTTTCGACTTCAACCCCTCCAACGCACCTGCAATCACGGTTTCCCTGATCCAGACAGTTGTCCGCCAGGAATTCGCAAACATGGGTCTTCAAACCATCTGCGTGGCCCATCGCCCTGATAACCACCCGGCTTCATCGATTCTGCCCCGTCCCGCATCTTATTACCCACCTCGTTTCCGCAACCCATCTGAATGGCGCACTGCTGACGACAAGCCCATTTCTTTTCACTGCCGTCGAATCGGGCACATTTCTCAGCACTGTCGCAGTCGCTGGTGTTCCCCGACCCAGTCTACTTATACTGACCACTCTCGCCCCTCTGGTGGCCCTTCTCGTTACCTATGTCGCACGCTCTGATAATGCCGCCACTGATTCTCCTGCGCCAAACCGCCCCTATTCGCATTCGCCTTCGCCCCAACGACGACAATCTCGCTCTTCCCAGCCCCGTCGCTCCTTTTCGCCGACTCCCTTCGGACGCCGCTCCCAGCCGGAAAACTAAACGATGCAGCGCCTCGAGGTGCCGCTGCATTGCTCCCTACGCCGCCGAATCCTCCACTGACGTTGCATACTCATCTGAAACTTCTTGATGTGCGATTCGACGGTGTTTCTGTATTTGCTCTTGTAGACATTGGGCCCATTTGTCGGTAATGAGCGCTGACCTTCGTAACCGGCTGAGGAAAATAACCATGCCCGCCACGACGCCTGTTGTCCGTGTCGCCGATGGCGGAACAGCCCCCGTAATTGGTATGTGTGCCACCCGCGTCTCATTCGCCAATCGCTCCACTATCGGGCTATTCAGAATCATCGCCCACTGTCCGCACGACATCACCGTCTGCTTAGACTTCCTTTCCGCACATTCTGCTCTCATTGATTGTTCCGCCAGTACTCTCCGCCTTGACCTGCCGGTTCTGGGTCCCGCTGAACCACACCCCAGTAGCCTCAGTTCCGTCGACTTCGTTCGCTTGCCGCCTTCGGCACTGACTTACGTTGACTTCGTGTCATCCCCACCAGTCCCTGACGGTCACTAACATCGCGGCTCCTATGCGAGACGTCCTCCTTTCACACGGGATCACAGTACCTCATACAGTTTTATCTATTACGGTGAATTGCGTCTGCCTGCCAGTGGTCAATTTTGGCTTGACGACACAAGTGCTGCCACGCGGGGTGTCTCTGGCCCAGCTTTGCTCATTCGAGGATCGCTCAGTAGCATCTATTGCAGTAGACGACAATTCATCCGATCCTCCTCTACCATCGCAGTCGGCAACCTGTACCATCGCCAACTTACAGAAAATGTTTGCGCCCGACATGCCCTCCGATCACGCTCGTGAGCTCTACCGCGTTCTGTTTTCCTACCACGATAATTTTTACTTTAACGATCGTCCTTTGGCCCAAACTACAGCTGTTAAACATCGCATTAATACTGGCGACGCCCCTCCTATTCATCGCCGCCCGTATCGAGTGTCACCGGCTGAGCGTCAAGTTATTCACGCAGAAGTTCGCAAAATGCTTGCCAAGAACATCATAGAACCGTGATGTAGTCCATGGGCGTCACCTGTTGTACTGGTAAAAAAGAAGGATGGCTCATGGCGCTTTTGCGTGGATTATCGGCACCTTAACAGGGTTACGAAAAAGGACGTGTATCCCCTACCTCGGATCGATGACGCCCTTGACTGCCTCCATGGTGCTCGCTACTTCTCCTCTATTGACCTCCGCTCCGGCTACTGGCAGATTGCCGTGGACGATCTCGACCTTGAGAAGACTGCTTTTGTAACTCCGGACGGTCTTTATCAATTCAAAGTGATGCCGTTCGGTCTATGTAACGCTCCTGCCACTTTTGAACGCATGATGGACTCCCTTCTTCACAGTTTCAAATGGTCCACATGCCTGTGCTACTTGGACGACGTCATAGTACTCTCCCCAACGTTCGCTACGCACCTCGAGCGCCTCTCGGCAGTCCTGGACGTTTTTCGTCGCGCCGGTCTGCAAATGAACGCATCGAAGTGCCAATTCGGCCGTCGCCAGATTACCGTCCTTGGGCATCTCGTTGATGCGAACGGAGTGCAACCGGACCCAGGCAAGATCCATGCTGTTACGCACTTCCCTGTTCCGAAGTGCGTCAAGGATGTGCGCAGCTTCATCGGCCTTTGTTCCTACTTCCACCGTTTCTTGAAAAATTTCGCGGCCATAACACGACCACTAACCGAGCTTTTGAAGAAAGACGCCCCTTTCCAGTGGGGCCATAACGAGGCCTCTGCATTCTCGCATCTAATCGACCTTCTCACAACGCCTGCCGTTCTGGCCCATTTCGATCCTTCTGCGCCTACCGAAGTCCTTACTGATGCCAGCGGTCATGAAATTGGCGCAGTACTGGCACAACGCCAGCGCGGCAACGACCGTGTTATCGCTTACGCCAGCAGGCTCCTCTCGCCCGCGGAGCGCAACTATTCCATCACTTAGCGTGAGTGTCTGGCCCCAGTTTGGGCGGTCACGAAGTTCCGCCCATACTTATATGGCCGACCCTTTTCCGTTGTCACAGACCCATCACGCGCTTTGCTGGTTATGCTCGCTGAAAGATCCTACAAGAAGACTTGGTCGCTGGGCCTTACGCCTCCAAGAATATTCATATACTGTCACCTACAAATCTGGCCGACTACACAAGGACGCTGACTGCCTGTCTCGTTACCCGGTAGACGAGCCTGACGACGCCGACAGTAGTACCGCCAACGGCATTTTCTCTGTGTCTGCCTTCGCTAACATCGCCGATGAGCAGTACCGAGACCTACCGCTGCGAGCACTCATCGAGCGTCGGCGCTCTACACCTACCGACGCGTCCGTTCGCCGCTATGTCCTCCAGGGCAGCATTCTGTACCGAAGGAACTTCCTCCCTGACGGATCTGATCTTCTTGTCGTGCCAAAACATCTACGAGAGACTGTGCTCTTTGAGATGCATGACGCACCTACTGCAGGACATCTTGACGTAACCCGCACGTACGACCGCGTCCGCCGCCACTTCTATTGGCCTGGTCTCGCTCGCTCCGTCCGACGCTATGTTGCTGCCTGTGATACCTGCCAGCGTGGGAAAACACCTCAGGTGCTACCTGCCGGTCATCTCCAGCCGATCACTGTCCCTGTGGAACCATTCTTTCGTGTTAGATTAGACCTCCTCGGTCCCTTTCCCACGTCATCCTCCGCGAAAAAATGGGTAGCCGTCGCAACTGATTACGCCACCCGATACCCTATCACGCGGGCTCTCCCTACCAGTTGCGCCACTGACGTCGCGGACTTTCTCTTGCGTGACATTATCTTACTTCATGGCGCCCCGCGACAGCTGCTCACTGACCGTGGTCGCAACTTCCTCTCGAAAGTTATCGCCGACATTGTACGTTCCTGCTCCACTCAACACAAGCTGACTACCTCATACCATCCTCAAAGCAATGGCCTGACAGAGCGGTTAAACCGTACTCTTACCGATATGCTGTCCAAGTACGTTTCCAAAGACCACCACGACTGGGACATTGCCCTTCCTTACGTCACATTTGCTTATAATTCTTCCAGGCACGACACCGCCGGATTTTCTCCCTTTTATCTACTCTACGGTCACGAACCGACCTTGCCCCTTGACACGGCACTTCCTCATGCTTCGATCTCAACAAGCGAGTATGCGCGCGACGCCATCGCCCTCGCCGACCATGCACGCCAGCTTGCCCGTGCTCGACTGACGGACTCGCAAACCACTCAGCAGCGTCAGTACAACGCCCGCCACCGTGACGTGCAGTTTTTGCCTGGTGCGCTCGTGCTCTTGTGGTCGCCCTCTCGTCACGTTGGACTTTCACAAAAGCTCCTTTCGCGATACACAGGGCCCTACCGCGTGCTGCGCCAGGTGAGGCCTGTGACGTACGAAATTGCTCCTGTGAGCTCAACCACGTCATCTATTCTGGCATCTAGTGATGTCGTGCACGTCAGTAGGCTCAAGGCCTACTACACTGCTTCCGAGTCCGGCCTTTAGTCGCTCCGGGACGGCGCTTTTGCCGCCGGGGGTAGTGCTACGGAAATAGTATTACCAATGACGAAGAGGCGAGCACTAAGAAGACGACGACGACAATTGGAGGCTAGCGCGGGCTGTTGCCTCTTGGCCAAGTGCGGCGTAATACGTTGTAAATATACTTGTATATAGCTTTTCATTGGCGTCTTCCTATGTAACAATATATATATAACTGGTGCGGAACTGGTGGTGAATAGCGGGACTGGGAGTCAAGAGCATTCCCTTGACATCTCGCAGTATCGGGAGGATACCAACCCCGCCGGCGGCAGAACCGTGCCACGTGGCCAGCAAAGCCACACGCGAAGCAGGTCGGCCGGTTGTCTTGGGTACGCCACGGATTATCAACAGGGGGCCTAGGTAGCGGTGCACTGTTTTGGGCTGGGCGTAGGGGCTGCGGAGGCGCGCAGAAGCCGCTTCTGGGCAAGTAGTTCGCAGCTGGAGAAGGCGAGGCGTAGAAGCCACTTGTGGAGGGGCACTGCGTAACTTCCGGCGGTGGTCTTGGCCTGGCGACGACGGCAGCGTACGTGAGCGGAACCGGCGCTGAGGGCGGCTGATTAGCGAGAGGTATAGTGCGTCGCTGACTTGTTCGTGGATGACGCGTCGGAGTTCCGGGGACAAAGAGTACTCAGACGACTAGGTAGCAGGCAGCAGTTACAGCTGGCGCGCGACTTCTTCGCGAACGAATTGCTTGATTTGGTCGAGGAACGAAGAGTGGGCGGGAGCAGCACTGGAAGTGTCAGTTAAAGTCGAAATCGTGTCGTCGGGCGCGGCAGCTCGGCGCGTAGTAAGGCGTTGTTTGCGGAGCTCATCGTAGCTCTGGCACAGTGTAATGACCTCGTCAATCGTTTGAGGATTTTTCGCCAAGAGCATTTGGAAGGCGTCATCCTCTATGCCCTTCATGACATTCTTGGTCTTTTCAGAGTCGGGCATGGCGGGATTAATGCGCCGCCAAAGTCAACTACGTCCTCAATGTAGCCTGTGAAGTTTTCACCCTTTGGCTGAGCGCGACTACGCAAGCGTTGTTCTGCGCGAAGCTTGCGCACAGCAGGGCGACTGAAGACTTCTTGGAAAGAATGGGTAAATACTGTCCAGGTGGAAAGGTTGGATTCGTGATTCCGGAACCAGAGATTAGCGACTCCAGAAAGATAGAAGATGACGTTAGTCAGTTTAGCTTTGTTATCCCATTTGTTATGCGCACTCACGCGATCGTATGACGAGAGCCAATCCTCCACGTCATGGTCGTCGTTGCCGGTGAATACCGGAGGATCTCGTTGGCGTAGAGCACCGGAGCAGACGACAGGCGATGCCAGGGGAGGATCGGGCTGCGCGGCGTCCTGAGGCATGGCAGAAACGGTAGGGAGCGTCCGGCTGCGGAGTTCCAGGTTTGGGAAGGGCCCCGCACCTCCACCAAATGTCAAGAGGCGTTATAATTCGATTGCTAAAACGCTCAGATGGCAGAGCACCGCAGCGAGAGGACGTACAGCTTCGGCAACACAGGCACAAGGCTTCCAACCACTCGCTATCGTCGTCTTTCTCTAAGCAGTGCCTATTGCTCGTTCTTCTTCAGTACAATTTATATATACATATATTGATGGGCGATTTCAATGCCAAGGTAGGCAAGAAGCAGGCTGGAGACAAGGCAGTGGGAGAATACGGCATAGGCACTAGGAATAGCAGGGGAGAGTTATTAGTAGAGTTTGCGGAACAGAATAATATGCGGATAATGAATACCTTCTTCCGCAAGCGGGATAGCCGAAAGTGGACGTGGAGGAGCCCGAACGGCGAGACTAGAAATGAAATAGACTTCATACTCTGCGCTAACCCTGGCATCATACAAGATGTGGACGTGCTCGGTAAGGTGCGCTGCAGTGACCACAGGATGGTAAGAACTCGAATTAGCCTAGACTTGAGGAGAGAACGGAAGAAACTGGTACATAAGAAGCCTCAATGAGTTAGCGGTAAGAGGGAAAATAGAGGAATTCCAGATCAAGCTACAGAACAGGTATTCGGCTTTAACTCAGGAAGAGGACCTTAGTGTTGAAGCAATGAACGACAATCTTGTGGGCATCATTAAGGAGTGTGCAATAGAAGTCGGCGGTAACTCTATTAGACAGGATACCAGTAAGCTATCGCAGGAGACGAAAGATCTGATCAAGAAACGCCAATGTATGAAAGCCTCTAACCCTACAGTTAGAATAGAACTGGCAGAACTTTCGAAGTTAATCAACAAGCGTAAGACAGCTGACATAAGAAAGTATAATATGGATAGAATTGAACAAGCTCTCAGGAACGGAGGAAGCCTAAAAGCAGAGAAGAAGAAACTAGGAATTGGCAAGAATCAGATGTATGCGTTAAGAGACAAAGCCGGCAATATCATTACTAATATGGATGAGATAGTTCAAGTGGCTGAGGAGTTCTATAGAGATTTATACAGTACGAGTGGAACCCACGATGATGATGGAAGAGAGAATAGTCTAGAGGAATTCGAAATCCCACAAGTAACGCCGGAAGAAGTAAGGAAAGCCTTGGCAGCTATGCAAAGGGGGAAGGCAGCTGGGGAGGATCAGGTAACAGCAGATTTGTTGAAGGACGGTGGGCAGATTGTTCTAGAAAAACTGGCCACCCTGTATACACAATGCCTCATGACCTCGAGCGTACCGGAATCTTGGAAGAACGCTAACATAATCCTAATCCATAAGAAAGGGGACGCCAAAGACTTGAAAAATTATAGACCGATCAGCTTACTGTCCGTTGCCTACAAAGTATTTACTAAGGTAATTGCAAATAGAATCAGGAACACCTTAGGCTTCCGTCAACCAAAGGACCAGGCAGGATTCCGTAAAGGCTACTCAACAATAGATCATATTCACACTATCAATCAGGTGATAGAGAAATGTGCGGAATATAACCAACGATTATATATAGCTTGCATTGATTATGAGAAAGCGTTTGATTCAGTCGAAACCGCAGCAGTCATGGAGGCATTGCGGAATCAGGGTGTAGACGAGCCGTACGTAAAAATACTGAAAGATATCTATAGCGGCTCCACAGCCACTGTAGTCCTCCATAAAGAAAGCAACAAAATCCCTATAAAGAAAGGCGTCAGGCAAGGAGATACGATCTCCCCAATGCTATTCGCAGGATGTTTACAGGAGGTACTCAGAGACCTGGATTGGGAAGAATTGGGGATAAGAGTAAATGGAGAATACCTTAGTAACTTCGCTTCGCTGATGATATTGCGTTGCTTAGTAACTCAGGGGACCAACTGCAATGCATGCTCACTGACCTGGAGAGGCAGAGCAGAAGGGTGGGACTAAAAATTAATCTGCAGAAAACTAAGGTAATGTTTAACAGTCTCGGAAGGGAACAGCAGTTTACGATAGGTAGCGAGGCACTGGAAGTGGTAAGGGAATACATCTACTTAGGACAGGTAGTGACTGCTGATCCGGATCATGAGAGTGAAATAATCAGAAGAATAAGAATGGGCTGGGGTGCGTTTGGCAGGCATTCTGAGATCATGAACAGCAGGTTGCCATTATGCCTCAAGAGAAAAGTTTATGACAGCTGTGTCTTACCAGTACTCACGTACGGGGCAGAAACCTGGAGGCTTACGAAAAGGGTTCTGCTGAAATTGAGGACGACGCAACGGTTAATGGAAAGAAAAATGATAGGTGTAACGTTAAGGGATAAGAAAAGAGCAGATTGGGTGAGCGAACAAACGCGCGTTAATGACATCTTAGTTGAAATCAAGAAAAAGAAATGGGCATGGGCAGGACATGTAATGAGGAGGGAAGATAACCGATGGTCATTAAGGGTTACGGACTGGATTCCGAGGGAAGGGAAGCGTAGCAGGGGGCGACAGTAAGTTAGGTGGGCAGATGAGATTAGGAAGTTTGGAGGGTCAACATGGCCACAATTAGTACATGACCGGGGCAGTTGGAGAAGTATGGGAGAGGCCTTTGCCCTGCAGTGGGCGTAACCAGGCTGACAATGATGATGATATATATATATATATATATATATATATAGAAGGGTGCGGTAGAGCACTTTATTTTTTTATCGTTTTTATCGGGATAAGACCACTCACGGTAATCACGAGCTGACTCAGATTACGTCTTTTTCGCGGAGTCGTCGACTCGCCTGACACGGATCTTTTCTTTAAGCCACCAAATTTTTGTTGCACAGTGTATCTTGCTGCGAGAACAAAACAGATTGATTGATTGATTGATTGATTGATTGATTGATTGATTGATTGATTGATTGATTGATTGATTGATTGATTGATTGATTGATTGATTGATTGATTGATTGATTGATTGATTGACGATGTAGCGTGCGCGCTCTCCCAGTGGTGCAACGAAACTGTACCGCTCTACTACAGCGTTGCAGGTCTACGACCACGGGACGTCATATGGTGCTTTAGCGCCTCCTCGAGAACATCGCATTTCTGTAGCAAAGTTTTCCTTGATTCTGGCATTTGAAGATGCCATTACCGTGCACTGCATGCTCATTGTACACTGCTTGAAGCTCTGTCCCGTGAGGAGAACAGTCACTGCATGCCTTAATTATGTAACGAATTATTAATTTAACAATACATTCTGGATATGTAAGTGCCAAAATGACTATATTATGAAACACACCGTCGTTGGATGCTCCGGAGTGCGTGAGTGTTTTAATTCCACTTTCCCCAGCGAAATGCGGCCGCAGCGGCCGGGAAAGCAGCTCACGAACTCGAGCTTCGCAGCGCAACGCCCTCAGCCACTCGGCCTCCACGGCGGGTCGCTGTCCTTACTTCACAGAATTTCCACCATGCAAGCCCGGGCTGACGAATAAAATTTCAGATCTGACTTCGGGCCGCAGCCTAACCATATAGATAAAACCAAAATAGTCCACTATTTCGGGCATCAACAGCAATGGGCAAATATCCTCATTAGGCAGCAGCTCAGTCAAATGGTTTAAGTTACATTTGTTGCATAAACAAAAGGCAAGTATCGCTTGAGACTCAAAACGTTCGTGCGCATTTTTTTTCTTTTTCTTTTTTAGAACGAATGAACTGGTGCGAACCCCCAATTTTTGCGTTGGAAATGAAATTGTTCGGATTGGGGGGAGGGGGGGGGAATGGAGCATGGATCAACTTCAGTGTTTCAGAGCTTCAAGTCTACAAAGTGTACAGTTCTAGAAATGTGCTACAATGTGAAGCCGTTTCCTTTTTTTTTCCGAGCACCACATATCTAGTGTTTACACCGGCAAATAAATTGCGCATTAGGTGCCCCGATTTCAAGACAGGTACGTAGCGTCAAGGTATGTGTAAAGTGTAACTAAATAAGTTGATTTTACCGTAGTTGAACGTTACACCAGCGGCAGTTTGCAAAAGTGCGTAATCCGTTTTCGTCTAATTGACGAAATAGTCAGGATCTACTCAAAATGCTGATCAACTTTGCTTTCATTTAACCTATGATCTTTATTGAAATGGACTTGCCGATTGTCCGACAACATAACTTCTGCTTTACCGAGAAGAATGCGCGCTTCCTCCGCACGTTCTACCCGTGCAACTGACGCGCTTAACGTTCTTCCTTTTAGTGGCACCCGGATTGCTTCAGGTTCCCATTTTTTCCGTTCGCAATTGAAATATGAAACAACCTAAACACATGATAGCGGGTGCTATCAGTTCCCGCGTTCTTAAATGAGTCGCCCAACCATGTTATATTTCTGAAAAGGAGGGGGGAAGTACCACTCGGATGCGAGTGTTTCCCAATCCAAGCATCAGTTGCACTGAATTTCGTGCAAAGAAAATGGAGGTGTGTCGCTAGCGTCGGCGTGCGTCGCCATAGAGGCCGCTCAGCCAACGTTAGGATAATGGAATGATGGACTGTGCGTGTATTTGCCTAAACATTGTCCTTCCGGCTTCGAGCAACTTCGTTAATACGGATATTAACATCCATAAAGATCAGTTTTCTTCACAGCTTCGTCGTATTACCACAGTTGATCTCGTTTAGCTGCTGCTCTCTGCCATTCGATGTTTTTCGTAATGTTTCAAACAAGAACTCTTGCTTACAACGTCAAAAAAATACCTACATTAAAAGAAATAAGTGATTATGCACGGTAAGTGAGGAGTAACCGAACATTATCCAGATTTGGCGACACGTACACACGAAAACTTCACAATCTCTTTAGCCGCTCTGTGCTATGG
Source organism: Dermacentor andersoni (assembly GCF_023375885.2). NCBI lineage: Eukaryota > Metazoa > Arthropoda > Arachnida > Ixodida > Ixodidae > Dermacentor > Dermacentor andersoni. Next base: position 106,829,777 of record NC_092819.1, on the reverse strand, counting down.
GGCGAAATGAATTAATCGTAAACGCAAAGCTCCTAACTACTCAAATATTTGAGAGCACAACTGAACCGAAAATAGAAATTATTAATGAATCAGTTACATGTCGCAGAATAATTCGAAGTGCTATATATAATTTCTCAGAAGACCGAACATTGGCAGCGCTAGGTCTCCCTTGTCACTGTGACATAACCGCGAGCGCAAGTTCAAATGCGCGTTCATTCGCGCGCACCATCCCCGTGCTACGGCTGAACCAGTTTGGCGTCATGCACGTACCAACGCCTCGGTGCAAAGTGGGTCACGGGGTGCACGACGGTTGTCCAGGCGCGTAGGGCGCGAGCTGCTTTCAGTTCCGTCGATAGCTCAGTTGGTAGAGCGGTGGACTGTAGAGGCTCGCCCAACACGGACATCCATAGGTCGCTGGTTCGAATCCGGCTCGACGGAGAACTTTTTGTTCGTCTACCTTACTTCCACTTCTTTTTTTTTTTTACTGCGACAGTGCTTAAAAGGCAGGAACTCCGTTTGCGTCCAACCAGCACTCTTATATGTGCAGGTTGGTTTGAAGGGCATGCAAACTCACCTATGAGGGGTAAGTTGTAATCATTGATCCAAACGAATAAGCTGTTGTTATATTGTGCCACATTTGGTGGAAAGTAATCATGGTAATTGCTGCGAAACACTACACGAACACTTTATGAGATAACCTTTAATCGCCAACGCTGACAAACTCTCTTGTCAGATATTTCGGTGCGCACTATTCGCGTCCAGGACTCATACGCAGCTTTCAACTATGCATGTTCTCTCATCAACGCTCGCTGTTGTATACAACGATATTCATTGGCTTTTTTTTTTTTGAGCTTCAAGAGTAATGGCGTGAGCATGAGATAAACCTGCATCTTTAGGGGTGCAAACATTTCGCTGTGTGCGTCGTCGTGGTAGTTGCCGCATCGATGTCGTCACCAGGTCAGGTTCACCCCCGCCGTATCCGCGAAAGCAAAGAAAACTTAGCCCGCCACTAGTGGTGAAACTGGTGCCGTCTGCATATGAATTTCGTAAACCACAGAAGGCAACACTAACTCTAACGATAGCGGACGAAGGCGACCTTAAGGTCATCACAAAGGAGTAGTTTTTCGTTGTATACTGGGTGTTCTTATTGTTGTAGCAGTTATATGAACACGCCAGGCACATTCTTTCCATCGCCGTCACCGTCTGTGTTGCCGTAATATTCCGTATAAACCCATTAGCACCCAGCGTAGCTTTAAAAGTACAGTACCATTTTCATTTGTAAATACTTAAAGACAAAACACTCAGTGTTCATCGGTGCGCCTTTTTGCTAAGAAGGGTCTTGCGAAGACGACCGCATTGTAGTTTTTTGCCAGCTGCATGATGTGTTTGATCTACTCACCGCCAAACGTGTAAAAGTGCTGAACATAGCACGTGCTGCTCTACATGCAGCTTCTTTATTTTTTGTCAAGCATAGCATACACTTCTCGAAGCTGAACGTTTTAGGTAAAATTTAGAAAAGAAGGGTGTAAGCGATCAACGCATGATATTCCATATAAAATACATAATTATACCGTCGCAACAAAATGAATGCAGGGGCGCTATACCCTAAAGCTATTCCAAACTTTTCTATTACAATTCTGTAATCAGGCCGCCGCGATTGATCAAATACTTTTTGTACCACCGTCGCTTCACCTGCCTGTCACGCGACGTCACGAAAACCGCGATAGCTCCCCATGTGATATGACGTGTACACACTGATTATGCATGATTTGAGCGAACAAAAGAAAAAATTGTAATTTCCGATTCGACGCCTTTCCGCCATTAGCACTCGGCGATTGGTCAAAAGTTTTCTGGCTGGACCCTCTTCACCTGTCTGTCACGCTACGTCACAAAACCGCAAAAACTTACCGCTATCAAGTGACGTGTACGCGTTAAAGACTCATTAATATGCCGAAACAAACTTAATTTTCTTCTTAATAGTCGCAGGCTGCCCCGTTCCCAAAGGAATAAAAGATGGCTGCCACCGATCCATCAGGCACTGGCTACTCGCACCTGCCGGAGAGCATGGATTTATTTGCGTATAATAAACTTCTTGCGTGGCAGTGTAACCTTTTTGAGCACTTTTGGCATGTTTACCATCTCGCTGTACCAACTCTTATTTGCTGAGGATTCGTTTTAGCAGCATTCTTAACCTTCCGTTGCAGGACGCCGCGATTTTCGACTAGCCACCGCAAGCCAAGTAAGAGAAAGGAGACCAATTGCAGACGCCGACACCGCCCTCTTCATGTGGTTATCTATTTTCAGAGCGGTGGCTCGGCCCCAACGAAACGCTCTCCATTTGAGCGTGCTCCTCCCCTCCTGGCAGCCAATTACAAGCGAAAAACCCTTCAACGTAGGTAATGTTTTTCATTTTGAAAGCAAAGAAAAGACACCTCCAAGTTACTACGACAGTGTTTGATTGGGCTGTTCAGGCAGCGCGGCGGGTCACCGCGGGATGCTTGCGTCGGCGGTTACGCAAACTTGACGTCAGGAGATTGGAATAAAAACATATTGGAATAGTTTTACGTTATAGGGCCCCAGGGGTACTTTGTAAAGTACGCTAAGCCTATGTGTATGCTGGAGGGGTGCGCATGATCTCGAAGCCCACAAGGTGGCTTTTTTAACGGTATTTTGACAAAATATGTTTTGCTGACTGCAAGAACTTCAGAGACTGTTGCAGGAAAGAAATGTATTTAGAATTGCATCCACATTGATATTATTCCTCCTCGTTCCTCTCTTGCTGCCGACAAAGATAACGATGCTCTTGTCTTCTCAGCCAATAAAATAAACAGCAGTGTTAGAGTAAATTTAGATAAATAGAAATCAGGGGGGGGGGGGGGGGATCTTCAGGGCGGCACCAGCTTCGGTATATTAATTTTCAATGTGTCTGACGAAATGCATTGGCGTTCCAGTTACTCCATTTAATAAAACGCTGTTTTATGCATTGAAGCACCAAAGTAACTGGAACACCAATGCATTTCGCCGGACACTTTGAAAATTATTATCTCAACACAGCTGCAGTCCGGAGAATTCGTTCCAAGTGCATACGCCTTGCGCACTCACCGTCTATAATTCGTAGATTTAAATATGTGCCGTGAAATATTAGAGTAACAATTTAGGTGGGGTATTTATCTCATTTACTCAATTAGGTATTATGATTTCTCTTCGAAATAATGGCCGCCTCATCGAGATATTTAGATCAAGGATTGGAATTGTGATATCTGCCCCAGGCAACTTTTTAAAATTTTGTACCTTCTAAAAAAAGCACCCGGTAGATGGCGGGTATGCGTTCTGGGAGCCAGCAGCTTCCAAAATAAATTCAGGGGCGTTCGAATCGCTATACCTGAACATTGGTTTCTTATCATTAAGTAGAGCGCTTTGTCGCCCATTGTTGGGAATTGTGCGTAGGCAGGTAAAGGGCGATGGAGCTGGCGTCCTTATTTCTTCTTCAGCTGCTGAGCATGGTTGGCACGGAGCGCATAAAGGTAGACGTCAAACAATGACATCCATTGCAGACCTATGCGCCTGGCATCAGAAAGCAGATTGAAATTAACGTGAGAGTTCGCATGGTTTCCTTGAACATGGCGAACAACTTGGCTTCCAACTTCATGGATGGTCCCGTCATCTGCGCTCTGCGCAATGTTCTAAAAATAGCACGCGGGTAAGGGGCAATGTTGTAAGATAAATAACGCCAGGCTTGTCTGAGTTAGCGATGTGGCGGTAATCTAGCAGGCGAAGCGAGCGCAGCCTCGTCGCCTGTCTGCGCCACGGGGACGAAGACGATGTTTGGCGCTTGTCGAGAGAACGATGTTGCGTGTGGCACAAAGGAGCACGACGCCGACACCTAAATACATTTAGGACCTTCCTTTTGTCACAGTGGCATCTATTCTGGGGATTGACCAATGCGCACATGCCCAGTGGCAGATATCAGTTGTACGCACCCGACGTGGAATGTGTACGCTCGTTTGCGTGCTCCGTGTCACATACACAGTGACCCAAGTTGTCGGCTAAACTAGACAGTTGCCTGCAGCAAGTTGTCTATTCGGTCTCACACACAGTACCCTGAGTTGTCTAAGCGACAAAGCAGCAGCCAACATGCACTCAGTGGCCTGAGATGCCTATGTAGCGTGTATCCAGAAATGTGTCAGGCGAGCCAGAAAAACGCGAAACCCAAAGAGGGAAACAAAACTTCGCCTTAAGAAGTGCAGATATTGCAAGCAACATGAAATCAACCTTAGTAAATATGCACAGGCGTCTTAATAACAGCGTCCAAGCTGTTCCTTGCAACCCCTTCTCTCGTTGCCTCTCTGATTCGGCTCACACCTGTCCAAATACTCTTTTCTTTAGCTGTCACTCTCTCAAAATTTCAGATCTAATTTAAAAATAATTTAAATATAATTTTGTCATGCTGCCCCACACCTTGGCCAATTCCCTACAGGGCTAGCGGACAGAGTTTTTGATGTGATCATTAGGATCATCATCACCGCTTGAAGAAGAAAAGGCCAAGAGGGAAAAGGCCAGGAAGGAAATGCGTTTCCGCATTCATTCCCTGAATTTCTATTTACCCAGGTCTGGCTGGGTCCCCTCCCCTCTATGTTCGTTTTCTAGTAAGGAAGAGACATTCCATCACTTCCTTATATCTTGTCTTTTCGAAATGCCTTTTCGAAGACTTTGCCTGACTTAACAGAACCTGTTATTCTTTCATATGGGACCTCCGATTTGGGATTTAGTCACAGGGACGCTTCCTACGCTATCCAAAAATTTCTTACAGATTCCAATGGAATGCCCTGCTAAATTCTATGTTTTCCTTTTTGTGTACGCTTAAATTAACTGTTATTCATTTTACCTGACTTTAGTTATCTTTAACAGATAATTCTACATTATACAGCACTAAGTTCGTACATATTCGAATATTTGTTCATTATAAATTGGAATAATCAATCCATTGTATGGTCAACCCCCATAGTCGGTAGTATGGTCACTGAAGTCATGAACCACTTTAATTACGCCATTGATTTAGGTGAAAAGACCAAAGTCTTCCACATTAATATGTTGAAGAAGTTCGAAGAGCGGAAATTATTGTCTGCTCCCCAGGCGTCTAGAAAGAATTCTAGAAAGACTGTCAGAGGGCATTCTCGAAATTCTCAATTCTAGAAAGCATTCTGTTCTTTTAACATACTGTTCCATTTAAGCCATGTACTAAACTTGTTGCGGTGCTTATGCATTTCATGCAGTGTGGAAAATGGAATATTTGTACCAATGTGAGCTTTCTTTGAACAATCTCAACGCGCCTGCACTCCTGCCTTGTCTTCACCTGTCCTAGATTAGATCAGCTGCGGGCCACTTTCTTAAGCGGGGGGTAACTGTGATGACAGGCTGGACAGGCCGCCATTGGAATCTTAACCTGGCAACGTTTAACGCTAACGTTAAACGTTGTCTTATAGATAACGTTAGAAGGTTATCTACTGAGACGAGTCTAGCAGTGCTACTGGAGGAACTAAACTTCAGTAAATGGGAAATAATAGGGTTCAGTGAAATTAGGAGGACGAAAGAAGCATATACAGTGCTAAAAAGCGGGCACGTCCTGTGCTACCGAGGCTTAGCGGAGAGACGAAAAGTAGGAGTCGGATTCCTCATTAACAAGGATATAGCTGCTAACATACAGGAATTCTATAGCATTAACGAGAGTGTGGCAGGTCTTGTTGTGAAACCTAATAAGAGGTACAAATTGAAGGTCGTACAAGACTACGCCCCTACATCCAGTCATGATGACCAGGAAGTCGAAAGCTTCTGTGAAGACGTGATCGGTAAAGTCAAAGCAAAATACACTATACTGATAGGCGACTTCAACGCCAGGGTAGGCAAGAAGCAGGCTTAAGACAAGTCAGTGGGGGAATATGGCATAGGCTCTAGGAATAGCAGAAGAAAGTTATTAGTAGAGTTTGCAGAACAGAATAATATGCGGATAATGAATACCTTCTTCCGCAAGTGGGATAGCAGAAAGTGGACGTGGAGGAGCCCGAATGGCGAGACTAGAAATGAAATAGACTTTACACTCTGAGCTAACCCTGACATCATAAAAGATATGGACGTGCTCGGCAAAGTGCGCTGCAGTGACCATAGGATGGTAAGAACTTGAATTAGCCTAGACTTGAGTAGGGAACGGAAGAAACTGGTACATAAGAAACCGATCAATGAGTTAGCGGTAAGAGGGAAAATAGAGGAATTCCGGACCAAGCTACAGAACATGCCGGTATTCGGCTTTAACTCAGGAAGAGGACCTTAGTGTTGAAGCGAAGAACGACAATCTTATGGGCATCATTAAGGAGTGTGCAATAGAAGTCGGTGATAACTCCGTTAGACAGGATACCAGTAAGCTATCGCAGGAGGCGAAAGATCTGATCAAGAAACGCCAATGTATGAAAACCTCTAACCCTACAGCTGGAACAGAACTGGCCGAACTTTCCAAGTTCATCAACAAGTGTAAGACAGCTGACCTAAGGAAGTATAATATGGATAGAATCGAACATGCTCTCAGGAGCGGAGGAAGCCTAAAGACAGTGAAGAAGACATTTGGAATAGGCAACAATCAGATGTATGCGTTAAGAGATAAAGCCGGTAATATCATAACTAATATGGATGAGATAGTTCAAGTGGTTGAGGAGTTCCATAGAGATTTATACAGTACCAGTGGCACCCACGACGATAATGGAAGAGAGAATAGTCTAGAGGAATTTCAAATCCCACAAGTAACGCCGGAAGAAGTAAAGAAAGCCTTGGAAGCTATGCAAAGGGGGAAGGCAGCAGGGGAGGATCAGGTAACAGCAGATTTGTTGACGGATGGCGGGCAGATTGTTCTAGAAAAACTGGCCACCCTGTATACGCAATGCCTCATGACCTCGAGGGTACCGGAATCTTGGAAGATGGCTAACATATTCCTAATCCATAAGAAACGGGACGATAAAGACTTGAAAAATTATAGACCGATCAACTTACTGTCAGTTGCCTACAAAGTATTTACTGAGGTGATCGCAAATAGAAATAGGAACACCTTACCCTTCTTTCAACCAAAGGACCAGGCAGGATTCCGTAACGGCTACTCAACAATAGACCATATTCCCACTATTAATCAGGTCATAGAGTAATGTGCCGAATATGGCCAACCCTTATATATAGCTTTCATTTATTACCTGAAAGCGTTTGATTCAGTCGAAACCTCAGCTGTCATGGAAGCATTGCGGAATCAGGGTGTAGACAAACCGTATGTAAAAATACTGATAGATATCTATAGCGGCTCCACAGCCACCGTAGTCCTCCATAAAGAAAGCAACAAAATTCCCATAAAGAAAGGCGTCAGGCAGGGAGATATGATCTCTCCAATGCTACTCACAGCGCGTTTACAGGAGGTATTCAGAGACCTGGATTGGGAAAACTTGGGGATAAGAGTTAATGGAAGATACCTCGGTAACTTGCGATTCGCTGATGATATTGCCTTGCTTAGTAACTCAGGGGACCAATTGCAATGCATGCTCACTGACCTGGAGAGGCAAAGCAGGAGGGTGGGTCTAAAAATTATTCTTCAGAAAACTAAAGTAATGTTTAACAGTTTCGGAAGAGAACAGCACTTTACGATAGGTAGCAAGGCACTGGAAGTGGTAAGGGAATACATCTACTTAGGGCAGGTAGTGACAGCGCATCCGGATCATGGGACTGAAATAATCAAAAGGATAAGAATGGGCTGGGGTGCGTTGGGCAGGTATTCTCAGATTGTGAACAGCAGGTTGCCATTATCCCTCAAGAGAAAAGTGTATAACAGCTGTATTATACCAGTACTCACGTACGGGGCAGAAACCTGGAGGCTTACGAAAAGGGTTCTACTTCAATTGAGAATGACGCAACGAGCTATGGAAAGAAGTATGATGGGTGTAAAGCTAAGGGATAAAAAAAGAACAGATTGGGTGAGGGAACAAACACGAGGTAATGACATCTTTGTTGAAATCAAGAAAAATAAATGGGCATGGGCAGGACATGTAATGAGGACGGAAGATAACCGATGCTCATAAAACGTGACGGACTGAATTCCAAGGGACGGGAAGCGTAGCAGCGGGCGGCAGAAAGTTAGGTGGGCGGATGAGAATAAGAATTTTGCAGGGACAACATGGCCGCAATTAGTACATGACCGAGGTAGTGGGAGAAGTATGGGAGAGGCCTTTGCCCTTCAATAGGCGTAACCAGGCTGATGATGATGTTGAATTATGATGATGTGGATTGTGTGACCACGACGAGGCGAAGAAAGCACGGCAATGATGATGTGAATTGTGTGGCCATGACGCGAGGAAGTGGTAACGCGTGGCCACAATTAGTATTCATTCAATATCATTTTTAAATTACAGAATTATGGTTAACCATTCTTCCCTTCTTACCTACTGGCACCCGATTCATGGCCGATCCACCGTAGTGGGTTGAGCCATTTTTGAAAATTTATTTATAAAATACTGCGGACAAGAAGCCCAAGCAGGATGAGCAAAGTGCAAAGATGATATACACAAAACAAGATGAAACAAGTGTGTAACACGTTTTTCACACAAATATTTTGGTCGTAAGGTAGACGATTAAGAAAAATTTTACCTTGATTACAATGCAACTATAGTTAATAGGCGAAATAACAAGATTATTTACATAAATGATATACAGCTCACGGGCGCTCGGGGTATGCTTCAGTTAGGCACCAAACCAACAAAAGGGAAAGCCACGTGCAGCTTTAGCGAATGGAGTGGAACAACTGGCACGGCAGCTCGCTGACCGGCGGTTCGAGCCCCGACCTTCTACAACCGGGCGTCAGACAGCCATGCGGACCTGAGGCCCTATAACGTAAAATTATTCCAATGTGTTTTTATTCGAATGTCCTGACGCCAAATTTGCGCAAACGCCGACGCAAGCATCGGGCGGTGACAAGCTGGGTTGTCTGGATATACCAATCAAACGCTCTCCTCGTTTATTGGAGGTCACTTTTGTTTGCTTTAAAAACGAATAACATTGCCTACAGTGAGCGGCTTGTAATATCAAATTGGCTGACAAGAGGCGAGGAGCATACTCAAACAGAAAGGTATTCGATGGGGCCGAGCCAGTGCACTGAAAATCGATAACCAGATGAAGAGGGTGGTGCCGGCGTCTGCGATTGGTCCGCTTTCCCTTACTTGGCTCGAGGTGGCTGCTCGAAAATCGCGGCGGCATGCAACGGAAGGTTAACAATGCCGCTAAAGCTGATCCTCAGCCAAGAAGAGTTGGCAGAGCGAGGTCGTAAACGTGCCGAAAGTGCTTGGAAGCGTTACACGGCTAGCCAAAAGCTTTATTGTACGCAAATAAATCCATGCTCTCCCGCAGGTGCGAGTAGCCAGTGCCTGAACGATCGGCGGCAGCCATCTTTTATTCCTTTTGGAACGGGGCAACCTTCAGCTATTAAGTAAAAAAAATCAGTTTTGTTCGGCATATTAATACATCTTTAGCGCGTACACGTCACTTTGACGCGTGAGTTGTTGCGATTTTGTGACGTCGTGTGACAGACAGGTGAAGTGGGTGCAGCCAGAAAACTTTTCACCAATAGCCGGGGGCTAATGGCGAAAAGGCATCTACTCAGAAGTAACTATTTTTGTTTTGTTCGGTTCAATGATCATAATCAGTGTGTACGCCTCATGTCAGACGGGGAGCTATCGCGGTTTCGTGACGTCGCGTGCCAGACAGGCGAAGGGGGGGGGGGGGGGGAGGGGAGGGGTTGATCAATCGCGCAGGGCTGATTGCAGAATCGGAACAGAAAAGTTTGGAACAGCTTTACGTTATGGCGCCCCTGGTGAGGTTGATATCCGTTCTACGCTCGCTGCTCACCCGGCTACCGGCAGCCTGTTGTCATAGCGGCCTCGTGTCTTATTTGATCTAAGGGCCTGGTAGCACGGCCTGGGGCGGCCTGTGTCATCTGTCGACATTGTTATTTTCTCATCACCATGAGGCCCCCACCGGCAGACCAGGTGATCTGATGTGACCGGAACCTGCCGCAACATTGGCGGGCTGTAGTATTGGAGCAGCCTGGTGTTCTGCCGGCCTGCTGTATACTTCCACTGCTGCTGCTACCTCACCGTCTGGCGCAAGCCACCTCGGGTAGTGCTGGACTCCCGACTGTGTCGTGGAGCTCCCACGACGACAACCGCCACGGCAACGACGACGACACACCGGTGAGTAGGACGGTCGATGTATGCTTAGGCGCGCTAGGAATTCCAGACATTCTAGCTTATTATGGTTGTCATTGTACTGCGACTTCTTATGCGGTCGTAAGTTTTCTGCATGCCAAGGTGGCCAGCAAACAATTCGTCATGAAATGCCTGAAGGAGACGAGCACGAAGGCAGCGAGGAAGTACGGGCACCCAGCGTCGTCCGTCAGGATGATGGATATGGCGGTACAGCACGGAGCTTTCGAGCTTGAATTTTGTCAGCTGTCGACATTGTTATGTTCTCATCACCATTTGCCCTGCACCTGCAACGTCTGGACGAGGTTCTTACATGCCTCGCCAGCGCTGGTCTTCAGCTCAATACCAAAAAGTGTCACATTGCAAGCTGTATCAAGGTGTTAGCGAGTCGTTGCATATGCCTGCAGCGTACGCGCACCTGCCGGCAAGAACTATACCTTCGCCGAGCAGGAATGCATGGCTGCCGTTTGGTCCGTTCAGGAGTTTCGCCCTTATCTCCACTGAGCTGTTTTTGCCTCTCGATGTTTTGGCCAACGTAACAGCTTTTTTTATCGATTGTCAACTGTTTTGCTAGTGTCATTATTATTTAGCTAGTGCTAATCAGACCAAGCAGATGCCCTTTTCTTCACCAGAGCTTTCCTTGGCTACGGTTCTGTTCCTCCGCATGAGTTACCTGTGGATCTGTTTCTACGCAATGGCGTCACATCATTTCTGTGGCTCTTGTTCCAACCAATGAGGACGTCATAAGGATGAAGAATCCAAGTGATTCAGGCGGAATTGCGATCGGCGACGGCCCATTGCCAGAACATCATTGAGGTCCGCCAATTTTGCAGAGAGGTATTCTCTGCTTTTCCGCAGACCAGTCCTGTGTACAAGACCTTCTGAAGTGTTCGCTGTTTGCTGCCAATTGGGCAAGCGCATTTATTCCTGCCCAATTAGCATGTGTGGAAAGGCTTGTCCGTGGCGTCGATGTGAACACGACTCCGGCTGAACTATAAAAGAGGGTTTCAACGGCGGATGTAATTTCAGTTTATCGGTGTGGACGTGTGGTCAACAAAACCTACTGAGACGGGATAGTCACTATTGCTGAGACCATTCGACGATCAGAAATTAAGGCACGGCCGTATAATGTACTGAGCGGAACCTCTGTCCCCTCGTCTCCTCCAATGTGTAAAGTGCTGGCCTTATGGACACACTTTGAAAAGGAATACGTCTGCTTCCAAGTGTCAAATTTGAGGTGAGGAGCACAATTCCAGCGAGTGCAAAAGCAAGGAAGAAAGGTGCTGCCTCTGCAATGACACATGCTCTGCTGATTATTCTAATTGCTCAGTAAAGGCACGGGAAATGCAAATCCTAAAAACTGTTGAACGAAGACGTTCCCGTAGAGAAACCATAGCTGAAATTCAGGCTAGGACGCAGGGACACGCCGGTGTCACAACCCGTCAGACGGCAGGAATGGAATCATGCCTTTCACTTTATGATGTTAATGCTGTTGAAAGGGCAATGGAAAAAGCTATGGAATGCCTAGCTCAACACCTTCGCAAGTCCTTGACACGAATACTAACTAACCAGATGGCACAGATATTCGGTACAACAGCAGCTACTGCTATGACTTCTCAAACAACTGACTGTCCACGTCCTTTCATAGAAGCAACTCCCACTTTCACGTCCCGAAATTCCCAAATTGCAGGCCCATCCGTCGATATCAACCAGAGTGAATGTAAAGGCATCAGTGATAGCACAGAGAGTCCGCTAAGATGGACATGAATTCTCGATCGTTGAAACGATAGAGATTCCCTTTGTAAAATAAAAAAAACTACGACACTAACTCACTCAAAGACCAAAAAATACCTGAAAGACTTTCTTACAAAGGAAGATTTCTAAAGAAAAGAATTTTAAGTAAGGCAGTTACCGAGTCAATTATGTCACAACCATAGAATTCCTCAAAATTTTTCATTGGAGTTGCCCATCAATTCACTCTGCAGTAAGACATTTATTGTATTTACCATCAATCTTCTACCGGATATTATTCCTTTGCAAGAAACATGGCTTTCAGGACATCTTTTCAATCTTTTCAATTAAATAAATACCGATCTTTCCGACTGGACCGTCGATCGAAGGGCGGAGGTATAGCTTTCTTTTTCACCTATAGGATTAGTTCCAAGGCTGGGATTTCATATAAACATGTCTCCCGAAAGTCGAAAGAGAAATTTTTGCCTTAGATATAACTGTACCAGGCTGCCTACCTTTCTCTTTAGTAGACTTACACTTTCCTGCAGGTGTGCAGAATATTCGATGTTTGGATTCCGCTGACTTCAGGACGTAAGGACAAAATTCTTGCTGGAGATTTCAACTCCCGTCATACGTGTCGCGGCTTTCGACCTGACCAATGTGGCAAACGTTTGTGGGATTGGACAATAGATCACAGCCTCTCTTGTCTGAACTCTAGAATTCATACATTTATTTGTAATCAATCCCCCTCAGACTTGGATTTGGGTTTCGTAACTTCGTTTCTCACTAGCTTGTCCTGGACAGCCTTGGACTCTCCAACAACAGTGACAACTTTCCAATAATGTTTTAAATTCCTTGCTCGATAATGCCACCATGCTCTCAGGTACGCGTATTTGTAAATTATAATAAATTTAAATCCGATCTTAAGATACATTAGACTTCCTATTCTGAAGAGCATGAAGGCACCAAAGCTATGAAACTTTGTGATGTAATCAAAAGAACATACAAAGAAGCTGAATGCCGTGTTGCATCTGCAAAGAAAGCATCTTAGAGCCCTCAGTGCATTACATACTGCACGCCAGACCACCGACGCCGACAGGCAGCTTGGAAGCAGCTTCTTTATAACCAGTCCCGAAAAAAATTGGTCTGGTAAAAAATTTCACGCTGATGTATTTATATCTACAGTCGCTCAGCTAAACAAGATTATGATCGAAAACACTACGATTTCCTTTCTAAACCTAAAAACAAAAGGCCGCTGTTTAGATATATGAGATATGGCAAAATGCGCCATCACGAATTATAATTGAATATGTAATTCTGTCATCCGATGAAGTAAGAAAATCTCTAGAACTCAATGCTAGAGGAGTGAAGAGTAGATTCACGTCATCGATGTCCTATAATTTGCAAACACAGGCTCCAACATCAGTGCTTACTGAATTTACATTGCCTGAATTATCTCAAGTGATTCGTAGCTTACCCTTGGCAGCCCCTGGTCATGATGTAATTACCATTCACACGATACAAATTTTATTCAATCTATCTCCTGGCGATCTTCTAAACATTATAAACTATTCAATAAACAAAGCCTGGATACCACACGATCGAAAAGTAGCTAAAGTGATCCCGATACCTAAAAAACAAGGAGTAGATTATAACATAGAAAATATCGGACCTATTTACTCTTACATCTAATGTGGTCAACCTCATAGAGAGGTTATTACATTGCAGAATTACTATCTGGATGACGGATAAATTATAATAAGTCCAAATCAATTGGCTTCAGAGTTGATTGCTCAATATGGTGCGCCCATTCTGATTTAGAGAGCCGCATCCATCTTGCTCGGAAAAGGCGACAATATTCTGCTTCAGTGACATTAGATATAGCTAAAGCGTATGACCTCGTTGAACATTCAATTTTACTGGATATTTTCAAGAGCCGTAATTTGCGAAATGATGTTATAACGTGGTTGGCAGAATTTTTCCGATCAAGATAATTTTATTGCTTCCTCGTCTGTTCCTCGTCTAAATTCAGACAGACTTGCGGTGTTCCCCAAAGAGCAGTCCTGTCTCCGATATTATTTAACTCGTTGATAAGCTGAATTTCACTTGTCAGGACGTGCAAGCTTATGAATACTCAGATGACATTCCATTCTCCGCGGCTGACAGTGACATTTACGCTGTATACCAAAAATTAGAAATACACATGAGTGTGCCTTACTTCAGACAATCTGCATGTCATTAAATGTAAGCGAAAGCTCAATCTTAGTGTTCCCGTTGACAGATTCAATTTCAATTTCTATATCTTATAAACAAGAACACATTCCCCAGGTTGAGTCTAAAATATTTGGGAATCATGTATGATAGAAAACTCAACCGGAGCCGAATACTTAAAGACTAGAGTGTAAGGCTACACTTTAGATATACTGCGCAGAATGAGTAACCGGCAATATGGACTACGTAGGGATTCCCTGCTAATGATCTATAAATTGTATATGCACCCAATATTGGAATTCGGGTGTGTATTGTTCTCAGGCCGCCCTGCTTATAAAACAAAGCATCTGGTTCTTTTGGAGAGTGGCGCCCTGCGCCTGTGTCTGGGACTCCCCACACTGTGAAAAATGTCCATCATTATACGGAGGAACTGCAGGTAAAAATACCGAAAGTATCTCGTATTTCAAAAATACGGCAAAAGCTTCCGCTAATATTTTCAATGTGCTCCCTGTTTTAAGTTTTACGGACATTTCACTATATTAATACAGTGGCTACACTGTTTTCCGTGAAACAGACAGAATTCCGTAATTTTCTTATGCTAACATCCGTATTTTTGCGAGGAAATTTATATACGCGGTCCGAATGAGCGCTTGTACTCACAAAGATTTGTCTAACAATATTCTATTGAACACGCAAACTGTACGCATTATGAAAATACGTACAATATGTGAGAGCTAGCCTTCTACCAAAAGCTGCAATAACTGATCCTGTGAATATATATACGCATCCTTTATTCCGGTTGCAGTTTGCCGCGCAATCGGGCCTTGTAACACTGATCATATGCGCAACTACATGCTGTATTATCACCTACAAAGCGCTTAATTTGAGAACATTGCAAACACACGCATATATGTTTAAGTGAACGAAGAGCCGTGGGCATACGTGCCAATGTAAACGAACTTCCGGCACTCAGGTGCTGGTGCACCGGGAATGGCATTGGTGCTCTACGCCAAAAGTTGTGCGCACTATAAATCAGTACCGAAACGCAGAGAGTGGTCTATTGACCGTAATTGCGTTTACATTTAGCAACAAAAGGTCTCGAAGGGAACTGGCGACCTATAGATCCAAGTGCAACGGCCGGATGAAATTTTCGAATGCGGGAAGCAATTAACCCAAGATTGCAAGGACTTTGCTGAACTGTAATGTAGTTGGTTTAACTCATTCTCATAATATTTCCAAAATATCTCGTATCTGTCAATGGCTGTGCATTCATTGACACACAACGATTACGCATAATATTCGCTGTTCATGTGTTGTCAATTCTTGCGGTAAGATGTAATCGCAAACATTTGGCGCTTCATCTTGAAACAAGACCGCTGAGCGCGCAAGTTGTTGAACGGCAGAATAAAGATCGCGAACATGCACCAACATGTGTGCAAACTACGGGAAGGTGACTTAAGATTAGGGACCCAGTACCGTGCGAGTACTGCGTGTACTGTCAAAAAAATAAATATGAAAGAGAGATCGCACAGTGCCGAGCAGGCGTGACGATTGAAGCTTTATTTGTTATGGATGCAGCATGCATGCAAGACCATTTGTTCCGTGGGCTTTATCCATGGGTAAATGTTATGGCACATTTCATTATTTACCTGTTTATTACATGCACCAACCAGCCCACATTAGCAATATACTAGAGCTTATGGACGCATCGCAGTACACTGCTTTGCACTGCATCGCAACACTGCGGTTTGCGATCACCAGTAGCAAACCGACTGGTTTACCTTCCTGCCTTTCTTCTTCTTGCATTCTCTATCTCTTTGTACAAAACACACTACCTTCTGGGAGGGAAAGCGTTTTCCTCATCGAGAATTCAATTATTCGTCAAGTAATTATTTTACTGTGCCAGTAACTAGAGCACAAGTGCGAAAACAAAACCGGTTCTGTTTTGTTCTCCATGCTAGCAGAGTGCGGCACCAGGGGGCAGCGCGCGCTGCGCCTCCGTTTGGATACCTCGTTTAGCGTTTGGACGTGAATGCATGTAATTTCAGGGCTCCGGGGCGGCGACGAAATCACAAGTTTTTGTGCATGCTTTGAGCTTGCTTCTGCTTTTATTTGCTGATTTTTTTCCCTTTAAATAGTAATTGGGTGGTTTTCTTTTTCTTTCCTTTTTTTTGTCCCTCGTATTTCGGGTACGCGGGTGTGCTTCGTGCACATTTGGTTTTACAGGATGATTAGAGCGTCCTTTCGTGCCACGTGCTTCAACGTGTGCAGCCGGGTGGGACGTTGAGTGTTTCTAATCTTTAAATGGTAGCTTGGAAGTGGCAATACAAATAGCTACTAGTGGTTTTAATGTGCATGTTTGGTAGGAAAGTGAGAGCGTGGCCGCGTGGATGAGCGCGTGCGAGTGCTTGTCATACCTTCGGTCTCTGCGGCATTGATTGCTTTTGAAACAGTGGTGAGAGCTGTTTTGCGACATTTTGAGGATTTGGATCCTGTGCGTATCGGTTTTTGCTAAAAGGCACGTGGTCTGCATTGTTATAGTATTATAGAATTTGCATCAGTAGTAGTATTATTATAGTATTTGCAAAAAGCCGTGTAATACATGGCGAGAAAGACGAAAAAGCAGGCAGTGCGCGGGAGATCCCTCAAGGCAGATCAGGAGAGAGATGAGAATAGAGAGGGCATTGCATCAACCGGCACACATTGTGATATCGATACTAGGCTGCAGAAAATGGAGGCTTTCCAGGAAGAGCTTCTCAAACAGGTGCAAGAGCTCAAAAATGAGCTAAACAGGGAGCGTGATGCACGGAAGGTAGTTTAAAAGAGACTTGAAGCAGCCGAGGAAAAGCTGAACAGGGCCGCCATTGTGAACGAAAATGTGCGTGACAATGGAACGCAGACCCCCGCTGCGACAGGCGAGGCAGGGTCAGCGAAATACGTGGAAGGCATGCAGGGTGAACTGGAAAGAGCGGCACCTACCTTGAGGCAGCCAGGCGGAAAAAGCAGGAGCCCAGGGGACAATGCCCCTTGTTGAGTCCGCATCACGCGGAAAAGGACAAAGGGAAGCAGGGAGAGGTAGGAGAGAGTGAAACGGTGATTATCGCCAGCGACTCAAACCTGGCTGGCCGCTCAAAAGCAATTGTGGAAAGGTAGAAAGACGATAAAAGAGTGGCAGTAGGGACATTTCCAGGGCGGACACTGGGTTCTGTCATGCAGCGAGCAAAAGAAAAGCTATCGGAAAAGACCCACGTGTGCGACCTTGTCATTGTAGCAGGTGGGCTAAATGACGTCCTAAACAGGAAAGGGACTGGACTAGGCCAGCGCTTGGCGAAGGGGGTGGACGACTTGCGCGAGCTATCCCCTCAGGTGCAGATCGTGGTGTGCAAGGTGCCGGAGGTGCCTGTACGTGACAGTCACGTACAAAGAGCCGTAGTGGCTGCTAATGAGATAATATGGAAAATGAGCTGTGAGAAAGGCTTCGAGGTTGTCGAAGTAAACAGAGAAGTGAGAAGGTGCGGTGGTTTTAAACGAGATGGGATCCACTTCAATTACAGGCTGGCACGAGAAGTGGGCTGGCGACTTGGTGGTCGCGCTGTTGCTTTTTTAAGGGGGCCCGCGGTCGCTCAAGAGGCCAGAGTAGATAGTAATGAAAAAGGTCCCCGAGGGGAACCTCAGAAGAGCATCGCCGTCGATAACAGAAAAAAGGAGGAAAGCAAGAAAGAGAGCTCGCCACGCAATAGGCTAAATAAACATGCGAGGCGGCAGAAGAAAGGAAAAGTGGGCAGAGATTGAGGAGCAGTTAAATAGAGAACAAACAAGGGTGCATGCAGTTACAGAAACGCACCTTGGAGACTCAGAAGAGCCGCCAGTGATTGAGAATTATGTTTGGGAAGGGTGCAACAGAACTAAGTTGGAAAGAAAGGTAGGGGGAGTCGGAATGCTCATCCATCAGGAAGCCAAATGGAAAAAAGTAAATTCAAAATGTCAAGAGCATCTTTGGTTATCAGGTACAATGAGTGGGAAGAAAACTTTGCTGGGCGTTACGTATTTGTGGACCGGAAATAATTGCACAGAGAAGAATAAAGAGTTAGTGGAATGCATAAGCGCTGATATTAAGGGTTTCGGGAATGGTGCTGAAATTGTCCTATTAGGCGACATGAATGCCCACATACAGGATTTAGATGGCTATACCGACATCAACGGGAATTCAATGCTAGATTTTTGTGAGCAACGTAACCTCGTTATCGTGAAAACAGGGCCTAAGTGTGAAGGGCAGATCACGTGGGAAGTGGGAAACTGGTAATCGACCATTGATTACTGTCTGATATCAGAAGGAATTCATGATAAGTTGAGAGAAATTATCATTGATGAGGAAGGGCATAGCAGCGTAGGGAGTGACCATAAACGCATCACTTGGAAGTGGGATATGTAGTTGGGAAAGAGAGCAAGGAGAGCAATGTGGCCAGTCCAAATTTAAACGCTGAACAAATAGCAAATATAGTCACTAGAGGCGAGGAAGAACTTGGCAAAATGCCAAGTAAAGAGTGGGAATATGGTGAGCTTCTAAGTGTAATAACGACAGCAATACGAAAAGAGAAACAACATGTTCGTTGGAAAGTAAGAAAGAAACCAAAAAGCTGGTGGAAAAGGAAGATACCAGAAGCGATCGCTGAACCACAGAAAGCATCTCGACAGTACAGGCAGGCAAAGAAGGCGCAGTTTCCGCAGGATGAAGTAACCAGTACATGGGAAATATTCCGGGAGAAATGGTCTATGGTTCCAATACTGGTGCAAGCAAAATTAAAAGGTGAAATGGAACGTTGGTTGTCCGAAATACGTGAGAAAGAAAAGGCCACACCTAGAATATTTTGGAAGCACATAAGACTATTAGGCAGGAAGTCAACAACAATACAACAACATATCCTAGACGAAGATGAAAACAGACTGGAAGGAGAAGCGGCAATAAATTACATCCGAAAAGCAACAGCCGAATCTTTCCAAGTCAATGACGAGGTTGTATTTGAAGAAAAAAAGAGCATGAAAGAGACCCAAGTGGAAAAGGAGCTGGTGCTGACGAATTTCAACTGGAAGAAAGCCGAAGAGAAAATTCCTAAGCGCACAGCCACGGGGCTAGACGACGTTCCCGTTAAGTTGATAAATGAACTAGGACCAAGAAGTAAGGAAGCTGTGGTGAAAGAAGTGCAAAAAAACTTTGAAAGATAGGCGAATAACAGACAGTTGGCGACAAAGAAGAATGGATTTAATTTATAAAGGTAAGGGGGAGAAAGATAGAATTCACTCGTATAGACCGTTGACCATTACATCGGTAATATACAGGGTAGCAATGCAGGCAATCAAATTAAAGCTTCAAGCATGGGCAGAGAATAATTGAATTTTGGAGAACTTCAGAATGGCTTCAGAGCAGGTAGGCGTTTAGATGATAAATTATTCGATCTTTCTCAGTGTATTGAAATATCAAAAGTAGAAAGCAGACCATTATATGTGGCCTTTTTAGACATTACAGGAGCCTATGACAACGTAGACCGCAACATTTTGTGGGATATTCTGAAAGGGGAACGCTTAGGTAACGATTATCTGCAGCTTTTGAGAGAGATTTACCTGGAAAATACCGTTTGCATTAAATGGGAAAGGATGAGAAACGAGGAGAAAGTTCATATCAACAAGGGAATGAGGCAGGGGAGCCCTTTATCCCCGCTGCTGTTTATGATGTACATGATGAGGATGGAGAGGGCGCTAGAAGGAAGTAATATCGGGTTTAATCTCTTATACAAACAGGAGGGTGCAGTAATAGAGCAGCAGTTTCCAGGTTTATTTTATGCGGACGATATTGTGTTGCTAGCTAACAAGTAACGTGATTTGCAACGTCTGGCTAATATCTGTGGACCGCAAGGCAACAATTTAGGTTTGAAAATTAGTGTTAGAAAACCAGGTGTTATGGTATTCACAGCAGTGAACAGACATTGGCGATACAGGGCCAGGAAATACATCGGGTAACATAATATAAATACCTTAGTATATGGATATGCGAAAGCAATAGATATATGGAAACACAGGAAAAAACAATAACAGTGAAGGGAAAAGAAATGCAGCCATATTGAAGCACAGAGCGCTATGGGGATACAATAGGTACGAGGTATGTGGAAAGGTGTAATGGTTCCAGGACTTACTTTTGGAAATGCAGTTGTTTGCTTTAAATTAGGGGTACAATCAGGACTCGATGGGAACCAAAGGTAAGTGGGTCGCCTCGCATTGGGCGCTCACGGGAAGACTACAAATGAAGCTGTGCAGGGTGATATGGGCTGGACATCTTTTGAAGTGAGGGAAGCTCGCAGTAAAATTAAGTATGAAGAACGGCTGAGGAATATTGAGGAAAGTTAATGTGCTGGGAGAGTGTTCAAGTAACTGTACAGGAAAAACATTGATTCACAGTGCAGGAAAAGAACTAGGAAGCTTACCAGCAAGTATGCGGCCTGTAGGGTTTTCGAAGCGAGATCGGGATGCCTTAGAGCACACACCTATAAAGCGAGATATAAAAAGGAAGAAGCAGCATGTGCTTGCTGCGGTAAACCTAGGGTAACTATGGAGCATGTTTTATTAGAATGTGAAAACGTCTATCCAGCGGTCGATTTAGGTACCACTGGCCTCCTTGCAGCCCTTGGGTTCAGCGGGAGCAGTGGAAAAATAAATATGTCCGCAATAGGCATTATTAAGAGGCTATTGGAGGATTGGTGGAATAAAAGTAGGGAAATGACAAAAAAATGGAGACGTACAAAAGCACAGTTCGCAATAGGGGATCAGAAAATTTGGGTGTGGTAGCTCATAGTTATTTTTTTTTTCCTATTTTGTTGTTTAACCTAGGTAGGACATTAGGCAGTATAATAGGAAGAGCTTGGTGGCGCAACCCACCATCATCATCATCAGCCTCTTTACGCCCACTGCAGGGAAAAGGCCTCTCCCATACTTCTCCAACAACCCCGGTCATGTACTAATTGTGGCCATGTCGTCCCTGCAAACTTCTTAATCTTATCCGCCCACCTAACTTTTGGCCGCCCCCTGCTACGCTTCCCTTCCCTTGGAATCCAGTCAGTAACCCTTAATGACCATCGGTTATCTTCCCTCCTCATTACATGTCCTGCCCATGCCCATTTCTTTTTCTTGATTTCAACTAAGGTGTCATTACCTCGCGTTTGTTCCCTCAACCAACATGCTCTTTTCTTATCCCTTAACGTTACACCTATCATTCTTCTTTCCATAGCCCGTGGCGTCGTCCTTTTCGTAAGCCTCCAGGTTTCTGCCCCGTAGGTGAGTACTGGTAAGGCACAGCTATTATACGCTTTTCTCTTGAGGGATAATGGCAACCTGCTGTTCATGATCTGAGAATGCCTGCCAAACGCACCCCAGCCCATTCTTATTCTTCTGATTATTTCTCTCTCCTGAGCCGGATCCGCCGTCACTATCTTCCCTAAGTAGATGTATTCCCTTACCACTTCCAGTGCCTCGCCACCTATTGTAAATTGCTGTTCTCTTCCGAGACTGTAAAACATTAGTTTTCTGCAGATTAATTTTTAGACCCACTCTTCTGCTTTGCCTCTCCAGGTCAGTAAGCATGTATTGCAATTGGTCCCCTGAGTTACTAAGCAAGGCAATATCATCAGCGAATCGCAAGTTACTGAGGTATTCTCCATTAACTTTTATCCCCAATTCTTCCCAATCCAGGTCGCTGAATACCTCCTGTAAACGCGCTGTGAGTAGCATTGGAGAGATCATATCTCCCTGCCTGACGCCTTTCTTTATGGGAATTTTGTTGCTTTCTTTATGGAGGACTACGGTGGCTGTGGAGCCGCTATAGATATCTTTCAGTATTTTTACATACGGTTTGTCTACACCCTGATTCCGCAATGCTTCCATGAGTGCGGAGGTTTCGACAGAATCAAACGCTTTCTCGTAATCAATGAAGGCTATATATAAGGGTTGGTTATATTCCGCACATTTCTCTATCACCTGATTGATAGTGTGAATATGGTCTATCGTTAAGTAGCCTTTACGGAATCCTGCCTGGTCCTTTGTTTGACAGAAGTCTAAGGTGTTCCTGATTCTATTTGCGATTACCTTAGTAAATAGTTTGTAGGCAACTGACAGTAAGTTGATCGGTCTATAATTTTTCAAGTCTTTGGCATTCCCTTTCTTATGGATTAGGATAATGTTAGCGTTCTTGCAGGATTTCGGTACGCTCGAGGTCATGAGACATTGCGTATACAGGGTGGCCAGTTTCTCTAGAACAATCTGCCCACCACCCATCAACAAATGTGCTGTTACCTGATCCTCCCCAGCTGCCTTGCCCCTTTGCATAGCTCCCAAGGCTTTCTTTACTTCTTCCGGCGTTACCTGTGGTATTTCTAATTTCTCTAGACTATTCTCTCTCCCATTATTGTCGTGGGTGCCACTGGTGCTGTATAATCTCTATAGAACTCCTCAGCCACTTGAACTAACTCATCCATATTAGTAATGATATTGCCGGCTTTGTCTCTTACCGCATACATCTGATTCTTGCCATTTCCTAGTTTCTTCTTCACTGTCTTTGGGATTCCTCCGTTCCTGAGAGCATGTTCAATTCTATCCATATTATACTTCTTTAGGCCAGCTGTCTTACACTTGTTGATGAACTTGGAAAGTTCAACCAGTTCTATTCTAGCTGTTTGGGTTAGAGGTTTTCATACATTGGCGTTTCTTGATCAGATCTTTCGTCTCCTGCAATAGCTTACTGGTATCCTGTCTAACGGAGTTACCACCGATTTCTATTGCACACTCCTTAATGATGCCCACAAGATTGTCGTTCATTGCTTCAGTACTAAGGTCCTCTTCCTGAGTTAAAGCCGGATGCCTGTTCTGTAGCTTGATCTGGAATTCCTCTATTGTCCCTCTTAGCGCTAACTCATTGATCGGCTTCTTATGTACCAGTTTCTTCCGTTCCCTCCTCAGGTCTAGGCTAATTCGAGTTCTTACCATCCTATGGTCACTGCAGTGCAACTTGCTGAGCACGTCCACATATTGTATGATGCCAGGGTTAGCGCAGAGTATGAAGTCTATTTCATTTCTAGTCTCGCAGTTCGGGCTCCTCTACGTCCACTTTCGGCTATCCCGTTGCGGAAGAAGCTATCCATTAACCGCATATTATTCTGTTCCGCAAACTCTACTAATAACTGTCCCCTGCTATTCCTTGTGCCTATGCCATAATCCCCACTGCCTTGTCTCCAGCCTGCTTCTTGCCTACCTTGGCATTGAAGTCGCCCATCAGCAAAGTGTAATTTGTTTTCACTCTACCCATCGCCGATTCCACGTCTTCATAGAAGCTTTCGACTTCCTGGTCATCATGAGTGGATGTAGGGGCGTAGACCTGTACCACGTTCATTTTGCGCCTCCTATTAAGTTTCACAACAAGACCTGCCACCCTCTCGTTTATGCGATAGAATTCCTGTATGTTACCAGCTATATTCTTATTAATCAGGAATCGGACTCCTAGTTCTCGTCTCTCCGCTAAGCCCCGGTAGCACTGGACGTGCCCGCTTTTTAGCACTGTATATGCTTCTTTTGGCCTCCTAACTTCACTGAGCCCTATTATATCCCATTTACTGCCCTCTAATTCCTCCAATAGCACTGCTAGACTCGCCTCTCTAGATAACGTTCTAGTGTTAAAGGTTGCCAGGTTCATATTCGAATGGCGGCCTGTCCGGAGCCAGGGATTCTTAGCACCCTCTGCTGCGACCCAGGTCTGACCGCCGCCGTGGTCTGTTGCTTCGCAGCTACTGGGGACTGAGGGGCCGGGGTTTGATTGTTGTGTTCATATAGGAGGTTGTGGCCAAGTACTGCGCCAGGGTGGCTAATCCTGCTCTGGTGAGGGAGTGCGTTACCGGTTCTGGTCACCGGGATCAGGCCACACTCCGGGCCTGTTTATGCAATTTTATCAACACGCGGATTTTTTTTATAAATCCGGTGGAAAATTGCGCGGCACCGGGATTCGAACCACGGACCTTTTTGCACGCGAGGCGGTTGTTCTACCTCTACGCCACCGCGCAACCCAACGCCCCGTTCCAAAGGGGGCGCTCATAACATCCATCCATCCATCCGTATCCTAGGGCATTAGGCCGACCTAGAGTCACTGGAAAAAATTTAAGAGTACCGCATTTGCTTTCCCCGCGCCGCCGACGCGTTCATTGGCCCAACCGTACCACGTGACTTTAGAGTGCCATATACCTTCCAAGCGCCGGGCGGGCCGGCTGAGTTAGAGCGCAGGCAGCGCAGGTTCCCTACGTTTTTTGATGTTCCGATTGTCGCGCTCGCGTTTGACTGCAAGGAAATCACGCCTGGCTGCTGCGCCTTCGGATGCAGCAACCGAACTGAGTCTGGAAAGACTTTTTCTAGATTCCAACCGGGAAAAATGACCGAGGGCGTCGTTCTGCGTAGTTACACAGAATCGGCCGGGAGAACTTCAAGCCTACAAAAAACACCCGCGTGTGCGAGGTATAAGTACACTTTGCTTGTGCTTTTCGGCACTGTTTTAGAAGATATTTAAGCGAAGTGGACGCGGTGTTAGCGATGCTACGAAAATAGGAGTTCATTGCAGGGATCGTTCGCGTCTTGCACGTTTGACGCGGGCACACGGGTACGCGTTTATTGCTCAACACACACAGTTATTCCGTGCTCGTGGCACGCGAAGGCACACTTGTCGCGCGAGAGTTCCGCGTCCTCACGTGCATCAGGTACTCGCATGATTTCTCCGCGCACGTGAGCGCGCTCGCGCCTCGAGTCGCTGAGTCACTCGACCCATATGGCACTTGCTTTTCGCAGATCGTGACAATCGCAGTCAATAAAAACATGGTCAATACGAGGCCCATGATACTTCCTTTTTTCCACTTATCCTTTGCTCATTTATACATACGCATTTCGAGCTTGAAACCAATGGCCAGTTGATATTAACAACACATGCTTCAAATTTTGAGCTTGTAAGCCCAGCAGATGCAATGAACTGAAGTCAGCATACATATTATGTTTTATGTTGAAATGCTACGGTGCATACCCAAATAATGTTGTGCTTGATGCATAACAAGAAATACAAAACAACAGAACTCCCAGTAGCTTTAGTTTCACTCTGTCACTATGCATGTTACATAAACCGCTCTAAAAGCACAAGAATTTTATACATCGCCCTTATAACTTAGAAAAAAAGTGCTGCGTCACCAGCAGGCATTCCTGCCATTTTTTTTACACAGGCAGCAAATCTTGGCAGTCTAAGGAAACCGTCATAAGTAAGTTGAGAAGAGTAGCCGCTCATGAACGCACTAGACAGCCGCGTTCATAAATCGCAATGTAGCAAACTCTCGCTCATAATCAGCGTACAGAAGTGCATATACGTTGCTGCAATCACGCAAATGGCTCATATTGGCCTTCCCTAAGATTTAGTGCGCAAAATGGTCATCAAAGTTGGTTTTTACGCCTGCTGTGCACAGATCGTGTTACGATCACAGCGCAAACACCGGTGCGCACACGGCAGTCGCAGTGTGTCGTGCGTATACGGCGGACGAAGTCGCCCGGCAAAATCGAGAACGCGCGGTATCCGTTTACAAACTAAATTAAATGTAGCCGATTTAGCTTGTGAAATTATACAATGAACGTACGTGCATGTGACACTGTCAGGTGTTAGTTTCGTCCTGATTGGAAACATTCAATAGAAGCCGACGGCGGTCCACGATGTTCATGCCCAAAAGCACAAGCTTGCCTCATTCCGGCTCGAAGTGACGAAATGTTTCCTTCGTAGCTCGCTGCGCGGAAGGGAAAAAAAAAACGCGTGCATAAGCTCCCGATAGCAGCGCTAAGCTGCTGCCCACAATCGTAGCACAGTTCCAGCAGTATAGACACGATCGGAGTGCAAAACAACCACCGGCTGCATTACTTCGCACAAAAGAACATTTTATTTTCGTTCTTAGCAACCATTATCTCTGGGCACAAAGTATTTGTACTTCAGTAAACACTCAACCCGATGTGTCACCGAATATCAAGCTCTTCCAACATGCCGGCCTTCCCGCGACGCAGTCGGCTTGGAAGGTATATGGCGGTGGCCGCTCAGTGTTTCCCGTCAAAACCTGACCTTTGCGGTACTCTGAAATTTTTTCCAGTGACTCTAGGCCGACCACGGCGGCAACGCCACCTCTCGAGAGAAGATGGAAGAGGGCCGCGTTCTCGCGCCGCTCCTAGGCGGTGTTTCACAACTTAAATAACCTAGGTAGGACATTAGGCTGTATAATAGTAAGAGCTTGGTGGCGCAGCCCACCGCCCCATTCCAAAGGGGACGCTCATAACATCCATCCGTATCTACTAACGTTGCATGCGTGGGTGACGATTACTATTCGGTTCTCTCACGTTTACAGGCCGTGTGCAGGGGGTGTTCAAATGATCGCGCACGCTTGCTCGCACTGAAATTGCGTAACCGTCCTATTCTGTATAGAGACCACAGCGCAAAAGCTGCTTTCACCTTGAGAAGACAAACACATGGATCGACGATGCAGTCAACGACTAATTCTTTATAAGGAGGCACGCTGAACACAATACCTGGGATGCAGATGCGCGCACAGACAAGAAAAGAAAAGCGAAACATAGAGGGATGTGCTACATGCAATACTAGATCAGATGCACAAAATAAATCGTCTTTTCAGGTGGCAGAAAAAATGCCTGGAGCAGAGAAATCGCCTCTAAACCCCTTTCACATCAATATGCCCCGCTCATATTGCTTTAACAAAGTTTCAAAGTTTATTTGTCAATACAGCATACAAATACATAAATTCTGACCTGCCTAAACATGTTGTGCTTGTTGGCTGGTCAGGCAGCAGGTGGAGAATCTTCTAAAAGAATAACTTCATATACATGCATTTTATGTTATACACGACATTGCCGATAAATCTGACAGCACAGGATAACATACAAAACAAGTAAAACTATACACAAGGCAATAAATTTACGCACCAATCTCGTAAACCAGTCATCATCTTTCTCTTGCTGCTTGCAAGACATATATCATCAGGAATTTCATTAAACACAGCTGGTACATAGTAATTGCGCATCTTTTTACCATAATTAGCATAGACCCGTGGTTTAACAATATGTTCTGTTTTCCTCAATGTAACATCTTTTTTTTACAGGAGTTTTATATTCATTTGAATAATAATACCGTGTCAACACAACAAAATAAAACAGCTCACGAATCTGTAGGATGCCTAACTCAACGTATTTCTCTTTCATGTCAAGCGAGTGTAATTTGGTACCGTAAGATATACTGTTCACGATTCGTTTTAGTATGACATTTAATGCTTGCTTCTTATATTCCGAGCAGTTTCCATATAATGTAATACCATATTTTAAAACAGGTTCCACTAATGCTGTGTAGATTACTCGTCTAAGGTGAAGCGGAGATTTCCCCCGAAGGTGATAGATTAGGGCCATTTCTAGAGAGGTAAACGATGTGCTCGTTCCAAGTGAGATGTTGGTCGAAATTGATACCCAGATATTGAACTGTTCGCTCTATTTGCATGGCTTCGCAATCACACGGGTAACAACGGGATGAGTGCAAGTACAGTGGCTGCATTAAGGCAACTGTTTTGTGGGGTGTTTTAAAACATGTCAGTTGTGTTTTGTGAAGGTTTAAGAAAATGAAATTTTGTGAGAACCAATCAACTATTTCAGTTATATCTGCCTGAAACGTTTTAACGTCAGTACAATAGTCAGTGACTTCAAGTGCGAGCGCTGTATCGTCAGCGTATTGAAATATTTTTGACTTAGTCTGCAATAGACCCAAATCAGACACATAAACGTTAAATAGCAGTGGGCCGAGTGTACTTCCTTGAGGTACACCGAAAGTAACATTCCTCAAATGTCCGTACGTATTATCAAGCTTTACACACTGCAACCTGTTCGTAAAATAACTGTTAAAAAACTTTTTAAAATGACCGCGGAAACCAAGTGAACTTAATTTTTCGAGTAGTAACGCATGGTCTATCGTGTCAAATGCCTTCGTTAAATCCAGGAATAGGGCTAACACAACGCGATTATTTTCTGTTGCATTGTAAACATAATCAGAAAATTCTTCGAGAAGTGTTGTCGTATTTCTATTTTTTGTAAAGCCAAATTGCGCAGCATTGTTCAAAGAGTATTTTTCACAGAATGATTGCTTAACGTATGCAACATGCTTTTCCATAATATGCGCTATCGACGACAGTATTACAATAGGCCTATAATTTATTAAGTCGCCTTTCTTGCCGTGTTTGTACACAGGCCTGACAACAGATATCTTAAGTTCCTCTGGTATATCACCAGTTTCGAATATGCCATTCAGTATGTTCAGAAGAACGTCTTTTAAAACGCCAAAGTTCCTGTGCAAATCTCTGAGACGAATGCCATCATATCCTGGTGGCTTGAACTGTTTCATTCTGCAAATAATGCTCCATAGATCATCCACTGATATGAGGGGCAGGTACGCTGTATGCGCACATGCGCGTTTTGGTTGATATGGTACAGGACTACCGACTGTTATGGTTCGCAACTTTTCTGGTGTATTTAAGAACACATCATTAAATTTATCACAGAGCACCTTCACATTTTCCTTTGGAAAATTCTTCTTTACTGTTTCATCAATGGAAGCCTTTTTCTGCCTACCCATTAGTTCATTCGCTATCTCCCACGTTTTCTTTCCGTCACATTTGTTCAGTGAAAACTGCCGCATGAAAAAGGATCTTTTCGCCTGTCGCATTTTAGCCGTCACTTCATTCCGCAATGCTCGATATTCATCTCTTAGCGCTTTATCTTCAGGTTGTTTCCTGCATTTCTGCCATGCCTTATCTTTTGCGCAGCACAATTCTGCTATTTCATTAGTTATCCATTTCTTATCTGGGCTTCTTATTTTGATTTTAACAGATTTAGTTGACTGTTCATAGACATTGCGAAGGATTTCAACAGTTTTCTTGTATAAACTGATATGATCTAAATGTAGAAGGGAACTCCAGTTAACCTTATGAATTAATTGATCTACTTTTTTGTTATCTAAAACAGAACCTCTAATAATGCCTCCATCAGTTCTATGATCGCTAGACATAATTGCAATCGCTACAAAGTAATGATCGGCTAGTTTTTGCTTGATAATCCCCGAAACATATTGCTGGTTTCGCAAACGAATTATTATGTGGTCAATGCATGACTTTGTTATGTTAGCACCTAAGTGTTCTTCTCTTGTACATTCATTAATTGTGCTAACAATCCCAAATTCTGCCAGCAAATTGAGGTAATTAGCCGGGATACTTTTTGTCTCTTTCATTATGTCTATGTTAATATCCCCCGCAATAATGAAGTGCTTCTCATTCATGTACTTATAGAAAAAAGTATACAGCTCATCTAGAAATGCACTGGCATTCATATTCGGTGGCCTATATATTGCGCATAAAGTGTACTCTGTATTTTCTTTCGAAATAGACAGAGTGACCGTCTCTGCATGAATAAAACTAACATCAATTCTATTCGTCATCCACACATTTTTTATGAACACCATAACACCGCCTCCTTTACGATTTTCGCGGCACAGTGCATATTGAGAATACCCATCCAAGATAAATGTACATTTTCTCGACGCTTCTATATTAACCTCGGTTAAAATAATAACATCAAAAGGAACCACAGCAGTCTTGAGCTTCAATCCTAATTCATGCCAGTATTTGTTCAAACTTCTGATATTAACATGTAGCAAACTAAGCTCGTGGTTCAATTCTGCTTCACTCTTAGCAGTTTCTAAATGAATATTCCACTCACGAAATGAGTCAAAGGAGGCCATTACCCTAGTTTACCAAGGTCTCTTTCTGAGTTGATACTAATTACCGATGCACCTTCACTTTTCCGGACAAGGATTTTCCCGTTGCTCACCCAGACAAATTTGAATCCTTGATCTTTTGCAAGCTTCTTACATTCCGAAAGCAACATTTTCTGAGCCCTTGTTAGGTTTTCGTTGATGTAGATTTTGTCTGCCCGCAGCGCGCGCTTTTTCGCCAGCCACATGTCCCTTGTGGTCTGGTCCACAAAGCGAACAATAATCGGCGCAATCTTATCTTTATGTGCCTTGAGCCGATGCAATGCCTCTATCACCTGTCGCTCCGGTGACTGTATATTCAGCTTTATGCTCAGGTCAGTCAGAACTTGGTAAAGGTCCTGATTATGGGCTTCAGGTATCCCGTGTATTTCTACATTTCTGCGCCGTGTGTATTGTTCAGCGCTTTCGACACTGTCTTTCAACCTGGCAAGCTCAGTGTCCTTTTCAGTCAACTTCTCAGTCAGTTCCTCAGTTGTTTTTTTTTTAGTTTAGCTATTTCCTTTCCCTATTGACAATCTTTGACAAGAGTTCGTCGTACTTGGAAGCAAGCAACTCCATTGACTTTTCAACTGTCTCTGTGATTCTGTTCTGTTTGTCAACTTTGCCTTCGAAGGTTCCCAGTCTGCTCAGTATTTCGGCAAGCTTCTGGCTCAAGCCTTCAATCAGAGTATTCACAGAGCCTGTGGTCTTTTTGTTCTGCCTTGTCTCGCTGTCACTTTCACTATTTGATGCATCGTCATCAATTTCCGTTTCCTTGCAGACATCACACTTCCAAGTCGATAATTCTCTAGGTCTAAGGTTTTTAAAAGCTGATTTAGTTGTTCCTGAGCACTTGCCTAAGTGGAAAGACTTTTCACATTTGCTACATGTTAAAAACGCACTTTCTTTTCCAATACCCTTCAGACAAGAAAAACACTGTTGGGCCATTACTGATTACAAAAAAGTGCAGTCCAGTGGAGCATAGAGCTGAAAAAATGTCGCTTACCTAAGAGCAACAAGACAAGTAGTTAGCCCAGCATTCGATGCTCCACCGGACTGCGGAGTGTAGCCTTTCGCTGCTCCCTTTTATAGTGCTCAGATCCCGTGGTCCGTGACGTGAGTTTCGCTGCAGGCGGTGACAGCGAAGTTATCTGTCGTTGCTTCGGTGCCTCTATCTTGTTTCCTTGCTACGGCCGTACAGCAGGATCATCAGACCAGGAAGGGACACGTCGGCGCCTAAGAGCAACAAGACAAGTAGTTAGCCCAGCATTCGATGCTCCAGCGGACTGCGGAGTGTAGCCTTTCGCTGCTCCCTTTTATAGTGCTCAGATCCCGTGGTCCGTGACATCAGTTTCGCTGCAGGCGGTGACAGCGAAGTTATCTGTCGTTGCTTCGGTGCCTCTATCTTGTTTCCTTGCTACGGCCGTACAGCAGAATCATCAGACCAGGAAGGGACACGTCGGCGCCTAAGAGCAACAAGACAAGTAGTTAGCCCAGCATTCGATGCTCCACCGATGCTCCACCGGACAAGAAACCGCCTTTCTCGTAAACGTTACCTTCAGGATTCTTTAGCTGTTATCGCCATTTTTGTAGACATTCCACACCCCTGGGGAGCGCAACTGGCCCAATCTACTGTGCCTCCATCGAATGCTGCCGCCCGTTTGCGAGAGCGAAGGAGGGAAAGCGTGCCGTGCGCAGCTTGCGCGGAAGGCGCGCGAGGAGAATTGAGAAGGAAAGCGCCGCGGGGAGGAGGCCGTCGCTACTTTCAAATTGTCAACGCGTTTTATTCCGAACGTTCCGCGGGCGCCGCCGCTAAACTCTCTGACTGGGGTCCGTCACCCTTTCTCAGAACTCTCCTCCAGCGCTGTTGTTCCCATTTCCCGGCGGTGTCCCCTTTTCTGTACGTCATAACGCGACCTTGAAGTATATGTATATAAGATTTTTCGCCTTAATACTTGTGCCACAAATTTCATCTTCCCATTTCTGTTCCTTTGTTGACACGCTACATAGCAAACTATAGAAAAATAGACACACCTTCGTGAGTTGTCCAAGTTGTATCTCTTCTCTGATGGAAAATCTCTTTTTTTTTTCTGCACAGAAACCTATAAACCTTGAATATATTACGGCCTTTCTATCCTTACTGCTCCTCTATTAACCCTTGCTTTGAACAGTACTTAAATAGGTAAATAACATTACTGACTTGCAATAGGGGCACAGTGATAATGCACCCTCGCGCAACGTCATGTAAAACTGGTGCAACAATGCGAAAGGCAGGCAAACAGCCTGTTCTCGTGTCTAGCTTTTCTGGACACGTACCGACTAGCGCCCCAAGCGGGCCCGGCACGAAGATAGCGCGTTTTCAATGGAACGAGCGGGTTTTCCGCGAATACCAAAAGCTGTGTGTCGATTATTGAAAAAGGCAGGTGACAGACGTGTTCTGGAAGACACTCCACACGAGCCAAATGCAGTGATCACGCTATGGCACGTAAGAATTTTGTTCCCACAGCGGTTAAAGATTTAGCAATGGAAGCCTATGGAAACGACGAAAATTTGTACTCAATTTTCGAGGCAAGGACGACGCCTGTGATAAAACTACGCCGTCTATCGTAATACCCGGTGCAGCGTATGTAGTCCGGAGACAGCTTTCGATTGATGCCTATCTCGACTTTCCACACATGGCGTAACACTGGTCCTAAATGCGATTTTTGTAACACTGTCGTGAGAATTCACGTGGTATCTATAAAAACATGAGCGTACCGCTTGGCGAAGCCTTGGAAGCCGTGGCCGAGTGGTAGAATCACGAGCACCTATAGTCCCGCGTCATGGTGGCCGCGGTTCGATGCCCGCTTCGCACTTTTTTTTAAGCCGCATTGGACCAAGTGTTGTAGTCTCTCACTAGATGGCAGAAATACAAAACCCAAGATTTGCTTTCGATACTGGTTTTTCAGCAGCGCAGTTTTTTTTAAAGCCGCATAGGACTTAGTTTTATAGTCTCCTACCAGATGTCAGAAACACAAAACTCAATATTTGCTTTCGGTTCTGGTTTTCCAGTGGTGCTCTTGAAATATTATGTTTTCTATTTTTCCTTCCTAAAATGTAGCAGTGTCGTGTTCATTTGTTAAGTCATCGCTTTTATAAAGATTTAATTCATTGGACATCATAACTAGAAGCTTGCGCATAGCTTTGTGTTATGCAAAAAAAGAACTTTCGTGCTTTGTAGCGTGGGACATGGGAGAACAAAATGGCTATTCTTATTGCGTTATTCTGGAAGGTCCGTTTTCTTCGACTTTCGCCTGTCCTTAATGACACATACTCCGAGCGAATCAGGTCCACCTGGGCCACAGTGCCACCCGGTGGCCAGTGCCATTCCTATGCAACATTCTTGCGGAACAAAGGGTCTGCTAAGCTGAGTAGCTGGCCGAACGTTAATTATTTCTAAAGATTCATCCAAATAAGAAATGCACCAACTAGGAGAAGATGTGCAGCGTCTGGATTAATAGCTACTGTTAATGTGTTCCCTACAGCCAAGTGGTATGAATCCGTAGGTGTGACCTTAAAAAACCATTTGAATAAAGGTCTCGTGTTGTGTCTGCCCCGGTCGCTCTACAGAGAAGCTAGCTTGGCTAGCCGTCAGCATTTAGGGTCAACATATGGCGACCCTCGTTCGGCGCATTTGCTTTTAATGCGTAGCATTCTTTGGCGAGTACCACAGTAATTCGGTAGCAAAAGCGTGCAAAATCGTATCTGTAACGCCAAGAAAACTTGACGCATTTCCCATATAAATGCATAGGTCTTCATAAAAAGCGTTGGGGTGGCCAACTTGAAATTGGAAGTGGCATCAGCATAAATTTGGGCGGGATACAGCGATGGGCCAAGCTGAATTTGGTAGTGATATGGGAGTGGCCCAACCTAAATTTGGGGTGAAATGGTAGTGAGCCAAGCTGAATTTGAGGCTGATATGGGGGTCGCCCAGCCTAAATTTGAGGTGATATAGGGGTGGGTAAGCCTAAGTTTGGGGGAATATGGGGGGTGGGCCAGCCTGGATTTGGGGATGATATGGGGGGTGGGAGAACCTAAATTTGAGGGCTATATGGGGGGTGGGCCACCATAAGCATGGGAGTGATATGGGGCTAGGGCAACTTGAATCGGGGTTGACATGGGGGTGGGCTAACCTAAATTTGGGAGAGATTTGCGGTGGGCCATTCTAAATTTGAGGTGATAGAGGGGTGGGCCAGGCTAACTTTGGGGCTGATATGGGGGTGGGCCAACCTGGATTTGGGGATGATATGGGGGTGGGTCAACCTAAATTTGGGGGGACAGGGGGACGGACTAACCTAACCACGGGGGGTGATGTGCGCCTGAGCCAAGTTGAATTGGGGGTGATATATGGGTGGACTAACATTAATTGGGGGATGAGTTGCGGTGGGCCATCCTAAATTTGAGGTGATCAAAGGGTGGGCCAGCGTTAGTTTGGGGCTGATATGGGGCTGGGACAACCTATATTTGCAGGTGGTATTGGATTGGGAAAATCTAAAATTGGTGGTTTGTGGAGGCAGGCCAATCTGTATTTGGGGGGTGATATGGGGTTCGTCCTACCTAAATGTGGGGGCAATCTCGCGGTCCGCCAACCTGAATTTTGGGGCGATATGGGGTGGGCCAACCTAAATTGTGGGGTGCGTCGACTCGAAATTTGGGGGCGATTTATTGAAATTCGTGGGTGGACCAACTTCAACATTAGGGGTGGCCCAATTGAAATTTAGGATTGGGCCAACTTGAAGTTTAAGGCTGGGCGAAATAAACATCGGGCGTGGCCGACTTTAAATTTGAGGGTGGGCTAATTGAAATTTGGGGGCCTGTTTATGAATAGTTAGATAACACCAGTGGTGTTTCTGCATCCTTTTCATCATCAAAAAGTACGTATATTAATAATTGTTAGCCAATACCCTTCAAGGTGAGCTACCACTCGAGCCTTCCCAGCCCACTGGGCTAATAATGTCACAGGAGTGCTCTCATCGTGATGTCTGCGACGTTCAATGTGGAGATCCACAAGAACTTATCGCAGATCGAGCTGACCATTCTCACACCAATGTCATCGCTAACACTACTCGCTCGTGCTAGACGCAACACAAGCTTACAACGATCATAATTCAACATTCAATCTCACGCTAGTCGACACGTTCTCAGAGCACAATTTAGCCAATCATCTGGATAGGAACCTTGCTGGATGTTCTACTGTTGTGTTGCGTCGTTTTTCACGAAGGCCTTCTCCCGCAAAGAGAATACATTTTTGAGATTGACGAGGCAAGCTAGTATATAACTCATACGAAGCACATGTATAAACTGGGATAGTGATTTTTCAAAAAATATATATAAGTAAACGAAATTTCAAATTGTATTGTTTCAACCGGGCATGACAAGGATTTCTTCTCGCCTGTTACAGTGCTTTGACCGAAGACCTAATCATTTTGCTCAAACGTGTTGCCCCAATACTACATGGGCTAAATGTACAAAAGTGCGGTGCGTGGTCACAGCTTCAAAGCCAGTCTATCTTGTCTACTGTTGTTAATATTGTTGTAATGTGGAATTTTCCTCTTCATAAGAGCGCAGAAAGAAAAATATTACAGTTGGTAGCTAAGCGCAAAGTACATTGGAAGATCTGAAGCTAGCGATGTTTTTTTTTTAATTTGCGGGTTGGTCTTCTTGCCTGGTAGATCGCTGTCCGGTCAATTCAACAAATTTCGTTTGTGTGCAACTGCAGAAAAAACGTCGATACTACCGTTTAATTCCCAGGACCTTTATTCCCTCCGCACACACAAGAAGGACATCACATAATTGGCACACGTACTTTGATAAAGTGATGTTGTTTTGCTAATTTCAGGGTAGCGACGTGTCTGCGAACGGGGCATTTTCTTAGTATCAGTCCAGTGTTAGCAGTGAGAAGCAGTTCGGTCGACCATACCCATGAGGGCATACTAGCCATTGCAGCATTTTACTGTACGACAAGTGAGGTGCTAAAAACTTCGTGTGCCTTGCCCTTTACGCAGGTCGCCCATCCATTATGTTATGATGACGATCAACGTTGTGTCCGTCAGGACTCCTCCCCATTTTTAGCGTCAGCATCGCGAGAGCGGACAGGGAAAGGAAGCTTTCCTCACAATAGCCCCAGCGGGATTCCACCACTCGTCACTGCTGCAATTTGCATTCAGTGGCTGGGCATGCTAACCACATCCTTAGTTTCACAATCGCTAGAGCGCGCAGAAAAAGGAGAGCTTTGGTCGCTATCACTACCCCGAATCCATGTCAATGCAGATATAAGTACGTGCAGGGGCTGGGCATGCTAACTTCTGTGCTCCACCTGCCACCGCCACCTTAGATTTTCAATGCATGCTTTTCCATGCTTCTTGTTTTCATCGCAGACGCATGCAGGACAAACGCGGATAAGAAAAGAATCTCAGTGCCCTTCCACTCTGTGAAGAATGATGACCAGCAAAGCTGTGTATGTGGGCCCCTTAATGGCGAACTGCACCTGCGCCGCGGGCCGGCCCGCCATTGCACTATCTTCGGGATCGGTCCACGTATGGGGAGTGCTTAAAAACGCCTGCTTCACCGCCGCCGCGGGTCGGGTCAGCTCGGTATTTCACTATCTTCCGGATCGGCCCACGTATAGGCAGCGCTTAACGCCTGCTTCCCCTTCGCCGCGGGTCGGGTCGATTTTGCACCATCTTCGGGATCGGTCCACGTATGGGGAGTGTTTAACACCTGCTTCACCGCCGCCGCGGGTCAGTCCGGCATTTTACTATCTTCGGGATTTTGTTCTGCACGCGGACACGATAGTGGAGAAAGTATCCCTTAAGAGGAAGCTTTAGCTCGGGTGATTTTATCTAAATATAGGTAAAAGGAGAATTCGTTTTTCTCGGCAACCACTGCACCAAATTTGACAAAGTTTGTTGCACTTTAACGAAAAACGTAAAATCTAGTGACTGTTGGTTTCGAATTTCTGATTTAGGTCATCATTTGTTTATCGAAATTGGCAAAAATCGCAAATTTTCGGCGAACGGAACCATAAAGTTTACAACTGTGTCTTTCGGCAATGAAAAATGATATCAAAATTCTGTGCGTTGCATATTACAGGACATCTAAAGCAGACAAAATTAATATATTAATTAAACATTAATCTCAAAAGAAAATTAGCAATATGGAAATACAGCTTTCGCAGAACCCTTGTACACAACGTAACGAATTCACGTAGCTATAAATCGACATATCAAATTTGTCCGCTTTGAACGATCTAATGGATGCCGTTTACAGAACCGTGATATCTATTCTTGATGCGGAGCTATTAATTTGTAAACTTCGCGCTTCTATCCTTTTTGCACTTTCGAATCTCTAAAATTCTTCTAACAAAATTTAGGCCCTAAATGGAAACTCCGCTTCCAAAAGTCACTAGAATTTACCTTTCTCTCTAGAATCCAGCAAATTTCACTAAAATCGGTCCAGAAGTTATCTGAGAAAAGCGTTTCGGCGTTTTACACCTATTTGAATAGGCCGCGCCGGAGATGGGCCCGAGTTCGAACTTCCTCTTAACGGCTTGGCTATATAATTAAAGAGAAATAAAGAAAATAAATGCCTCAGCCATCAATACCGCCGTCGCAGATTTCGTCACGATGGCAGCGTCACCCCCCGCACGGCTCCGTGAGCAGCTACCAAGCTGTTCACTTTTCTTATCTTCCTTTCCTCGGCTGCAGCGCATTGTCTTGATGCCAGCGACGCGCTAAATCTGCACCATCATTGCGTCATGCATCGCTTCTGCGACCAAGCAAGCTTTCGGCGGCAAACGTTCGCTGCTATATTAACAATAGGAATTTAAACTGCTTGCCTTCGAAACAACAGTGTGAATAAAAATCGAAAGCGGACTGGCCGGCCACAAAGAACACGTTCACGGGGCCATACTATTGATTACAGCATCACAAAAGTCTAGGTGCGGTCAGGTTGACATTACAGGTTTACAAGTAATGACTGACTGCTAGTTGCTTCATTATCACAGAAACAACAGCGCTTCAAGTTGTTAGCGCAGTTTGTGTGTGGTTCCTCCTTTGTGTTCCGTCTTGAAGTGCTGTTCTGTGACTTTACATCTTTTTCTGCGTCAGTTACGCCTTCCAAGAGCGTTTACTTAGAAAATTTTTGTTCGCATGCCACACACAGAAGCATGTGTAATTGAAATTTCTTCGCTTGGCTGCATAATCTCGAGGACGGGGTCCAAGCTGCTCATTTTTTTTAGCCATGTAAGATCAATTACTGAAAAGTTAACGTAGCTTTGTTAATTATGCACACAATTTCTCAACTTACTCCGCATCCAAAGGTTACAAATCTGAACACTCGCATGATAAAATGATGTCACCATTGCTTGTATTGGTTAAATAGTTTTGTTTGATGCAGTTAGAAGCAGCCGGCATGTTGGTGGTGCCGTAGGCTTCTTATAAAGTAAGTATGAAAGTATCGGCAGGTTATCTTGGCGCAAATCAACTTCATGAGCTTAAGAGGAAGCTTTAGCTCGGGCCCAACTTCGACGCGGCCTCTTCATATACATGTACAACGCAAAAACATTTTTTCTCAGACTACACCTGGAGCAATTATAATGAAATTTGTTGCATTCGAGAGAGTAAGTTCAGTTCTAGCGACGCTTGGAAGCGGAATTTAGATTTAGGGTCTGTATTTTATGAAAAGAATCTTAAAACATTCGAAATTTTGAAAATAATAGACGCGCGAACTTTATAAATTAATAGCTCTGCATCAAGAACAGATATCGCGGTTCTCTAAAGAGCATCCATTCGATCATTCAAAGCGGACAAGTTCTCTATGTGAATTCTTACGTGAATTTGTTACGTTGTGTATGAGGGTTCTGCAAGATCTGTATTTCCATATTACTGATTTTTTTTAGATTCATGCGTAACATATCAATTTTGTCCGCTGTAGATCTGCTATTAGATGCAATTCACAAAATTGCGATATCATGTTTCATGGCTGAGTTACGGAATTGTAAATTGATAGCCTCTTTTTCCGAAAATTCTCAATTTTTGCCAACTTCTAATAAAGAATTGGCGCCAATAAGGATTTGAAACCACCAGTCACTAGATATTAAGTCTTTCTTTTAAATGCAACAGACATTGTCAGATTTGGCACAGTGGTGGCTGAGAAAAACGAATTCTGCTTTTACATGTATTTAGATAGAAGCATCCGAGCTAAAGCTTCCTCTTAAGCACATGTGCCCAACCATGCACTTCTGCCTCCTAATGGACTATTCTCAGTGCTACGGTACATCACACAGGGTGTGCGAGAACATTGTCCACGCACCTGTTTACATTTCTGAGCGCTGGTGGCATCAGGCTCGGTTTCGTACCATCATCAGGAATAAAAACAGCTGCCTGGGGGAAAGCATTGGAAACATTTTCAGTACTTTGTAAAATATGGATCAGTGCGGACATTTACGTTAGAACGAAAAGTACTGAAGTATTAGGATGGACGGTATGGTATGGTATGGTATGAAAAACTTTATTTTGGTCCTGAGGGATCAGTCTGGGACTGATGCGGGCCGCTCCCACGTCGGTACAGAGAGGCCGAGCCCCTCTGCCATCACACGGGCCCTCTGGACAGCCCTGAGTTGGTCCGCCAGCACTTCACTGTGCAGCATGCGCTGCCACCACTGTTCACCTCGAGAGCCATCACCGGCCAACGCCAAGCAGCGCCACAGCATGTGTTGTAAATCGAGCAAACCCCCACACTTACTACAATAGACTGAAACCCCGCAGTCCGGATTAATTTTATTCATGATGACCGGGTTAGGGTACGTTCGTGTCTGCAGAAGCCTTAATGTAACCGCCTGCGGCCTATTTAATTTAGGATGTGGCAGCGGGAATGCCCTGCGCCCTAAGTAATAGTGCTTGGTGATGTCGTTGTAGGTTAACAGTTGGTCCCTGTACTCAGGAGCGGGAGATCTAGCCCCTTCAGGGAGTACACGGCACACTAATCCTCGTGCCTCCCTGTGCGCCACCTCGTTGAGGTTACGCGGGGCTCCCTCCACTGTCCCCATGTGCGCTGGGAACCAAGTAACTGTATGCGAAGTGATATCCCTACCCTGTAGCAGTCTGTTAGCCGGTTTCGCAACAAGTCCTCTCGAGAAGGCTGTGATCGCAGATCGCGAGTCACTAAACACCAAAACTCTTCTTGAATCAATTAGTGCTAGAGCAATAGCCACCTGTTCAGCAACCCCCAGATCTTTGGTATAAATGGAAGCAGCATTTCTAACGCTCCCTTTGCCATCTACCACCACCACCGAATAAGCATTTTTACCATTAATCCATGCGGCGTCAACAAACGCAGACTGTTCCTCCTGATCCTTTGCCTCTCGCAACAAAGCCCTAGCTCTCGCGACCCGCCTCCCTACATTGTGCACGGGGTGCACATTCCGCGGAAACGGACGAACCATGATATTTGCCCTAAGGTTCACGTTCAACTCGTGTAGGGGCGCCCTATCGTACGACACAGCCACGGCTTCTTCAATTGACTCTAAAATATACCTACCCGCTGGTGTACCTAGCAACCGCTCCCTCTGCGCGGTACGTTGAGCCTCAGCAATTTCATCTAAGGTGTTATGCAAACCCAGTTGTAACAACATATCGTTTGACGTAGTCATAGGCAGACCAAGCGCAGCCTTGATGGCTTTTCTGATTAATGCTTCCAATTTATTTTTCTCCCCCCTATTCCAATTTAGCATAGCTGCCACATACGAGAAATGACACATAATAAATGCGTGAACTAAGCGCATTGCACCTTCTTCTCCTAAACCCCTATGCCTATTAGAGATCCTTCTTATAAGTCTTATGGCCTCCTCCGTCTTCTTGGTAATACGCTGAATAGTTCTAATATTCGATCCGTTTGCTTCTAGTACGAAACCCAGGACCCTAATTGCTTCAACTTTGGGTATCACCGACCCTTCCCTAGTATGAATTCTAATGCAAGGCTCAACTTCCGGTACCCAACCCTTCGGCCTTCGACCTAGCTTCTTAGATTTGAAGATCAACAACTCCGACTTTTTAGTGGAGCACTTGAGCCCCATGAGACCCAGAAACTCCTCCGTAAGCGTTACCACCTGCTGCAGCCTAGCCTCAAGCTCTCCATCACTACCACCGACACTCCATATAGTAATGTCATCCACGTAGATAGAATAGCCAATATCCTGGACAGTGTCCAGTCTATTAGCCAACTTCGACATCGCCAGATTGAAACACATAGGCGAGAGTACGGATCCCTGTGGAGTACCACAGCAACCCAATTTAAAGAGTTCCGACTTTATCTCCCCAAACCTGAGACATGTCCTTCTATCCGTAAGGAAAGCCTTGACAAAATGGAAAAGCTGCTGCCCCAAATTCAAGTCCGATAGCACCCGTAGAATGAAAGAATGTCGGATTTTATCGAAAGCTTTTTCCACATCAAGTCCAATTAGTGCCTTAGTATCCCTTGTCCGCCGGTCAAGGATCTGATGCTTAATCCTGATCATAGCATCCTGAGTCGAGAGGCCGGGCCGAAATCCTATCATCGAGTGCGGTAAGACCCCATTGCCCTCTACATAACGCGTTAGCCTATTTAAAATGGCATGCTCAGAGACTTTCCCCAAACACGACGTCAGGGAAATGGGTCTGAGATTTTCAAGCCCTATGGCCTTCCCCGGTTTGGGTATCAGAACAGTAGTTGCAAGTTTCCACTCTTCCGGGAAAGAGCCTTCCTTCCATAGGCAATTGATCTGCCGCGTAAGGATGGACGGTGTCGCTGCATGTATTTTGGCTGTCTAATGTTAAGATCTAAAGAAAAAATGCTGTGATTTTGTGATATTTAACGCTGACATGAAATATGAGCTCCGACAGAGTACCCCTGGTGGAACTGGCCCCTCGACTACAGGGCTAAATTGAACCACGAAATGCTGGTTTGATAAATACCAATAATTGGAAAGTGTTTAGCTATTGAATTATCTGCATGTCGGCGCCGCTGTGCAGTCCTTGGGGGCCCTTTTTACCACGAGCACTATGTTTCACCTAATATTAAAAGCAACTGTATTCTCTTGTTCTTTTTTCTTGGGGGGGAGGAATGTTTTTAGCGTCTAATCACTGTTCCAAAGTTATAGGTTAGCTCAAAACGCACCTGCATGTATTTCTAATATCCAGTATGTTGTCACGGACTCAATAGCGAAAGAGCGTTATCTTATCAGATTGCGCGCGTGAAGCGAATACTGGCGCACATTCTCCATCACATTTAAGGACCCGAGATTGCGCTGCAATGTACGGGCATTCCAATCTGATGAAACGATGTCTTGATCCGTAGATCAGATCCAGAGGAAGCACTACTATGTGCGCAGCCATCGTTGTGCTTTGAGTGTTTTCCAGCGCAAGCTCCCCTTTTATAATATGTTATATTCGTGACTCACTCTTTTGGAAGTGTTTTGTTCTTCGCATCAGTAGGTGGTGGTGGTGGTGGTGGTGGTGGTGGTGATTTTGAAGCAGGCGGGGTTAGCCTGGCATACATAGCCGGTAATTGTTCCGCCTGATCGTCCTTCAAGTTGAGATCAGGGGTGTGTCACCAGGTGTCGATGAGCCCCGTGTCTCGTGGGTAGGCTATCAGCAGTCGTTGCGCTCTCTTCCTGAATGCCGCGGGCCCTCCGAGGAAAACAACGTCTTCAAAGGTCCTGTACGTAAGACCGCTCTTTTGTAGGTTGGTCGACCATCGCTTTTCTCTCTGTGTCAAACTGCGGGCATAGCCAAATGAAATGTTCGATGTCGCCAATGTCACCACAGAAAACACAGAGTGGGGAAGCGCG
The DNA here is from genome assembly GCF_023375885.2 of Dermacentor andersoni. Classification (NCBI taxonomy): domain Eukaryota; kingdom Metazoa; phylum Arthropoda; class Arachnida; order Ixodida; family Ixodidae; genus Dermacentor; species Dermacentor andersoni. Next base: position 106,786,795 of record NC_092819.1, on the reverse strand, counting down.
AAGCCCAGTCTTGAATAACCAAGCTTGGGTGTACGCGGAGTCGGTCCTGATGCGATATAAAAGCGTCGCTTGTTCGCGTGTAAATCCATGAGTCACACAAGATTCGTGTGGATTCTTGTGCATCTCTCTAAAGTGAAGGCGGATTGCACCCTTAGAGTTTTGAAAAGCTTTTGGAGCTTTCCCTTTTGGGACACATGTCAGCGCTAGGCGTGCAAGGGCGTCAGCTTCCTCGTTTCCATCAATTCCTACGTGTGATGGAATCCACTGAAACCTAATATTAAATCCTTTGCTCGTTAGGTCGTCAATCAGTGCCAGAGACTGCCATGTAAATTTCTCTAGAGGTACGCCCCGATGTAATCTCTGTAATGCTGACTTGGAATCCGTCAGCACCACGACTTCTCGTGCAGAAAAGGCCCGTAGTTTCCGCAAAGCCGCGGTGATTGCGGCGCTTTCTACTGTTGTAGAGGAAACTACGTGATCCAGTCGGCCAGACCATGACACATCAAGGGATGGTATGCAGAATGCCGCTGCACAGCTATCTGTTTTTGCGCACACCGAACCGTCTGTGTACACTTGTAGATGGCTTTGAAACACAGTGCTCAAGTGGTCCAGCACAATAAACTTTGCTTCGGCAGTGGAAATGATGCGTTTCGTCTGTAGGTGGGGTACATTGAGGCTGCAGGTAACGTCCGAAAAAGACCATGGCGGGTCAAGGCGACTTCGTTTAGGCCATTCCAATCCTAAAAATCGGAAGGTGTTCAGCGCCGCATGGAAATGTGAGCGAGTTCTTTCTCTTAGCCGCCGGAGAAGCGCCGTGCCTGCGCGTGACTCGCCCAGCCTTAATAGCTGCGTCAGAGAGGTCTGAGATGCCAAGAGGCGAAGTGGAAGAGACTCTGCCTCATTAGTGACTTTCTTGTTTGAAGCCGCCGTTGGAACTCCCATCGCCAAGCGAAGTCCCTTTCTGTGCACTGCCTCCAAGCGCTCGAATTGACTCGTTGACGGTGATATCAGAGGGAGCTGATAGAGAATGCGGCTCGTTATCAGTGCAGCGTTCAGTTTAAGCATAAATATAGGATTGTTTCCCCAACGTACACCTGCCAATCGACGAAGTGCGTTGACTCTTTGCACTGATGCAGACACAACACTTTCGACCGCACCACGCCATAGTAGCTTGTTGTCGATGGTGACGCCCAGGAATCGAACATGAGTTGCACGAAGAATTGAATGCCCTCTGATATTCAGCGTCAATCGTGTTGACTTGCGTCTCACTCCCGGGAAAAGCATGATGGCTGATTTTTCTGCTGATAAAGATAGGCCAAGCGTCGATAAGTGGCGATCGATAGTGGAGATTGCGGCCTGGGCTATCCGGGCCAAACGTTTGTGTTGGTACCTCGAGATCCAAATGCAGATATCATCTGCGTAGATGAACATTTTAACTGCCGTCCGACCTACTTTCAGGGCATCTGGAAGGTTGGCCATGGCAACGTTAAAAAGCAAGGGAGATAGGGCACTTCCTTGTAGAACGCCGAGGGAAATTCGTCGCTTGTCACTCATTATACTTCCGAGCTTAACTTGGACACATCGATCACTGAGAAATTCATGGACGAATCGAAGAGCATTTCCAGAGACGCCCATGGCTCGGAGTCCGTTGATGATGCCTGTATGAAGCACACAGTCGTATGCCTTGGCAACGTCCATAAAGATGGCGAGTGTGGAAAGGCCGTCTACGCGATGGTGCTCGATAAGGCTTAGTAGATCCAAGACACTGTCCTGGGCACTCAACCGTGGACGAAATGTGGTCGTACATGATGGCAGTCTGTTTCCTTGCTCAAGAAACCATGTTAACCTCGTACATATTAGTCTTTCCATCAACTTTGATACGCATGATGTTAGCGATACTGGCCGATATGAGGGGAGGTTTGCAGGATCCTTTCCGGACTTGAGCACTGGCACCACCCATGCTGTCTTCCACGCTTCTGGGATCTCTCCTGTGCTCCAGACGTAATTAAATATGTCCAGAAGGGCTCGTTTTCGTTCATATGGCAGATTTGTCAGCATCTGATTGCTGATCGAATCGGGACCCACGGCACAAGGTCTTCTTAATTTGCTAAGTGCCAAATACAACTCACGAAAGGTGAACGGTGTATGGAATGCTTCAGACAACAGAGGGTTCGATACTCCTGCTGATCTGCCAGATGTGTATACGTCTGCAAAATCTTCTGCAAGGGTTTGCAAATCTTTTCCTTGCTTTAAAGCAAGTGCTTCGAATGGTCTGTGTAGGCGAATCTTTCCGGATCGGCTATTCATTACTCCCCATATCCTTGTCATGGGGGTAAACGCCGATAAACTCTCACCGAAAGCAGCCCATTGAACTCGTCTTAACCTTTTTGTGTGACGACGGATGACAGCGTTTATCCTGTTCTATTCAGTTTTCACAGATGGATTTCCCGTTTTTCTCATTAGTTTTCGCTCCGCTCTCCTACGCGCTGCGCAGAGGTTCTTTAGTTTAAATCAGGAGTAGGGAAATGATCTGGCAGTTTCAACATTGAGGTGGCCACTCTTTTGCTCCGCAGCATATCTGCAAACAGTTCACCAGGAGCTTCATCCAACGCTTCTCTGTATGTGTCCCAGCGTGTCACAGCACAGAATTGTGCATCACTATATTCGCATCACTACAACGGGTTAGAGTATAGACGTTCTCCATCTTCATTGAGTGAATACTTGGAAACGGTCTAGGACTCTTCTTGGCGTCTGCGTTTACACATTTTCCGCAACAATTTGTTATTCATAACTCCCTTTTTAATTTAGGAGGCTGTAAAAGACGTCAACCTGATATTAACATGATGTCTTCATAACACCAAAAATTCAATTGCTTGTTAGTCGGCTTTCACCTCATCTTAAGGTATTTCAATAAAGATATCCTTATGATAATTAAAAGCATATCCGCTTGTAAACGTTTCAACTGAGATCCCCTGTGCAAGCTGATACCGACTTGTAGGTGGTTCATATCGCAGGCCCTTGACATATGTCCAACCGTGAAATAAAGAGTTATTCCGAACGTTTCATTTCAGGAAGGCGTGTTACCCTCCTGCCTTTCATTCCCGTTCGAAAACAGGCGTAAGACGAAAGGGCTGCATGAAGAGCGTCGTCAGTCCAAACCAACGAGCTACCGTAACTCACATCGCCTATATCGCTGTCATTTAGGCTTAGATACGAAGTATATATTTCAAATCGACGCATCACGAATCCGAAATGAGCTACCCCCGACCAACCCAGATAGGTTTCTTTCATTTCGTACTGCGTGCTAGCGGCTAATAGTAGCTCACGGTGTGGATGTGGCAGAGAAGGAGCTTTAAATATTGTATTGGCACCCACCTAAAATTGCACGCCGCGCTGCTGGCCATTCCTAGAAATTTGTATATGTGATGCCCAGCCATTTGCAACACATCAACATTGTTTTGCGATGGGAGAGTCCAGGTGAGAGACAGGGTAGTTATGGAGATGAAGACACGCTATTTTCTGCAACAACTTAAGAATGAATGAATGAATGCCTTCATTTATTGAGAAAAAGGAGCAGCAAGCATCAGTGAAAGCATGTCTCGGCACATTGGGAAAGAAGCGAGGCACAAAGAGAGGAAAAGCTGGAGACCGGGTGGCAGGCGAAGTCGCAGTTTAGGGTCGAGAGAATATAAGCGAGAGTTGGAGAAACTAGTTGAATTCCAGTGTAGATGTGTGATGTGGCGAGTAAATGATTGGAGTCACCGCCCAGCATCCGTCCTTTGCGGTAGTATAAGCACCCGCCGTTCTTGGTAACAAAAGTTTACTGAAAACCAATCTTGGCAATTACTTATTCATCAGCCATGCCTCACCACTCATTCCTTACTGGCAGGGTGTGTTAATTACGACTACCCTATCGCTTCAAGTTACGACTATGACGCTTGCGGTTACGCTTGCTATACTCGGGACTCTTGCTATTGCGGGAATACTATAAACATGGGTTTGCTGCACAAGTTAGAGAACAGACATTTTAGAACAGCATTTCTCGCCTTACATACGCTTAACACAAGCATCATTGCAGCATGTAACGGTACGCGTCCCTTCAAGACGGAGACGCGAACGCAAACATAAGAACGCGTTAGAAGACAGGGTGCCGTCTTGGACCTCGTGCAAAAATATCTAAGCCAATAATATATTAGCAATGATGCTGTCGTTTCTATGCAAAGAGGTTATATATTTAAACTTCTGGACTGACAGTCCAATTCGCCGCCTACGGGAGCGGGTGAAGCCGCCGGCGGCCATATTGTTAGAGGAAAGGGAGGGCGGCTAGAGTACGCGGCTGCGGTAGACGGTGCGGCGCTCCCTGTGCTTGCGGTTCTGCAAGGAAAAATAAAATTAAACCTAAATCTAACCTAAACTAAATCTAAACCTAAATCTAAATCTAAACCTAATCTTAAACCTAAAATAAGTTAAACCTAAATAAGAATGTACTTGAGGATAGTCATATTGAACGTCGACGCCGGTTGAAGAAAGCTTGCGACTTCAGTTGCTCATGTCTCCAGAAAGGCTTGAGTAATAGCATACCGCTGGGCATATTTGGTAACCACAGCGATAGATGCACACTTTGCGGAAGTGAACAGAGGAAAGCGACCTAGTGAGTTGGCCTGCCTTTTCGAGCTCTGGCAAAGTTTGAGAAAAGAATGTGGCGAAGTACGACGCATAAGGTAGTATATGCCAACCCAAATGAGTCAGCGTGGTCTTACTTGCGCGACACGCCATGGTGGCCTGCCACCAGGAGATCTTGAGTTGCAGCGATGACTGTTTTCATTGGGTGCTTGAGAATAAAAACGAGCACATTAGAGACGTCTGAGGGACGTTTCTACGGTACAAGAGCACATCGCCCCCCCCCCCCCCCCCCCCCAAAAGAAACGCACGAAAATACCCTGCCAATAGGGGTATCATAAGATCGAGCACTACGGCGCTTGATGATCTTGTTCAGGATGATGTCAGCGTTTCATTCAGCATTTATTTCTGAGAAAATGAGTTGAAGTTACATTTATTTACATCAAAATCACAGGCGTAATCAAGAAAACATTGACAGCACTTCAAAGGAGGGTGCCTGACTACTCTGTGGCGATTACATATGACAACGACAACAACGAGCACAGAAAGATTCGTTTACATCAATTCGCACATACGTGAGATCCACATAATGTTTTAGACTATCAATTTATATGCTTAAGAATGGCGCTCATTATTGCAATACAGTAAACTCTCAGCTGTACGAACGTCGGTTTATCGAATATTTCAGAATAACAAACTTTATAAAAATCCCCGGCAGTTTTCTTATAGATTCTATGCAACAACGTTTCACTTAAACGAATTTCGGAACAGTCAATATTTTAGTTTAATGAACTCGCTCAGAGGACCAAGGCTTATTTTTACGATCAGTTGGCGTGGCCTCCGAGATCGCCTGCTCAAAACGAGCAAGCATGTAATCTCGGAGATTGTTTCCAGTGTTCGTCCTGAAGAAGAAGAAGAAGAAGAGTGCGACGAAGAAGAGGCAAGTGCCGAGCCACTTTCAAGATCTATAACTCTAATTGAGGTTGTAGGGTACATTGGAAAGTTGAGAGACTATCAACAGCAAGCTGTGCCAGAAGAAGTGTACAAAAACATTGACTCTTTGAACAGTTTTGTTGCTTCCTGTGCTTTAAAGGTACAACTGCAGAAGAAGATTACAGATTTTTTTTCTAAGTGAGAAAGGCAGCATTATAACTGTTATGAACCTTGTACTTGTTGATATGTAGAAATTCCATTTCACAAATTTCTAACATTATGGATGCCATGTCTTTTGCTCCATGAATTGCACTTCAAACTTTTTACGCCATGTCTTATGTAGGTCCAGTGAATATTCAGTTTAGTGAACTTTCAGTTAAGTTTCCTTCTATTTCCTTCGGTCCCTTGAAGTTCTCTCAAATGAGAGTTCACTGTATTTGCATCCACAGTGAACAAAAGCGGTTGTCGTCTCCACGGTAGAATCGATTTAAACGGCTTTAATGTCATGGACATAATATCGTTGCCAACTTCCGCGGGATTGTAGTCGTCGAAATGAAATACAAGTGACAGGGAAACCCGGAGGTTGATGAACGGCAAGAAGGCAGAATCTTGCGCAGGACCTCAGGGAAATAAAATGACTTTTTGAACAGCGTGGTCAGGTGGCCATGCGATGGCTTCAACGTCTATTAAAGATCCTCCAAAATATGAACAGAGGCCGACAAAAATGCGGGCATTTTGGGAAAGGTGAAACCGCTGGAAATCTCAGGACAGCATTAGCCTAAATATAAAAGATGACCTAAAAATAAGTAACCATTACGTTGACAGGGGGGCTACATTTTGGCAAAAATAAATGGGCTGTTGACGCAGTTCAGGTCAAACCCGATGGTGCAAAATAAGAAGAGAATGGCGGCAAGTGTTGAAAGGAGGTCAAGTAGGTCCTGTGGCCGATGCCAGCGCCCGACAACTGTCAGACGACTGCACTTATAAGCGAGATGCCTGGTCGTCAGTTACAGGGGGATTCGGGTCTGAAATATTGGACGCGGACTCCATCACATTAAATACAGGGCATTCTACGGTGTCATTTTTTGACGGCTGGTACCGATTCTCGTGCAGTGAGGATGGGAACGAATAGTCTCACGTGCCGACTGTCACCTTCCTCGAACTGCCAACATTCCTTCCTCTCCGTAGTTGCTTAGCTTTTATTGGATTTGGCTGCTAATCACGAGGTCTCGGGATGGAATCCCAGCCACGGCAGCCGTATTTCGATGGGTGTGAAATGCGAAAACACCCGTGAACTTAGGGTCAGGCGCATGTTAAAGAACCCCAAGTGGTCTAAATTATTCCCGAATTCCCCACTAGCGTGCCTCATAATGAGATCGTAGTTTTGGCACGTAAAACCCCGTAATGTGTTATGTACCATTCATTAGGATGTCCTTGGCAGTCGCACAACTCTTGAATACAAGTAATTGTCAGGAGCTGTGCACGAGGTCTTTCAGCATGTCGGTAGCTTTTATGGTGTTCAATAAATACTAGTCTACATTGCGGCTATATTATAAAGGCGGAACGGCAACATGGTAGACAGTATGGAGTGCATACAAATCCCGTATATATATATATATATATATATATATATATATATATATATTGAAATGGGGTTTATTGTAGCTCGTTCGAGGGATCGCAGGTAGCTCTAGATCACGAGTCCTAGCGCTTCGCATCAACAACCCGCGCTCGTGTCTCGCGCCGCAGCGGTGGCAGTCCGCACAGTGCCACATGCATATTACCCACTACAACTACCCCCGGGGCGAAGAGGAGCCATCCTGGCGACCTAAGGCGATGATACGATAAGGGGGTCGTGGTACGGCTTCAGGCGGCTGACGTGAACAGTCTCGCGGCCACGGCGGCGTTTGTCCGAAAATGGTGTCACCGGTTCGACCACATAATTTACAGGCGAAGTACACGCGACGACCCGGTACGGACCTTGATATTTCGGAGCAAGCTTTGGGCTAAGGCCTGGAGCTTGGAAGGGCAGCCGAAGCCAGACGTGAGAGTCCACGGCAAAGGACTGTGTGGGCTGATCGTTGTCGTGGCGATCTTTGTGGATTCCTTGGGTATCCGACGTGAACGAGCGAGCCAGTTGGCGGCACTCTTCAGCATGGCGAGCAGCTTCGGAAAGAGGGGTGAATTCAGAGGCATCCGGGTGATATTGTAGTACGGTGTCGAGGGTAGTGGATGGTTCACGCCCATAAAGAAGGAAAAATGGTGAGAAGCCTGTGGTAGCCTGAACGGCGGTATTGTATGCGTACGTCACAAAAGGGAGGACATCGTCCCAATTTGAATGATCCGACGCAACATACATGGTGAGCATGTCCCCAAGGGTGCGGTTGAATCATTCCGTTAGACCGTTAGTTTGTGGGTGATACGCCGTAGTGGTGCGGTGAATAGTGCGGCACGCGGCGAGTAGCTCATTAATATCTTCGGACAAGAAGACACGGCCTCGGTCACTGAGTAGTTCTCGCCGTGCGCCGTGCCGTAAGACGAAATGCCGTAAGATGAATGCGGCGACGTCGCGAGCAGCAGCCGAAGCAAGTGCAGCAGTTTCAGCATATCTTGTCAGGTGGTCTACTGCGACAATTATCCAACGATTTCCGGCAGCACTGCGCGGAAGAGGCCCATAAAGGTCGATGCCAACCCGATCAAAAGGACGTGCAGGACACGGTAAAGGTTGCAGAGGGCCTGTCGGATGAGAAGATGTCTTGCGTCGCTGACAGGCTGCACATGACCGAATGTATTTGCGGACATAAGAATACATGCCGCGCCAGTAGTACCGCTGGCGGAGCCGCTCGTAGGTTTTCAGGACGCCAGCATGAGCTTGTTGTGGGTCTGCATGGAAATACGTGCATACGTCGGAACGCAAATGGCGAGGGAGGACTAGCAGCCATTTGCGACCGTCGGGCTGATAGTTTCGGCGGTACAAGATGGCGTCCCGTAGCACGAAGTGGGTGGCTTGGCGACGAATGGCTCGAGGGCATGTAGACGTTGAAGAACTGCTAAGAATGTCAATGAGAGACAGAATCCACGGATCTTTTCTCTGTTCAGACGGCATGTCAGTAACAGCAAGCGTAGCAACCGGGCACTCTATGGATGAAGGTGGCCTTTCGTCGGATCGCATGGGCGCACGGGAGAGCGCATCTGCATCAGAATGTTGGCGCCCGGATCGATAAATGACGCGAATGTCAAATTCTTGGATCCGAAGAGCCCAACGTCCAAGACGCCCCGACGGGTCTTTCAGTGACGCAAGCCAGCAGAGCGCATGGTGGTCTGTCACAACGTCGAACGGACGGCCATACAAGTAAGGGCGAAATTTGTTTAAGGCCCAAACTATAGCTAAACATTCTTTTTCCGTGACAGAATAATTGGATTCTGCCTTCATGAGAGCACGACTCGCATATGCAACCACATATTCTGGAAAGCCAGGCTTCCGTTGTGCAAGGACGGCCCCAAGACCAACGCCGCTGGCGTCGGTATGAACTTCAGTCGGTGCACTCGGGTCGTAGTGGCGTAGAACAGGCGGTGAGGTAAGCCGACGACGCAAAGTGGTGAAGGCTTGGTCACATGCCGGAGTCCAGTCACGAAGGTCACCAGAGCCAGCCAGGAGCTTCGTCAGGGGAGCGATGATACAGGCAAAATTGCGCACAAAGCGGCGAAAATAAGAGCAAAGACCGACGAAACTGCGGAGCTCTTTCACTGTAGTCGGCCGCGGAAATTCTGCGACAGCACGAAGTTTGTCAGGGTCGGGAAGGACGCCGTCTTTGGACACGACATGGCCTAGTATGGTCAGCTGGCGGGCTCCGAAGCGGCACTTTTTCAAGTTAAGTTGAAGGCCGGCGGTGGTAAGGCAAGTAAGGACTTCGCGGAGACGAGAGAGGTGAGTGGTGAAATCAGGGGAGAAAACTACCACGTCGTCTAAATAACACAAGCACGTCTTCCATTTGAGGCCTCGTAGAAGATTGTCCATCATCCTTTCGAATGTCGCGGGTGCATTGCAGAGGCCGAATGGCATTACTGTAAACTCATACAGGCCATCAGGCGTAATAAAAGCTGTCTTCGAGCGGTCGGATTCATCCACTGGCACTTGCCAATAGCCCGATCGCAAGTCCAAAGAAGAAAAGAATTCGGCACCATGAAGACAATCCAGGGCGTCATCTATGCGCGGTAGAGGATAGACATCTTTTCGTGTAATCTTGTTGAGGCGATGATAGTCCACACAGAAACGAATTGAGCCATCTTTTTTCTTAACGAGTACTACAGGAGATGACCAAGGGCTGCAGGATGGCTTGATAACACCACGTTCAAGCATGTCTTCAACTTGCTCGGCGATGACACGACGCTCGGTGGATGACACGCGGTACGGACGCTGGCGTAATGGTGCGTGGTGTCCCGTATCAATGTGGTGAGAGACGGTACTCGTGCGGCCTAATGATGCTTGGTTGCAGTCAAAAGAGGCGTGAAAATCATTTAAAAGAGTAATAAGCCGCTCACGTTGTGTCGGCTCGAGGTCATCGGCAATAGAGCGACAAAAAACATACGGTGGTACTCGGTTAGATGGCACATGGGGTGCCAGTGCTGTTACGTTGGCAGTATCCACGTCGTCGGGAATAGGGAACTGCACAATAACGTCAGCGTCCACAGTCTGGATGGTACCAATAGTCTCGCCACAGTGCAAAGCCAAAGTGTACGAATTTGGGTTAGAAATCAGTATTTCTGCAGCCCCATGGTGAACCGTGAGGAGGGCGAAAGGCAACAATATAGGCTGGCGGCGAATGAAGACGGCAGCGGGTGAAAACATGACCGTCGCTTCGGCAAGCGATGCGCATGAAAGAGGGACAAATACCGCGCTGTGAGGGGGAAGGTCAGTATCTGAAGCTACACAGATCCTGGTAACATCATGAACTTGAAAGTCGTGAGATGGCAAATCGCACAGAACGGAGAACTGAACCTCAGCACGTGCACAGTCGATGACGGCATGATGGCGCGACAGAAAATCCCAACCGAGAATCACATCGTGGGAGCAACAAGTTAGCACAAAGAAATCAATCGAATACAAAATGTCTCGAATCAACACCCTGGCAGTGCACATAGCGACTGGCTGAACTTGTTGTGCACTGGCTGTTCTAAGCAATAATACCGAAGGCATCATGGTCACTTTCCGTAATTCACGGCAAAGTTTCTCACTAATCACAGATACAGCAGCACCTGTATCGACGAGCGCAAGACATTTGATGCCATCAACAGACACTTCAATAACGTTAGCGGGGGAAAAACGAGGACTTTGATGTTCCGACGATGACGCAGTTCGTGCCTCAGGAACTGCGGAAATCAGTTTTCCGCCTCAGTAGTACTGGCACTGGGCCTACGACGCATGGGTGAGAGTGAGCGCCGACGAGGGGAAGGTGAGCGACGAGTATTGTAGAGCTGTGACTGCGGTGCTGGTATGTCATCAGCAGCGTAGACTTCCGGTGGTGGTCGTGAAGGCATACGGAAAGGTCGGAAGCCGGAGCTGGGTGGTCGCGCGGTGCCCACGAAGGCCGGCAAGCGCCGGCGGCAGAAGCGCGCTACATGTCCCGGTGTACCGCAGGCATAGCATATTGGGCGGTTGTCAAGAGTGCGCCAAGGATTTGTACCTTGCTGCTGTGCGCTGAAAAAGGCAGCGACCTGCTGGCGAGGCGAGGGCGGATGAGAGAACACCGGCTGGAGAGGCGCTGAAGGCGGAGGTGAGAATCCCGGCAGGCGAGGCGCCCGTGCAGCGGCTTCAGCATACGTCAGAGGCGCGGCCACAGGAGCCGGCTGACACGGAATTGGAAGAGCTTCGGTCACTTGCTCTTGAATTACCTGTCGGATCGCTGGAGCCAAATATTGAGAAGGCTTCTCCGTGGTCGGCAAAATCGAGAGCTGTCGCGCGACCTCCTCGCGCACAAATTCTTTTATTTGCGTCAGCAAAGTTGTGTGGTTGTCGCCAATAACCAATGCTGCTAACGAATCTTCCGTAGGCGGTGGGCGCCGAGCTAAGATGCGTTGTTTCCGTAGCTCGTCAAAACTTTGGCACAAGTTGATAACTTCGGCCACGGTACGCGGATCCTTCGCTAGCAACATTTGAAATGCGTCCTCATCAATGCCTTTCATAATGTGTTTTATCTTGTCCTGTTCCGCCATTGACGGATTCACGCGCTTACACAGGTCAATGACATCTTCGATGTAACTTGTGAACGTTTCACCGTGATGTTGCGCGCGCCCCCGTAAGCGTTGTTCTGCGCGAAGCTTGCGCACAGCGGGGCGCCCGAACACTTCTGTGAAACTTGCCTTGAATCTGCGCCACGTTGTGAAATCGTGTTCATGGTTTCGGAACCAGAGGTTCGCGACGCCGGTTAAGTAAAACAGCACATTGTGCAACTTCGTGATGTCGTCCCACTTGTTATGCTGGCTCACCCTTTCGTAAGATGACAACCAATCCTCCACGTCATGATCATCGGTGCCGCTAAAGATGGCAGGATCACGCTGGCGCAATGCACCGGAAACGATGATCGTCGGAGGCTGTGGTGCATCTTCCTGGGTGGTTTCGTCAGGCATGGTCGCAGCAGTCGGTAGCGTCCGGCTTCGGAGTTCCAGTTTTCGAGGTTACCCCGCAGCTCCACCAAATGAAATGGGGTTTATTGTAGCTCGTTCGAGGGATCGCAGGTAGCTCTAGATCACGAGTCCTAGCGCTTCGCATCAACAACCCGCGCCCGTGTCTCGCGCCGCAGCGGTGGCAGTCCGCACAGTTCCACATGCATATTACCCACTACAATATATACATATATATATATATATATATATATATATGTATATACTACTGCACAATAATTTCAAATAGCACTCTTCCTTCACGCACATGGATAACCTAAATAGGAGACTACCTTGAAAACTAACTGCAAGTGCTGTATATATCATACCCAAGGGTGTACCTGGCCAGGTGTCCAGTAAATGTGACGTAATATTGCGAGCAACTTCGGCCATTGCATTCTTACAGACGACGACACAGAGACAGTCAATTCTTGTGTCGTGACTTTTGCATCAAGGTGCAAAACCAACATATCCATGTCTTAATACTTGAGCACATCTCGATTTGCAGCTGTGGCGGTAGCCCGTGAGTGTGGATAGCAAAGTCGCTAGCGAAATATTTGGGGGCACCTTAGAGAAATCGATAGTTCAAAATCAAAAGGCGTCTCTCGTAGACGCTGTACGATGTTCGCACGTTAAAAATGTGTGCCGACTGAAGAAAGGGTGCCACAGAGTACTTCTGACGGTTAGCCTAGCCACCCGCCATGGTTGCTCAGTGGCTATGGTGTTGGGCTGCTGAGCACGAGGTCGCGGGATCGAATCCCGACCACGGCGGCCGCATTTCGATGGGGGCGAAATGCGAAAACACCCGTGTACTTAGATTTAGGTGCACGTTAAAGATCCCCGGGTGGTCTGAATTTCCGGAGTCCTCCACTACGGCGTGCCTCATAATCAGAAAGTGGTTTTGGCACGTAAAACCCCATATATTATTATATTAGCCTAGCTTGTTTACTCCGTAGCATCAGAAAGAAAAAAAGAGAAAAGAAAAAAAAAGAACCGTATCAAAAGCCCAGAATCCATCATCGCTCGTCGCGACTAGACGCCCTTAGGATGATAAGTCATTTCCAGGCGACGAGCGGCTACGCTTTATCAAGAACACTGATAACGCCGGTGGGACGAGCATTGTGGCAAAGTTCAACGCGCAGGGATAGCTTTTAATTATTTTATTTTCCGTTTGTTGACGTCATCACGCGTCACCGCGGGAAGCTTGAAATGTTTAAGGTCAGTACGCCACGTGGTGGCACTCACGCGAACTAACCCCTCGTGTCCGAAAAAGCTGGATATGCCAACATTTGCGCTGTTGCAGCTTTGACCAACGACGTTGGAATCCCGTGGCAGGCTCTGCTTAGTTTTGAATTTAGGGCTTCCGATGTGGTGGTTTCGCGGATAAATACACGCGATCTTTCACGCAGCCCCGCAAGAAGTCCAGTGGTGTCATGTCCGACGACCTTGCAGGCCGAGGTGCAGGTCCGTGCGGGCTATAGTTTCAATGAATAGCTCCGCATAACTGTCCCCTGTATATCGGAGAAAAATGGGGTCTCTTTTGGATGGTGCTCTCGTTTGCAGAATGACAAGTGTATTTTGCTACAGGCGCTGCGGTTGATTTCGGGGCGCCATCACTTTGACCCTCCTGCGATCTTTGAAAGGAGGTAAATGTTTTGTCGTTCTAAACTGTGCATATGCTGGTCATTCTATAGAGATTGATCCTAAAGTTGCCGAGAAGAAAACTTACCTCGGAAAAGGCACTGGGGATTGCGCTCTTGGCTTCGTATAAATTTGCCCATTGATTGTTGTTTCACTCTTTATACACAATTTCTTTCTCACAAATGGTATATTCTTGGCGATTTAGTTTATTGACGAAGTTATGCGCAAGCGGTATTTACTGCTTTAATGGACAACTAAATAGTGGCAGTGGTTGGCTTGAAGGAATGGGCATGAAGCGTAAGGAAACAATGCCTATCCCTTTATCGTAATGAAGTTTTCGTCACGATAATTTTCCTTCGCAGAATATGATGAACAAGGCCAGCAAGCGTGATGTACTCCTCCGAGCGAAAGTATACAGAGTAGGGATGTTGTGATAAGGCCGATTTTCATATCCACTTTTGATTATAAGCTTATTTTAAGGACTGCAGTACTATTTTGGCATTGCGAACCTTTTATTCCACTCATCAATTTCAGTTAGTGTGACTGTGTTACGAACAAAGCGAGTTTTATTTTTTTTATGTGCCTGTTCTGGATGTACCCTTGCTCGCGGGGTGCCATGTTATGTAAATAACGTCGCATAAATTTGTCACTTTGCTGGAACTGAGTGCCAAGGCTCAGCATTGAAAAAAGTCGGTTGGGTCTCCTGGTAATGTTACGGAGCCTTCCTTTGACCGAATTTACGTCTCTCTTTTATGCACTAGGTTTGCCATATTCCAGCTGCCTGCCCTGCAGGTATATCCTGAGCTATATAGGAGGGGTGAGGTATTCAATGGTTCTTAATGAATGACATGCTGACACGCGGTAGTTACAAAAAAAATGTGATTGCGGCTGGTTTCAGCGCGTCCACTACCAAAGAACCAGAGTCAAGCACGATCCTCGACCAGCTCCATATTCTAGACCAAATCATTAAATGCACCAAAACTGTCCCATGCCATTTATCTTGCATTATATTGACACGTGTGCTTGTTTAACTTTTTCGGGTGACCGCTCTTCACCGTCTAGCAATTGTTATCTTTCAGTGCAGGACGCGCCCGCATGTGTCGGAAGTTTCTCGACTGTTATAGATGGTGCTATCTGCTGTATGTTCTCAACAAAGATTGTGCAATCTGATTGTATGTGCGAGGCAAATTGCGTACAACTTTATGGAAGACACGTAGGCACCAGTAATTACTCTGGAACATGCTGGAACCTTCGATTACTTACGTATAAAAGCTGAGGCGCTGGACCATCACATCAGATTTCGACGATCGCCCACCATGTTCGCCGCTGTAGATGTACTTTCAGTGTAACTTATTTTTGTGCGCACAAGTTAGCCCAATAAAAGTTCATCATTCACAGATTTGCCGCTGTATGATTCACCGTCACAATTACGTGACAATATTACAACTGTTTTAACTCGCACATGGGTTTATTATTCGCTCTAATGTTGTCCGATCGTTCAAGCACACAAAATCTCTTAGAGAAAGTGGTTTTAGAAAAAAAAACTATTCTGGCCCTGTACTTCTGTAATTGAAGTTGACTAACATGAAAGGAAACTGCCGTTCTGCTTAAAGGATGCTAGTTTCTTTTTTAGGACTCAGTGCCATTCGAGTTTAATTTAAATAGAAAATAGTCACGTTTTGCTACAGGGAAGCTGTTAGCCTTTCGGTGGTTTTTCCTGTCCTTGCGTGAGTAAAAATTATCAACATCAGCAATGTCTCATGCCTCGCTAAACAAGCAAGAAATGCAGTGGCTCGTCGCCCTCGTAATGCAGAGGCTGTAAGCACTCAACTATGGGAAAGGAACAGTTCATACATTCACCGGAATCACGCATACAATGTACAGAACAGCGTACGTTTCAATAAAAGCTTAAAACAAGCAGCTGTCATCATCAGCAATGGCTCATAGCCCCGTAAGCAAGACAAAAAGCCTTGGCTCATATCTCCGTATGTGACGAAAAATACAATGGCTCATACACCTGTAAGGCAGAGGCTACAAGCGCCCAGTAAAAATGAAGCGAACATTGTACACATTCATTTTCGCGCTTCTAATGCCACATCCCTAGGGTCCCAAGAAATTCGAGAGATTAAACAGTCGATGGCGCAGACATCTATACCAAAACCTGCTTTAGTCCCGACTCCGGTCACGAACGGTAACGACAGTGCGGCGCCGCCCACAAAGAAACGCGCGGCGGCCAGTTCCGAGTCTCAACAGCTCGAGAACCTCGAATCAGCAGTAAGTGATTGGCGCAAAACACATGTCACGATAAATGACTGGCGGAAAGAACAAGAAGAAATGAGGAAGCTGCTTTCAGAAATTCAAACCGGGATCCGCAACATCGGCGTTGCGGTCAATAAACTCACTGCTCGAACAGACAGGGTTGAAACCCATATAGACAAAATCGAGACTAACATAGGCCTTCGCTCAGGCATGGAAATGATGCCCACCATGGGCCCTACAGTCATTCACTCTAGCCTTATTTCAAGTAACGCACAAGTACAGCACCACGATGGCCAGCCCCACTAACGAGCTCGTGGTGTGGCAGTGGAACTGTCGGGGCTTCACTAAGAAGCAACCACTGCTGCAACAATACGTCCGACACGCGCAACCCAAACCCGACATCATAATGATACAAGAAACAGTAGGTACCGTACCAAAGCTTCCAGGTTATACTGCGAATGCCTCGCCGATTCCCGTTGATCGCGGACTTGCAATTTTAATTCGGAAAGGCATAGCAGTGCAAGAACACAGCGTAAGCGGCACACATGCGGAAAACATGCTTGTAGAGCTCCTTCCCAATAGAACACGCAATCACAGTGCATTTCTCCTCAACGTATATAGTAATCCGGCTCACTCACGGGCTCGTTTCCTCTCTCTCTTCCGAGGGGCGCTTGCCTTGGCGGGCGCAAACCCGTTTCTGGTGGGGGGAGATTTTAACGCCCCGAACGAGGCCTGGGGCTATGGCTACACTACCGCCAAAGGCCGACGCCTGTGGCAGGACCTGCATGATACCGAATTAACTCTTATTACCGATCCCACGGCGCCGACCCGCACGGGCACCTCTACGGCACGGGACACGACACCAGACCTGACGGCGGTCCGTAACATCCCTCAAGCAATGTGGCGCAATACTTTTGAAGATCTCGGTAGTGACCACATGATCATAAAAACACGAATTCCTCAGGCGGGTACACCCCCTTTTCCCAAGTTATCCAAATGGACGGACTGGGACAAATTCCGAAAGCAGCGAGTGGAACAGAGAGGTGAGGAGAACATCGATGACATCGAGGCATGGATGGAGACGCTCAACGACGACATGAACAAGGCGGCGCAGACGCTCGCACCCGAAGTCCAGGTTGACAAGATCGACAGCCGACTAGCCCACCTGTGGGAAGCCAAGACATCACTAAACGCAAGATGGAAGAAGCAAAGGCACAACCGAAAGCTTCGTAAGAAGATAGCACATATCAATCGCCAGCTGGAAGAACATTGCCGGACCTTAAGCCGCCAACAGTGGTATGACATCTGCAACGCAGTCGATGGGCAGCTCCACAATGGAAGCACGTGGCGTCTCCTTCGTCACCTCTTGGGGGAAACGCAGAGCAAGTCTGCTCAGCGAGCAAACCTGCAACGCCTTTTGCACAAGGAACAGGCTACCACGAGTGATCACCAGCTTGTGACACGCCTGCTAGCCAAGTACTTCCCTCAACGGCCCGATGTTCAACACGGAGAATACACTGGAGAGACAAATGTGACACTCGATGAAGAATTTCACGAGTCAGAGATCCGCGCAGCTCTCCACGACCTTAATGGCAAATCAGCACCTGGTCCCGACAAGGTTACGAACAAGACTCTAAGAAACCTCGAAGATGCCTCGATAACCGCTCTTACGGCATACATCAACAAATGCTGGCGAGCAGGTCGCATCCCAGAGGCGTGGAAACGCTCTAAAACAGTCCTGATACCGAAACCAGGCAAGCCGCCCAGCCTCGATCACTTGCGGCCCATTTCCCTCACATCCTGCGTTGGCAAGGTGATGGAGCACGCGTTCCTCTCCCGCATCAACCACCACCTCGAGGACACTGGAGCCTACCCACCCACTATGGTGGGCTTCCCGTCACACCTCTCCACTCAAGACATCATGCTCCAGCTCTACCACCAGATTATCAATGACCCAACTAGTGGCAACCGGGCCATCCTCGGCCTAGATCTGGAAAAGGCATTTGACAATGTAGCACATGCAGCAATCCTGAGCCGCATAAACAAGCTCAACTTGGGTGAGCGAAGCTACAACTACGTCAGAGACTTCCTGTCGCGCCGCAGTCACCCTCGCGGTCGGCAGCATGACATCCGACGAACATACACTAGGAAGCACCGGCACTCCTCAAGGATCGGTCATATCCCCGCTCCTTTTCAACCTCGTGATGCTGGGTCTCCCGGCCTACCTCGACGAGATCGATGGCCTCCATCACGCCTTGTATGCAGATCATATCACCCTGTGGGTCGACAAGGGCAGTGACGGTCAGATAGAATGCACCTTACAAGCAGCGGTCTCTGCAGTCGAAACCTACCTCCAAGACACAGGTCTCTGACTATCTCCACTGAAATCGGAGCTGCTCGTCCACCGCCCGCGCCGCCGGCCCAAGCCTACAGCCGAATCGCGCCAATGTGACGACATAATCCTCTATACACAAGACGGCTCCTGCATTCCCCGAGTCCCGAAGATACGCATCCTAGGCATGCATATAACAGCCAACGGGTCAAACATAGAAGCTATTCGCAAAATCGAAGGCAAGGTTACAGCGGCTACCCGCCTGATCAAACGCATTACAAACAAGCACACGGGCATGAAGGAGGACAGTGTCATGCGCCTCATACACTCTTTCGCAATCAGTCACATCACTTATGTGGCTGCCTTCCACAACTGTAATGTCACTGAAAGGGAGAAAATCAACACCCTTATACGCAAGACTTACAAGATTGCCCTTGGCCTACCGGAGTCCACAAGCACTGCTCGTCTGCTACCACTGGGGTTATACAACACGCTTGAGGAAATCGTGGAAGCGCAAAGAACCTCTCAACTCGAACGCATGTCTCTGACAGCCACGGGCCGGTACATCCTGCAGAAACTCGGCTTCAACTACCACGTCCAACACGGTCAGAAACAGGTCATTCCACCCGACCTCAGCGACACGCTGCTTGTCGCCCCTATACCTCAAAACATGCACCCCGAATTTAATCGGGGCCGACGCCAGGCCCGTGCCAAGACACTGCTGCGCTCCTTGGGTGGAAAGAGGACTACGCGCTTTGTAGACGCCGCAGAATACACACAAGAACACCGGTTCACGGCGGTAGTCGTAGACGTTAGCTCCCGGCTTACGCACGCGTGTAGTGTCGCAACGGAATACCCCGAAACAGCGGAAGAGGTAGCGATTGCGCTTGCGCTTACCGACCCCCTCTGCGAGATAGTTTTTAGCGACTCACAATCCGCAGTTCGCAACTACGCCCGGGGGCGCATTTCCTCCGAAGCTCTCCAGATTCTAAGGAAAGCTGGTCGACAGCACTTCGATAACACCGCGATCATATGGTTTTCAGCGCACGTCGCCACCCCCACCGATGAAGGCCTCATTAACTTGAACGAGGTAGCACACCGCTCTGCGCGAGAACTGACCCGCAGCGCAGAATCGGAGACCACCTCTTCGAGTTTGGAACTCCTGGTTCAAAACCCGCGAGAACACCTGGTCAGGTACAATGACATCACCAAGCACTACCAACTAGGCAGGCGGTTGCTGCCCCCACCTCACCCTATGCTGAAACGTCGCCAGGCAGTCATCTGGCGACAATTGCAAACACAAACATTTCCCAGTTCGGTGCGATTGCAGCACATTTTCCCCGCGCAATACCCGACTGCTATTTGCAAATTATGTCAGTTAACTAGAGCGACACTGTCACACATGTTGTGGGAGTGTCGGGTTACATCTGCTACAATGGCAGTAGCTCCGGAGGCTCTTGCGTCGAAGTGGGCCGCCGATCTGCGCAGCTCCAACCTCAAGACACAAGAGTGGGCTGTCCAGCAAGCCCGAGAGGTGGCGACGAGGCAAGGCCTCGAAGTCCCCTCATGGGAGACCTCAGCCCGAGTCGTCAAATTTGCCGGACTCAAAATAAAGTTGTTTCCGTCCATACACATTCATTGAAATCACACATACAACCAACAGAACAGCACACATTTCAATAAAGAACCCGCAGAAAGCAAGTATCCTAACCATATATAAAGCCTTGCATACACCCCTTAAGCAGTAGTAGTGGTTTTGCGGCAGCTTCGCGGAATATCCACTTCCCCAGAGCCGGGATGGTGAGTCAACGTTTTCTTGCTAGCAGTCACCAAACCGGAACATGTTAAGCATCTATGAATCAGTATCGTTAGACCTCCCGTTTATTTTAAACCATAATTACTTGTTAATTTGATAAATTCGCTTAAAGATACGGAGGGGTTCATTAGTCCGTGCTTGCACACAGTCATCTGTGTCAAAACCATCATTAGCACGTGCTTATCACTACTTTAAGACGAAATAACTTCTACTAGGTATAAGAAAGAGATTACTCTCTCATGCAAAGGAGCTTAGCAGGAGTATGAAGATATATCAGGAAATACATTGTTATATGGTGGTGTTTGCTTACGTGACTCTACACCGATTGGTCGACACTGCTTTACCGTCAAGCGACCCACATACATATATACAAATATATGTTTTGGTGCTGGTTTATTTAATACAAGCATGCTCGTTTGCGTCAATGTGGCAGATGATGTTCTGACCGCCACCGAAATCAAAACAGGTGTTTCCAGCGGTAGACTGTGCCTTTAATATGCGAAGCGAGATTCTCGCGCGAACCGGTCGGCGCCTCCCCCCCCCCCCCCTCTCGTCACCTCTGTCGTTCGCATTCCTTCGACCTAGTCTCACTCGAGGAGCACAATACGGTAGCAACTCGGTGACCGAGCGACCGTGTTGGGGGTGTAGCTCAGATGGTAGAGCGCTCGCTTAGCATGCGAGAGGTACTGGGATCGATACCCAGCACCTCCACGATTTTTTTTTTCGCCATTAAAACAAAAGAATAAACAATATTTCTTTCAAACTGCCTCCGTACTCAGTTGTGAGAGATACAATATAGACACATTTGCGCAGATCGGGTGAACTTCAATGTTGCTCCTTTACATTTAGTGACCAGAATAGCTTTCTGCATTTTTGTGAGCTTGGATAAAAGTAATGTTAGGGTAAGCGTGCTTAGTCCGAATAGTTGGCTGTATTAGAGGTGCTTCATGCATTATAAACGTTTATCCAGACATTTTTGCCAAGCCTCTTGTCAGATGTTGCGGAAGTCGACGCCCAAGCACTCCGTAAAGCTTGTTAACCAGAGAAGCTGAAACGTGCCACCCCGGTGTTTATCACTGAGTTAATCCCGATGTTTCAATAAACGGCTGCTCGGTACACTGCCGGATCCTCGATACGCAGTTGCTTCTTGTGCTCAGCTGCACGAGCTCACTTTTTTAATGATATGATATAATGGGATGTTGACGCACAATTTAGGCGCCAGCTACGCCTTAGCTCTTGAATGGGTCCAACCTCCAACATGCAGGGTTCAAGATTACATGTGAAACAACCTTCTCATGCAAGCACCAGAAGTTGCCAAGTAACGTGTTCTTCGTAACACTATGACGTAAAAATAAAAGTGGTGCATACAATATACATCTGGAATAACTCCACAGGAATGTACAAGAAAGTATCAAAAATACAAATAACAATGTCACCAATTATACCGTCTCTAGTCAGTGGGTGGTGCATAAATCGTGCAAATGCATTATGTATACATATGTACATACGTATGTATAATGTTTACATATATACAGAACAGAACAGCTAACATAAGATAATGCACAAACACATACATATATACAGCGACACTGAAATAAAAGGAATATTGAAAGTATTAATATCTGCCAATAATGCCGCTGTTTTAGAGAAATAGTTTAGAGCTTTTAAGCCTCTCTGCTGCAAAGCTGTTCTAGGCCAAGGGACCAAATTTTTCTCTAAACTAATAGGTCGAAGATCTAATGTCATTAGAGTTGATTTAACGTGGCGTCTTGGTGTGTCGTGACATGGGCAACCTAGAAGGAGGTGATGTAGATCTTCATCTACAAATCCAGAATCACATTCGGGGGTTTCCGCACGGCCAATGCTATGTAAGAAATGTTTTATGCACGCAGTTGCTAGCCTTACTCGATGAATTGGCGTTTCCATATTTCTGTCCAATGACAATGGAAATTTGAATTCAATAAATGGATCGATATGATGCAAATCAGAGTTTTATAATTCTGGCCAAAGCAAGTATTCCTCCACATTTTGAAAGCCTTTGCCCTTATAACGCAACGTAAATCATTCTTTTATATTGGGAAGGAACCACATCGCCTTTGAGGTGTGCTTGTCGTACTGCTTCATAGGCTGATGTCTTGCCAGAGATGTTGTAACGTCCTGGTATCCACTGAAATGCTATTTCATGCTTCGCTTCGCTTGCCTTTCTGAGGTATTTAAGTGTTTCGCATATTATGCTTTCACTGATGTTTTTTTTTTTTCATTTTATGGTGCAGATTGATAATAGTGCCGCCTATTAATCGCTGAAAATTACCCATTTTTGCGCATCTCTAATTGAAGTTATAAATTTTATCGCACATAGCGTTGGGAATTGTTCAGCCGTTGGGGATGAAGTCGCGCGCGCTAACTTAAATGATTCTTGTTTATTGAGGTGCCCTATTAGGAATCCTGAAGTTGAAGAGGTTGCTGCACTGAAGCCATCTGTATAGACGTGCCTGCATCCTGAATATCGCATATTTTTCTGTTGAAGTGCTAGTTGTTGAGCAGCTTGAATGAACATGTCTCTTTTTCTTCATATACCGTCTACCGACAATTCGATTTTGGGAAGCGTAAGCAGCTATGAATAATATTCGACGTCTGAGTTCCAAAATTCCGTGCTTGGTAATATATGGCACTTTTCCTTGAATTTCCTTATAAACATAGCTTCTATCTCGTTTCGTTATCTCTAGAGCCAATGGGTGGCTTTTATGCTGTAATTGCAGAGAAAATAATGTCGGCATGTTTCTGTAGTTCTCATAACTGGAAGCGGTAATTGGCGAACCTCAACTATCAAAAGAAAGGTAGAAGTCGCTCGGGGAACTCTTAGACATATGCGCAGTCCTCTAGCTAAAAGTATTAAATGTCGCTTTCGGACGTGTATTAAAGTCCGCGTAAGATGGGTATGGAATTCGCAATTTTTGGCGTATTAATGCATTGTAAACAGTCAGAATGAACCACGCTGATTTACCGCATGATGTGCCTGCATGTGTGCGAAGCACAGTCGCTATCGCATTGACCTCGTTTTCGAGGTTTTTATGTGAGTTGCGCAGGATTGCTGCCTATTAGGAATTAGTCGAAGAAATCGAAGCTGTGTGACAATCGTTAGAGGTTGTCCTTCAAGATTAAGGGTTAAATCTTTTAACTGCCTCCGAGTGAAGGTCAGTACAGCTGTCCTTGCATGTAATAGAACGATTTCTCTCTTTCTCTCTCTCATCTCTCTCTTTCTCTCTTTCCCTCTCAAACTAATGGTTAATAATATTTATGCCATCTTCCAATGCAATCTCAAGTAACTGAACATTAGTCCTAGATGTCCAAATCCACACACAATCTGCATACCGTTAAGGAAGGAAGGAAATCAACTTTATTCGAGGTCCTGCAGGCCACGAGAGCTTTGGGCCCTCATGGAGTGGGCGTCTCCCACGACGGAACCGGGAGGTTGAGTTTCCTGGCGGCGTCATGGACCTGCTGGACGGCCCAGAGTTGGGGAGCGAGTTCTTCGCTCCGGATTGCTTCTTCAAATTTGCGCTTGTCAGTGAGAATCGTAACTGTGATGTCAGTCTTCTTGTTAAATCAGCCTGTTGTTCTGCCCGGGCTGCAGCATTGGAACGACGTAAACGAGCTCGCTCCCGCTTCTAGCCGCGGCATTGCTGATCGAAGGCTGTCTGCTCCTAAGGACTACGTATGACGCGTATTCTATCCATTTCGGAGCCGGAGAGAAACTGCTGCACGCGTGCTCGGCTGCGACAAAGAGCAATGACGTCACTAGTGGCGCAACTAATACAGCACCACCTCGATATAATATAATCGGGATGCTCCCAACTAGGCAACAGTGATTTTGACGTCATGGCTTTCATCACGCCAGCCTTGTAAATGAAATTGCGGGTCAGGTAGCGTGACGTCATGGTTCGAAGTAAACAGGCATTCGGCTATCTAGGTGGCGTTGGCTAATCGTGCGCCTCCTTTCTCTATTTTTTTCCTCCATGCGCATGGGGTTACGCCCGAGGAGTTTTCGGTCTACAGGCGACCGACAGATGGATGTACGGACAAATGGACGGACGAATCGGCTAGTGGTATACAGCTTCGCTGTAAAACTCGAGTTCAGCGAATCGTGTCTCCGAAGGCATTTCCTGCGAGAGCATTTGCCCCGGAACGTTGTTTAATGTCCCCAACCTGTCATCCTTAAAAGAGGCCGCCCTCTTAAAGGTGACTGGTTACAAGATAGCCAAAGTGTCGACCTTAATGTGCCCCCAACATAGTGCAGTGCTGTTTAACTGTACGCAACAACGACAACAGGTCGACAACGGTTGAACGAATGCGGCGACAACGGCAGTGACTGCACTATTGCGATGAAACGACGACAGCGACATGACGACACCACATCACTGACTGTTGAAAAAAAACTTTATTTTGCACATTCCCTAATCAAGGGCTATGCAGGAGTTGCTAGCTCTTCCAAACACTTATTGCACGGGCCACACGACACAGCCTATAGGAACTATTTTGCCACCGCGTGTAGTGGAGTGAGCCAGTGTTCAAGAGAGTTGAAATCGGTGGGTGGATGATTAAGCTCTAGTGCACAGGCCATTTAGTGCAATCTGTCAGGTTTACATTGTCATCCTTACTCAACAAATGCTAACAAAAAACGCTCGCTTCGATACATACATCAGAACACAAATGTATTTTATGTCGTTTTATTACCATTAAAATTAATATTGTTGGCTTGTGTTGCATTGTGTTTACTGTTCTTTGCGTTATTTTGTGAATTGCGTTCGCGTTAGCTTAATGTGCTAAACATTTCCTGAATGTATGTATTGATTGAATGCCTGCCCTCGTTGTACTCGTTATGAGTTTTAATTTTTATTACGTTATTCTTTATATTGACTCTTTTAATTGCTGTATTGCACCAGTGTACATTGGTACACATCCGGTCTGGAAACCCATGTACATGGGCCTTCAGGGACTTTCATGTTGTTTGAAGCGCTTTTCACCTGATGGAGCCCCAAATGCTGCTGGAAATAAAGAGAGAGAGAGAAACTAAGAGGAAAAGATAATGAGGTTAACCAAGGACGTGCCCAATTGGTTACCCAACACTTGGGAAGTGGGAAAAGGGACGTACATATAAGAAGAAAAAAGAAAAATATTCGCCAGTCATTGGCAGCTAGTCAAAGAAGAATTTCCACTGTCACAAACATTCATGCAATCCAGTGTCCTTCAAGAAGTGCAGAAGGGCTCTTGTGGCCTTTTGCATGCAAGAATGCATAGGCCATGGTCCGAGAATATTTCCTTCTGAGAGCGCTCTGTTATCTAGCTGGTTGAGTTTCACTTGTAAAATACGTCGTTGAGTGTCGCAGAAGCTACTCTAGAGTCTTATCTTACCCGCACAAATTGCACGCCGCCGTTATGGCCATACCTATCAGGAATACAATTTGCAAATGTGACACCCAACCACATAAAGGAGGCTTTGTGGTGGCGCTTTCTGTTGTAAACTGAAACGCCACCACAAAGAAACAATTTGTAAATTATTGTAAATTAAAGATGCTCCGCAGTTCATGAAGAGGGCCAGACCTTTTTTTGGCCAGGAGAACATGACCACCCTTTTTTTATGAGAGGCGACCTCTGCATTTGTTGCTACATTACAAAGGAAAGTAACATTCACTTGGTTTGAACCGTAGAGAGGGAAAAAAATATCCGTCGAGCCGGATTTGAACCAGCGACCTATGGATGTCTGTGTTGAATGCCTCTACAGTCCACCGCTCTACCAACTGAGCTATCGACGGAACGGCAACCGTAAACCTTAAAGAGCAGGCAGTGCCTGGGGACGGCATGAACCAATTAGCTGAAAGCATATGCGGCGAAGGACTGGTGCGAATCTGGTTCATTGGTGTCGTCGAATTTTCCCGAGCCCAGATTAACTATAACGTCGGCTGGCACTTAAGGGGACGCTAAGAAATTCTAACAAGATTTAAGGAAAAAATAGCGTATTCATTCCGCAGAATTGACGACTGTGGTCAAATACGTAACACCGGTGTATATAGTGTTTGCTTACGTGACTGTACAGCGATTGGTTGACACCGTGTTTCCGTAAAGCGACGCCACATGTTATTTTCGCACTCACATTCAGAGCCAAGTTAAGAATATATATCCAGGTTTATGAAGTACAAGCATTCTCGTTAAGTCAATGTGACAGAGGATGGTCTGATCTCCAGCGCAATCCAAAAACATGTTCTGAGCGGTAGACAATCCCTTTAATATGCGAAGCGAGATTCTTGCGGCAACCGGTCGCCGCCCCTCCCCCCTCCCTTCTCTCACCTCCGCCGTTCGCTTTCCTTCGACCTAGTTTCACGCGAAAAGCACAATACGGTAGCGACTCGGTTACCACGACAAGGTGTAGGGGGAGTAGGGGGTGTAGCATGTCAATGTTGGCTCCATTGTGCTTAAAGGCGTTAGGCTTTGCTACACATGTTGTACTACTCGTTTAGTTATTAATGGCCAACTCTCCGAACCCATTTCTATTTGCTCATCAGTAAAACAAGGATGCCCGATGTCCCCACTACTATTCGCTCTTTACCTGGAACCGCTATGCTTAAGCGTAATTCAGCCGAGTCACATCCATGGCTTCAATATACTGGGTAATGAAGTTAAAGTCTTAGCTTATGCAGACGATCTAGCGTTCTTCTGCACGGATAAGTCCAGTGTTGAAAAAGTAGTATCGAAAATAGAAGAATTTGGCAGCGTATCAGGAGCGCGAATGAACTCCTCAAAAAGTTTAGGCTTATGGTTTGGCTCATGGTGCTATACACCAGAACAGTTTGCAGGCGTTAAGTGGACTGATGTCCCGCCAAAGTATCTTGGCGTGCCGCTAGACGCATATAAATTAAGCGCACGCTATTGGAAAGAACGGGTTTCGGTACTACAAAGTTACGCCCAGACATTCGTTCCACAACGACTTTCTATTTTTGGGAAAGCCGAAGCCTGCAATAAGTTCTTGGCAACAAAAATTTTCTATGTATTGCAAGTTATCCATTGTGCTAGGCTATACATCCAACGCTTTCACCGTATCTTTGCAACCTTCGTATGTTCTTCAACTTTTGAGCCCATGAGGCGAGACAATATTTTTAGGCCTGTTAGTGAAGGTGGGCTGGGCTTAGTACATCTTTATGTGCGGCAGATAGTGTCTCGTTTCTTCTTTTTTCGCGATACTTCCCATCCTGTAATTCGTTCATACATGCAAGTCGCACTTGTTAATGCGTTACCTGATTTAGTTGTTTCTTCAAGTTTTTCTTCGCGCTTATGCTTGCGGGGGTTCATGCAAGAAGTTTACTTGGCGGTTCGTTTCCTGACAGTTCGGTTTTCCACTGAATACTTGTATTCTGTGTCGCGCAAAACGTTGTACAAAGACTTACTATTCATGCTATTTCCGCCTCCACTTTGCCGATCAATATACATTAAATTGCCAGGCCACGATGTGCTAAAGCGAGTTCGCAAAATGTATTTATCCCCTTGCTGCAAAACATTCTTTTATAAAGTTCATAGTGAAACCATACCGGTTAAAACATGGCTACAAAAAAAGGGTATCTTTGTCTCTTCTGTTAACTGTCGCCTTTGTGATGTACCAGAGACAATTGAACATTGTTTTATTAGCTGCACTGACGCCATCCTATTTTGGGATGTCCTCCAACGGACTTTAAAGAAAGACTTTGAAATTAACGCTCATACTGTGCGATACCTGCTGCCAACCTCTGATAATAGTGCACCTTTCGATATGTTTTTTGTCATGGGAATGCACAGTTTGTGGAAAACGCGAATGATGGACAGAAACGCCGAAAGGGTTGTACCTACAAGGGCAAATTTCATCCAAATGACACTACACCTAAAGCAGGTTTATGATGGACTCGGTGTACAACCGGACTGGTACCCTATTTTGGTGAGGTGCTTATCCTTGCCACCATTCTAAAGTGACAAGAACGTTTCTACTCACAGTATGAACGCTGCCTTTTCTGTGTGTGACTTTTACTGTGCCCTCCATTCTCTGACTATGCAGAACTGGTGAACGTCTGGTTGAATGCAACTATAATAAATACCATGAAAGAAAGGAAAAAAAAAGGGGTGTAGCTCAGATGGTAGAGCGCTCGCTTAGCATGCGAGAGGTACTGGGATCGATACCCAGCACCTCCACGACTTCTTTTTTTTTCGCCAATGAAATATAGCTACAACTTGGGTTTTTTTCTTTTTTTTTCAAAGTGCCGCAATACTCAGTTGTGAGAAAGTTGATGTAAACACTCGGTTTTCTGCAGTTGGGGTGAACTGCAAAATGGTGCCTTTATGTGCACTCACCAGAAAAGCTTCTTGCATTTTTGTGCACATGGATAAAAGTAATATTTACATAAGATACGCTTAGTTCGAATAGGTCACTGTATTAGAGGTGCTTTATTCATTATAAAAATTTGTCCAGACATTTTTGACAAACCTTCGGTGAGGTATTCTAGAAATGCATTCAAAGTTCAGCTAATACTGTGTCTTCGAACGCCTTTACTGCGAGCGCATTTAATGTAATGCTTCTAGAACTGGTATTGAACGCGATAAGTACATACTTAGGCCTGATTATGTATCTTTACGTCTAGATCATGTGAATAAGGTAAGAGAAATAAAATGCAAAACCGAAATGCTAAGAATGTCTTTTTTCCCCAGGACGATTTCAAACTGGAACAGGTTACCGCAGGACTCTGTAACAATTCTGTCTAATGATGCATTTTTTTCTTCCTTGTTATAACATGTTCTTTGACGATGTCTGACGATGAATGCTTTGAATGCTGTCTGACGATGTATCTTTCTTTTTCTTCATTAAGATAACATATTCTGAAGTTGTGTTTCTCAGGATGTATATGTTGTGACGTAAATTATTTTGCATTTATTATGAAATGACTTGTACTGTTTGTTGTGTAAACTATTTGACCCCCCCCCCCCCCCCCACTGTAATGCCACACTGGCGCTGTGGGTTCTGTAATAAATAAATAAATAAATAAAAATAAATTTGCAACTTAGTTCAAGGGCCTCAACCTATTATCTTTGAACTGTGCCTCCTTCTTAATGATAACCGGTTACAATATAGCCAAATCGTCGACCTTAATCTGCCCCCAACGTAGTGCAGTGTTCTGAAACTCTAGGCAACCACGACTTCAGATCGACAACGGTTCAATGAAAACGACAACAACTGCAGTGACTGCACATTGCGGCTGCAATGACGACGGTGACATGACCACGACACATCACTGACTGTTGAGAAGAAAAAAAAACTTTATTTGGCACATTCCCTAATCAAGGACTACACGGGACTCGCTAGCTCTTCCAAACGCTTATTCCACGTACCACACAGCACAGTGCATAGGAGCTGCTTTGTTGCCGCGTGTGGTTGAGCGAGCCAATGTTCAAGAGATTTGAAGTCGGGAGGATGGATGATTATGCTCTCCTGCAGAGGCCATTACGTGCAATCTCTCAGGTTTACATTGTCATTCTTGCTCAACAAACGTGAACAGAGAAGCATTGGCTTCGCTAGGCACAGCAGAAGACAATTGAGAGATTGTTTTTCAACTCTTGATTAATGTTCTTGCTTCAGGCCTTTGTATTGCCACTACACTGATGATTGTAAGCTCTGTGTATTGTATATATTGTAATTTGCGTTATTTTGGGAATTGGATTCACGTGAAACATATCGCGTTAGCTTAATGTATTAGATATTTCCTTTATCTCTGCATTGATTGAATACATACAAACTTCGTCGTACTTTTTATAAGCCTTAATTTTTATAACCTTATTCTTTACATTGACTTTATTACTGTACTGCGCTATTGTACATTTGTACACGTCCGGTCTGTAAACCTCCTGTGGTCCCAAATGGTTCCTCAGGAAATTTCATGTTGTTGGCAACCGCTTCTCGCCTGCTGAACCGCCAATTGCTGTTCGAGATAAACAAATAAGTAAAGTGACTTTCTGGTGGCGCTTTCCGGGCGCGTCGGCAGAGCCACAATACTACGATTGATATATGAGTATAGGCGTAGGGGGGTGGGGGAAGGGGTTAAGGGTCGCGTTAGAGTTGTAGTGAGTTGAACCGGCAATAATACTGCCCCAAGAGGCAGTCCGCTTTAACTATTGAGAATTAAAGATGATCCGCAGGTCATGAAGAGGGCCAGCCCTATCTTTGGCCAGGAGAATATGACCATCGTTTTCTTACGAGGAGAGGTGACGTCAGCATTTGTTGCTAATTCACAAAGAAAAGTAACATTCAGTGGACTTGACCCGTCATGAGAAAAAAAATATCCGTCGAGCCGGATTTGAACCAGCGACCTATGGATGCCTGTGTTGAGTGCCTCTACAGTCCACCGCTCTACCAACTGAGCTATCGACGGAACGGTAAACCCCTACCTTAAAGAGCAGGCACTACCTGCGGAAGGCGTGACTTAATTAGCTGAAGGAAGATGCGGCTAAGAATTGGCGCAAACACTGGTTCACCGGTATCGTCGAATATTTTCCGAGTGAAAAGTACCTTGAACGTCGGCTGGTACGTAAGGGGACGCTAAGAAATTCTAACCAGATTTAAGGAAAAAATTGCGTATTCGTTCCGCAGAATTGACGACTGTGGTCAAATGCGTAACACCGGTGTATCAGTGGATTGACATTCAGTGAACAAGAAACAGGCACAGTCGATTACCTTGCAGTGGTCTTACCGTCTATCGGTAGCCTTGCTCTGTTCGTGATTTTCGTTCGTCGTGTTTGACAATCAGTTGGGGAGTTTCTAGGAACGTGCAATATTACGTTGTCTATACGACTCATCCAAGGCAATACTTCCTAGAATACTCCGTGGGCACACACTCCATGAATTTATCTGAATAAAGTTTTCCTGTCTTGGGTGCGCCTTTCCGTTCGCCTTTCAACGAGCGCGAAAAACACACAGTACTGCAGGGCCGCGTGAGCGCAGCACTGGCCACCTGTAGCACACGCTAGCTCTTCTCGACATTCGTGGCTTGATTTTGTTCGGCTTGCCTACCATACGGTCCCGGCGCTGTGTTTAAATATGTAATACAATTTACAATTTACAATTGACAAAGACTCTGGTGAGCCATTGTCATAAAAAATTACATATTGCGTACGACTAGAGAGAAAGCTACAAATCCAGTTAAATATGAAACGGTCAATATTTAGAAGGCTTAGCTCATAGATAAGTAGTTGATGACTAACTTTATCAAAAGCTTTAGAAAAGTATAAAAAGATACAGTCCGTCGCAACACCTGAGTCCAAATACCCACGCAAGTCATTAGTAAATGTTAATGGTTGTGTTTGACAAGAATATGGTTTCCTGAACCCTTGTTGAAAACAGCTAAAAAAATTCTTTCATTCAAGGAAATTTGCAAGGTGATATGTGTTCGAAGATTTTGCAAGTTCTCGTGTGAAGGATAAAGTTTAGTTTATTAGTTCGAGTGCACTTTTCTCTTTCGTTCGCCGATACATGTCATGTTTTGCCCGCCGTGGTTTCTTAGTGGCTATGGTGTTGGACTGCTAAGCACGAGATCGCGAGATCGAATCCTGACAACGGCGGCCGCATTTCGACGGGGACGAAATGCAAGAGCACCCGTATACTTAGATTTAGGTGCACGTTAAAGAACTCCCCGTAGCCCAAATTATTTCGGAGTCCTCTACTACAGCGTGCCTCATAATGAGATTATGGTATTGGCACGTAAAACCCCATAATTGTTTCTGATAAGATCGTGCGCGTCCGATGACCTACCACTTGTTCGTGTTCGCTGTATGCAGTTTTCAAAGCAGGGTCAGTGCTTAAGAACATAGCGGAGACCGCATGACCCGGCCGTATGTGGATTTCAAACTCCAAAAGCTGGAACAAGCGTTGTTTGCTGCTCTTCTTGGGAGCAGATAAATTGACAACGCACCACGTTTCGCGGGAAAACAGCATATAACGTACATAACAAATGCAACTCACCGTTTCTTGCGGGAGTCAGCATCATCTGACGCAACAAGCTTGACCGCGTTTGGCCTGCAATGATGACGCCGCTCCCGCAACGGGAGCAATCGCATGCGTGCGAACCCTCATGCGTAAGATGCCATTGATCCAGCGACAATGCAATTCAATAAAGCTGATAACAGGACAATGTACACACGCGCAAGGCCTCGGTCAAAAATGTGTTGAATACATGTAGCTACTTATCGCTCACAACGGTGTGTTTACTTCGGCCGAAGTATACCTGTAGCTGAATCGAGCTCACGTACGTTGGATTGTGAACCTCTCGCAACTTTCCCAAAGTGCGGAACACATGCCTTGCAGGAAACGACCGAAGCGGAAGAAGCATCCAGAGAAAAAATGGGACCAGAGATGCAGGCAGAGCAGCTGAGCAGCCACGGAGGCCTCCATCTGAGCAGCTATCAGCTTCCGCCCGAGCGCGCACCGAACAAAAACTACCGGTAACCAAACATCTCGGCAAATCTCGAATTTCGTCCATGATCTCGACGCAACAGGTGACGTGTTGGGCCACCACTGCGGCTTCACGGAGCATTCGCTTGCCAAGGCTGGCTGCGTGACGTAATCCTCCCTCCTATCTTTCTCCTTCCTCCACGGCTTGAG
This sequence comes from Dermacentor andersoni, assembly GCF_023375885.2. Lineage (NCBI taxonomy): Eukaryota > Metazoa > Arthropoda > Arachnida > Ixodida > Ixodidae > Dermacentor > Dermacentor andersoni. The sequence continues at coordinate 106,753,870 of NC_092819.1, read as the reverse complement.
GTCAGTGGGCGACGCGGACGCTCCGCGCGTCCGCCGATCAGCACTTCGCGGTACCGTCCAGAAGTACGTAGGCTTTGGAGCTGGAAACCGGGATGGACGAACACGATCGTTCGAACGCGCCAAAGTTCGCGCGTCTGTACACGCGAACGAGTTGGCGTCCAGCATGGGGGCAAAGACATCCACCCGCTATCCGGTCGCGGCGAGTCGGACTTCTTCGATTTGTAGCCCGTCCATCGGCATGTTCTGTCGGCTGGCTAGACTAGTGTATGAAAGGCACATTAAACGCCCTTCTGAATGTTTGCCCTACTGTGTGGTCGTTTCTTTGTCCCAAGATCATGTGTGAGATCCCACACTACTAAAGAAAACAATTTGCAAACGCTTGAGCAAGTTCGTGTGAGGTGTACTTGCTGTCGCTATGAATAATTTGAGTTAATATATCGTAATTTTTCCCATATTAAGAAAAAATATTTACTTCTTGCCATTTCTTAAAGGAAAGCTGAAGAGTCTGTCGAATTCAATAAGACGCTCATATACCGATGCGGGAACCTTATAAACCATGAAGGTAAAATTTTGGGGGGGATTTTTCATTTAGGAGCGACGCAATCGTCGGTCAAAATTGCGCTGTAGCTCCGCCCCCCGTCGAGCGCCGCGCGCTGCTGCTGACGCTGACGATGCGAGCGGAGACCGGAAACCGCGGCTTAGTGACGTCAACACTGGTGTTCCGCTCCTTCACAGTCTCCGCGACCGTGCATGACCGGGCTAATTTCTGCGTGCCTGCCGTCCTAATCTGCTTCGCTCGACCCTACATTTCCTTATTTGTGTTTATATAGGAGTGGTAGTTGACGTGCGCAGCATCAATTGAACTTGTAGGCCAGTCATGCCGGCGTTCTGTGCAGCCTACGCTTGCACGAACACTAGCGGCCGCGACGATGTTCCGATGTTCCATTAGTTCCTGCAAGACAAGAAGCTTTCAGCTAAATGGGAGGCTGCTGTGAAGCGAAACAACTTCAAGCGCTCAAGAACAACAGTGTTGTGCTCTAACCACTTCCGTGACGATTACTACCGGAGTTTATCAATAATGCGTGCTTTGGGTTCTCCTAAAAAAAAATAGTTAGCACGCTGAACCGAAGGTGCATGTTTATCGCCCACCCTTGGCGCAGGTTTCATCGCCAAGCGCCGCGAATTTTCTATTCGCACGTGTGTTGTGAAACAGCCTGCATGCAGCTACCATAACGCAGTGCAAGCGTAAATTTTGCATGTGTAGGAAAGCCTGCACATGCCAAGACGCTGCGCTCCCCCTTCTCTCACACACATAAGAAACCGACCATCTCACGTAGCCGACGGAATTCGCCGGTTACGAGTAGCGTGCGGATGGCACGCTGATGAAGCTTCTATACTACACGTGCTACAACAGCCGGTAAACTTTTCCCGCGTTTAAACCGTCTGTGTAGATTGCCGACAGCTTTGGGGCAGCGCACAAATGCTGAAGATCGCATCACCGCTTACGTTCTACGAGGAGGCATGCAGGAACATAACACTACAGTTGTTTGCCCGCAAACGTACTCACTGGAACGCTGAATGCAGCTTAGCAAAAAACATATTCACCAAAGAACATTTCCAACACAAGGAGATGCTAACACTTCGCCTTCGTTCGCGTGGAAAGCAGGGCTTGCACCAGCATTTTTTGCTTCTTGGAGAGGCCGGCTCTTCGCAATCGGCTCGTACGTGTAGTATCTACAAGTATGTGCGTACGTGTAGTATGTACAAGTATAAACCCCTTACAAGTGATTTTGCACGCGACAGCGACAGCGCTACAAGCGAGGCGATGACTGTCGCGTTCACTCGTCGTCTGCAAGCCGAACACCACGCGAGCGATGACTTCCCGGTATGAGGGCAGCAATATACGCGCCGAAACTAGCGTGACGCATGCTTTACCAATTTAAGTTGATGTATTTTACTGAAGAAGGAGCACAAAATATTTCTGAAGGTCTTGCACTAGGTTCTTATTCTTGCACGTGTAAAATTGAATAGTTTGCTCGTTCCGTGCGACAAACAGTAGTATTTGAGTTATGTACATCCAGTTTCGGCGTCGCACAATTGGCTAGTCGCTCATAGCATTTCCGGGCGACGAGCGACGAGTTCCAGATTTCTAGAAACGAGCGATCGAGCGACAACACCGAGCGATTTGCTCAAGCGACGGCCCGTTTTGTCACTCGAAGCCGTCGCCCACCACCGTCGCGCGCAAAATAGCTCTCGTAGAGTTTGAACTTAACGCCGAACTCCTCAGAGAAACGCAAGCTCTCGAAATTTGCCATGACCGTCTCAGCAAAACACCACCAAACTACCTTGAACCGTGCTTCGTGTGTAGCGGCAGCGGCCGGTCCGGACGAACACCATTGTTGACGTCACGAGGCGCCTGACCAATCACAGGCGGAAACGAGGCGCGCGAGCTGGGCGTGTCTGTTGCTGAACTTTTCGTCGAAATAAAATATGTTTGCGCTTTCTTTCGCTCAATTTCGATGCGATATTCGAATTCAGAGGGTTGAAAACCACGGCGTACTGCTCTTCACTCATTTTTTTCTGGAAAAGTTTTCAGCTTCCCTTTAGTAATGCAGTTGCCACACTAGAAAACATTTTTTTTCGTAATAAAATTTTTTAGCTTTCTCCAGTTTCTTAGAAAGAAAGTTGGAAATTTCGTTTACCGGCTAGGCCAAATTGCCCTTAAATGACCATATTTTTTTTAATACCGCTTGTCCTTTGTGCGCAACAAGGCTACAAGCTTATCTGGCAGCGAAAGATCATGTGGTGACGCAAATTTTGTTTGCAGTTGACTCCGTAGGTGTGGCGGTCAAAAGACGCTTTTAGTGCAGTTAAAAGAAAGAGAAGGGTGTTTGTGGATTTTTTGTATCTGCTATAGCAGACCAATAAGCTTGTGAGTGAATCGATGAAAGCTTCTTTGTCAAGTGTTAGCTTGGCGTAAGTGGCTTTGACAGTCTTCGTTACTCTGAAAGCTTAAGAATATTGGAAAGCGATCAGTCAGATCTTGGAATAGGATGCCTGCGTCTGGTGAAGACAACAAATTTGAAAGCACTTGATCGAATAATGTACTATCTTGATAGTTAATACACTGTGTAGGCACATTAATCAAGCATTTGTAACAAAATATATTGAAGCAATTGGAATATTGCAGGGCGGAAGTAGACGAGGTGTCTGCAAGGTTAACGTTAATATCCCCTACGATTACCACGTTTTTATTTTCGTTTGCGGGGCTACTCAGCATGTCATGAAGCGTAGCGCTGGAATAATTCACAGACGATGAATTTAGATTTTTTTGTCCACTTTAAGAAAGTCACTTTAAGTCCAACCCATACCATTTCAGAGGTACCTAGGCTGAGAACAAGGCCGTGCCTTCTTCTGTAGGTGAGAGTGCTTGAAATATAGATTGCGCCACTGCCATGACAGCTGAACTCACGATTCGTGTATTCTGCTTCATAGTTATGGAAGCAAAACAAATCCGTATCTTGTTCACTTAACCGAGTTTCCGAGATACCAAGAACTGAGCATACGAAATGAAGTGTCGCAATCAGATTTGAAAAGTGATCATAGTGTCTGCGTTGACTTCGTGTGTTGAAGTCAATGGTAGATTTATGATTATTAAACATATACAGTAATTTAGAAGAACTTCAGTTTGGCCTAGTTGGTATTTACTGCAAATCATATTGACCGCAAAAAAGACGGGGACAGAGGAAGAAAACACATAAACAGCACGGGCGGTAATTCTTCTTTTTTTTTTTGGCGGTAAACTGTTTTATTCATAGCAGCCAGTGGGCATATATAGGCAAAAAGAACATGCACAGATCGCAGCAAACAAGAATGCACATGAGCTTAGCACATCACACCGCCCGTGCTGTTTATGTGTTTTCTTCCTCTGTCCCCGTCTTTTTTGCGGTCAATATGATTTACAGTAATTTAGTTCGTCGCCGTAAAATTCGATGGCACTGCGAATTTGCCTGGTGATGCGATTTGTCAAAGACGATGGCAGCTAAGTTATCACAGAAAGATCTGTTTCGGTGATGATTAAAAAAACGCAGCTGTCTGCTCTTTTCTGAGCCTTGATTTGGCAGTTGTCAGTCCATAAAAATGGCTATTTCTTCAATCTCTCCAGAAATAAGCCTTTATAAAATAGGGTCTTATTTTCCGACGTTAGCTGCTCATTTACGTAAAGTGGCGTTTCTTTAGTTGCTGATATACCAATGTATCCTGGAGCTAGCAGTGCTTTTTTTTGCGTTTTTGAAGAGGACAGTCTTTTTCGTTCGCGTGATAAAACAGGCAATGTCTTTTTGTTGGTAGGTACGCAGTGAAGAACGTCATGAACCTCTGGCGGTAATGGGCAATCTATTTTGTTGCCAAAGATATGCATCACCACCAAGCGGTTTTCTCCTTGTTTAGAAGGAGCACCTTTCACCTCGACGTTGTTCAGCCTCGAATTGTGTTCTAGATCCTTCATATTGTTGTGAGCGTGTTGTTGCTATCTTCGACAGCGCTATTTCCGGCTACAAGCGTAGCCTTTTCCTCCTTCACTTTTTCTACCAGATTGGTGGGGAATTCAGCAGTGGTCACCGAACTATTCATTTTTATATTTTCTTTATTTCCACTATACATGATCCAGAGTTGCTCATTTTTGGTAATAATTTTCCAGAGATGGTCATCGAAAATCTCGGCAGTAAAATTTTCAAGCTTGGGTTCTATAGTTACTCCACTCGTTTTGCGAGTTGTGCGTTTGTAGGTATTACGCTCTGGAAAACAAACCAAGGTTCAGGCGTCACAAGAAATTAAAAAGAGAAACTGATGTGGGTTGTTACGCCGATCAATACACTTCGCAGTATTCTGGCATCGGCTGAGGCAGTACAGGCGATATTACTAAGAGAAAATAATAAGCTCATGGCAAACCTGCAGATGTGAAGTAGCTCCATTATTTCGCGTGCTTGCTGCCGCAACCGCTGCCAGAATGAGCGCCCCGCATCATCGTGGCTGCGTTTGCACTCCTCGTTGTATGGTAAGCGCAGGCGCAGCAATGCCTGCGGTAAGCCCGGTAAGCCGACTTGGCCCGGGTACTTCCCCAGCTTTGATGACTTGTATCTTGATTTAGCGACGGCTCTGCTCAAGCTTTTAAGGGCTTGTGAATTGCGCGACTGTCTTTGAATGTTGAAGCGAGTAGCATTGCGTTATTGGGTGAATTTTTCTAAATTTTTTTTTATTCTTTCACCTTTTATTTCCTTTACCCCTTTCCCCCGCACAGGGTAGCCAGCCAGTACTTACACTGGTTAACCTCCCTGTCTTTCCTCCCCTTTTGTCTCTCTCTCTCTCTTGATGCGTTCTTCGGGAAAGGGTCGAGGCACGTGGCACTTGATTGCACGAAACCCGAATCAGCGGAACACACAGAGGTGACCGACGCTGCTAACCTGCAAGCGAAAAGTAACTTGATTATTGCGCGTGCGTGCTGCCGCGACCGTTTCCAGAACAATACATGTCACAGTTTCGCCGCAAGGCCGAAGCAATGAATGCGATAGCAGCACATTGGAATGTTATACGAAGTACGCCTATAGAAGAAGAAGAAGAAGAAGAACGCCTATAGCTGTGGTCTCTTCATTTTCCTGTGTCTCGGACGTTTTTCAACATCAGAGGCTGTGCAAAGGGCACAACGTCATCCTCCAGGATGGGGTATAGGAATCCCAGCCAAGCGTTTGACCCTGGTCGTCCACCACTGGCTGCATCGAAGACAAGGGACCGCACTGGCCCTTCCGCTGTCGCCCTCGAATCTTCCGACAGCTCAACGGTTGAAGAAATGGAATCGGACAACGACTTAACACTTGCCGTGGGTCGCCGTTTGAAGAGAAAACTCAGGAGGACATCAACAGACAGTGAATCGTTGCCCAGGCAGGACAGTGGTAAGCAATCATTCACTGTTGCTTACGTCCCTACCACAGCTACCGATGATCTGAATACTTTGAACAGGCAAAGCTTAACGGAGTATTTTGAGCGAATTGCGCCCGGCCAAGTCAGCGAGATCAGAATTAACGCACGGAGGAACATCCTTTCCGTGGACGTGAACAACAAGTCAATTCTGGATACGCTAAAGGCTGTCACACTACTAGGAAACATCCCAGTGCGCTCCTTCTTTCCGTATGGAAAAGGAACCTCGACTGGCGTTATCTCTGATGTGGACAAAGAAATCGCAGACACTGACCTCCAGAAGCTGTTGAATTCCACCGCACCAATAGTGCAGATTCACCGCTTCGGTCAATCCCGGTGTATCAAAATAGTATTTGACTCTGAAACATTACCTGACTACGTAAAAGTAGGATACGTAAGACACCGTGTGCGCCCTTACGTGCCAAAACTGGTGCAGTGTCGGAAGTGTTTCAAAATAGGACACGTAAGCGCAGCTTGCAAGGGCGGCGTAACATGCCAACGGTGTGGAGGGGCCCATCAAAATGATAGCTGCGATGCTACTGCCCTAAAATGTCCCAATTGCGCCGGTCCACATGAAGCGACATCAAAAGACTGCCAGAAAATCAAGGACGAAATGTCAGTGCTTCGAAAGATGGTGCGGGACAACTCCACTCACAGACAGGCTGCTACATCGATACGCCACCGCAGACGTCGATCGCGACACAGACGACAACAAGACAAGAGTACTTTCCGTACAGATGGACCATCGGCCGCGTGGCAAACTCCTCGCTTGCCAAGTTTGCTTCTGCGATCAAGATGCGGGCCTGACGTACCTTCTTCGGCAGCAGCACGTGGAACACATGCGCTGCATAAAACGACGCCTCCGCCGACCGACTCTGACATTAACTGGCCGTCGCTCCCACCCAAACAAACAGGCTTAAACGCGTCGGGTGATGTGTCTGCAAAGGTGGTTGAGAATGATAAGACAGAAAATGAAAATGTACGAAGTATGCTGAAACACCTGATAACAACGATGCGCTCACTTCTCTGCGGACTACAGACGCCGGTTGCTAAGACCGCGCTACATGTTCTAGATGCTTCGGAACCGCTCCTCGCGGCTCTACAATAAGGCATCATGGCGCTATCTTTTCAAAAACCAATTACGAAGATCTGCAATAATGCAGTGGAATGCCAGAGGCCTACGAGGCCGCCTCGCAGACTTTCGGCAATGGATGTTCAAATACCAGTTTCCCGTGGCTGTAATATGTGAACCAAACATGACGTCTTCACTACGTGTATCTGGATATGTGCCACTGTGGTCATAAAATGATCACAATTCAAGCAAAGTGCTCACTTTTGTTCGTCGGAATTTAACGTGCCTTCGTAAAGACATTCCTGCACACGCTTCCAACGAGTACGTTTGCATAACGCTAAGTACAAGCGGCGCACACTCTCAGTAATTGGCGGGTATATACCCCCAACATCGAGCATAGACTGTTCATATTTGCTGTCCATACTGAAAGCTTGTCCGGGTCCCCACATAGTCATCGGTGACTTTAATGCCCACCATCCCATGTGGGGCTCTGCTTCGACGAACGCCCGCGGTAGAGACTTGGCTGACTTCATGCATAGTCAAGGCTTGATGGTGATCAATGATGGCTCGCCAACATACCTTCGAGGCTCTTACTACAGCAGTTGTCTTGATATTGCATTTGTTTCAAGAAGCCTGCTGTCTGCTACACGATGGTGTACTGATCTCGACACCCATGGAAGTGACCATCTACCAACATATGTTCAGTTGAAATGGTTACGTCCCCCAGCTCCTCACACTGTGCGTTCTATCGATTGGCCAACATTTCGAGAATCTGTGACCAATGCATGTCAAGCCATCCAAGCACCATCCAATATTGAAGATGTCATCGCGGCAACTTTACGTGACACAACAAAACACCTCAGCGCACCCTCACCGAGATCATCTATTGATGACCAGTACGAGCGACTTCGCGCGATACGGCGTCGAGCAGAACGGAAATACAGAAGGACCAAATCACCATTAGACGTCACTGCATCGCGCCGGGCTCAGCGTCATGTCCTGCGCCACCTTGACAAGCTTGACAAACAACGCTGGAGATCATTCTGCGGCTCTCTGGATCCGAGAAAACCTCTCTCTAGAATTTGGAAAATTGTACGAAGCCTTCGCTCGCCTCCACAACAGTTTCACCCGTTCAGCGCTGTGGCCATACGGCAAGGCCGGCGTGAAGTTGAGGTCGCCGATGACTTCTGCAAATTACTCGTGAGCTCCTCGAACGATATACCAACCCATTCACGACTGACTTTCCCGTCATCTAGTGACCACCGTCTGGACGCACCTTTTACTATGCCCGAGCTCGACGCTGCGATATCTTCTTCCCGCCGGTCAACTTGTCCAGGACCAGACGGAATTACATACTCCGCGATCTGTCATCTTGGAGTAGAAGCTCGAGAAATTCTCCTGGCGCTCTACAACTCTACGTGGGACACAGCAACTGTGCCTAATCACTGGAAGTGCAGTCGTACGTCTTGTGGCTTTACTAAAACCTGGGAAATGCCCACATGACCTCTCACATTATCGGCCAATAGCCTTGGCAAGCTGTGTCGGTAAAGTGATGGAGCGGATGGTACTGAGAAGACTGGAATGGCTACTCGAGAAAAGTGGTGGACTTCCTGATTTCATCAATGGATTCAGAAGAGGCCGATCATCAATTGACGGTGTGATCGACCTAGTATCTTCTGTTCAACAGGAAAAGAGACGCCGTCGTCTGGTATGCGCAATATTTCTGGACATCAAAAGTGCCTACGACAACGTATTCCACCATTCGATTCTTCAGGCGCTTGAGGATATTGGTGTCGGTGGCCGGATGTATGCCTGGCTGCAGAGTTACCTCAGTGGCCGCACCATTTTCATGTCCAATTCGGATGGCGAGACTGATAGACATGACGTTCGCAGGGGTGTTCCGCAGGGTGGTGTCCTTAGCCCAATATTGTTCAATATCATACTGGTGGGCCTTGCAGACGAGCTACCTGAAACAGCGCGTATCAGTACGTACGCGGATGATATCTGTATTTGGTCATCTGCGGTCACACGTCCACAAGTGCGTGCAAGGCTCCAACGTGCGGCTACCATAACGGCGAAGTACTTGCGCCGTAGAGGCCTGCAACTCTCAGCAACTAAGTGTGCAGTCATGGCATTCACGCGCAAATCAATGTCACATTATCCAATCGTTGTCGACGGAACAGCGCTCCCTTTAGTCACCCACCAGAGATATCTTGGCGTGATAATAGACCGCAGCCTTTCTTGGACCAAACATGTTACTGCGCTTAGGGCTAAACTGACCAACTACATACACGTTCTTCGTGTAATATCAGGACTGAGATGGGGCCCCTCTGAGCGAAGTTTGCTCCAAGTGTACCAGGCACTTTTTGTGGGCTACATACGCTACAGCATGCCTGTGTTATCTAACACGGGGTCATCTTGTATACGCACGCTGGAGAGCCTTCAGGCACAAGCACTACGAATATGTCTTGGCTTGCCACGCTGCACGTCAACTAAGGGCACAATAGCGGAAGCACGAGCTTGTCCTATCGACATATACAGGTCTTGTGAACCTGTGCGAACCTATCTTCGCCTGCTAATCAGACACTCACACCATCCACTGTCAACACTTCCAAGCACCAACCTTGACTGTGCTTTTTCTAAAGCTATTGCATGTCACGCAAGTATTGTACCTGCAAGATTCCAGGCCACCGACATCCCCGTTACACCTCCATGGATATTGCCAAGACCACTAGTGAGGCTTCAGATACCCGGAATTCGGAAGAAATCTCACGTTTCCTCCATTGGCTTGAAACAGCTCACCCTGTCCCATATATTTACATCATATAGTGGGACTGTACAAGTATATACCGATGGTTCGGTCACGCCATCTGCCACAACGGCCGCATTTGTCATCCCACAACTTGGAATTACTCAACGATTTCGATTAGACCACAAATCGACATCTACGGCTGCAGAACTTGCGGGAATACGAGAGGCTGTCCGTTTTATGAGAACGCAGACACCCCATAAATGGACGATATTGTGCGATGCCAAATCAGCGCTACAGGCGCTAAAATACTTTTTAAAGAAAGGACCATACTATCTGCTCGTGCTGGAAATCGTCGAACTTTATCACAGTGCCGAGTTAAGTGGCCACGTGATCACCTTTCAATGGGTGCCTAGCCATTGTGGTGTCTTTGGTAATGAACTCGCTGACAGTGAGGCAAGATCGGCCTCCTCTTCCTCTAATGAAGTACGGATTGCCTACTCGCGACCTGACACCAACTCCATGATCAAGGCACTCATGCAGGACCTTACAAAGGCTTATAGAGCCCACTCTGATAATATTCACAGACGTCTACATACGATTGACCCAGACGGTAAATTTTGTTTGCCCCCGAAGCTTACACGGAGCAAAACATCATTGCTACACAGGATTCGGCTCGGCGTTGCTTTCACCCGTCGCTACGCACACCTCATCGGCCAATCGAACAACCCTGATTGTGTACACTGCCAGATGCCCGAAACACTGCAACACATACTGTGCGACTGCCCAGGATATATGCTGGGGCGAAGGACGTTAGACAGATTCTTAGCCAGCGTTGGCAGACAACTACTGTCGGAGGAAGCTATCCTCGGCCCATGGCCTGACACTGCAATTTCAGTGCGTGCAACAAAAGTTTTGTTGAAGTTCCTGCAGGACACCAAGCTCGACGAGCGGCTCTAGCGAGGCAACTGTCTCATGTACATAAGCACTCACCACTTCTCTTATCATCATCATCCATCCCAATACTTTCACTCCCCTTCCCTCTTCCCCAGTGCAGAGTAGCAGACTAGAGCGCACTAGCTCAGGTCGACCTCTCTGTCTTTCCTATCAATAAATTCTATTCTATTATACGAAGTAACGCCAGCAGCTCTAGGAGCAATACGAACTCTGGTAAATATTGGTTTGGTAAGTAAGCTGGCGTGCCGCGGTGTAGCGACACCGATAGGAAGAGAGACTATCGATGACCCCGTCAAGGAGCGTGCGATAGTGCGGCGTTGATGAGAAGCGGCTCCCGTGGGCAGCACATGTAAGCATGGGCTATATACGTCCTGTGTTGCCGATCCGGGCAGCATTGGATGTGTGCCACGCGTCGGAAAATCAGGTGAGATAGCCATACGGCGCAGGTAAAGAGAGCGCACATAAAGGTAGAACGCGAGGAGCGGTGTCGGCTAGTTGTCGCCCTGGTGTGGCCGCCATCGCGCGCAGGTATGCGATGGCTCGCTCGCTCGTATGTGCTTAGAATTAAGTAAATTGAAAAGCAGAGTGTCACGTGCGCACAAGCAAACATAAACACATCTCATCCAAATTAAATTAAATTATGGGGTTTTACGCGCCAAAACCACTTTCTGGTTATGAGGCACGCCGTAGTGGAGGACTCCGGAAATTTCGACCACCTGGGGATCTTTAACGTGCACCTAAATCTAAGTACACGGGTGTTTTCGCATTTCGCCCCCACCGAAATGCGGCCGCCATGGCCGGTTTTCGATCCCGCTACCTCGTGCTCAGCAGCCCAACACCATAGCCACTGAGCAACCACGGCGGGTCCATCTCATCCAATGACCTCGCAAACAAGCTGTCAAAACTCTGGGGTGAGTAAGCGCGGCAATCGAAGCGAGTCAATTGACCTTCGTGCATCCGTCGCTTCAACGCGAACGAAACGTCGAAAGCACAGCGCCACCGGCACTACGCGCGAACATCGCTCATCGCTTTGGCGCGCACTTTGGCCACGTCGCAGATCGCTTTGAAGGTACGGGGGCCGCACGGCCGTGTCGTAAGCAGCAGCCGCCGGAGAAGAACGCACGCCCTCGTGCTTCACCCGCGAAAGGAGAGGGCGCGCTTCCGGCCGGCCTTCCTCGCCGGCGGACTAAAGGTTCGCCGGCTCACCCTCGCGCGATTTCACTCGCACATACAGTATACAGCCCGCGGCGACTTTATCGGCCTTGTAATAACGCGGTGGTGGGGGTGGTGGATACAGGTGGGTTTAGCCTGGCAGACTTGGTCGGCAAATGCTCCCACTGAGCACCCTTTTCTGCGCCAAATATGTCACCATGTGTCCATCAGTCCAGTCTCTCGCAGAAACGTGAGGAGAATGAGCAACGCTTCCACTGCAATTCTTTTTACGGCGGCGTGGTGAACGGACGAGCGCGGTTGCGCTTGTCGGCTCTGTAGCAGACGCCAGGAAAATAAAGCTGTAGAATAGCAGTGTGCAGTGATTTGCACTAAGAATATAGCCTCAAGTACTGTCGGCCAAAAAGTAAACGAACCACGGCTTAGGTGGCCGGAGAGTCTGCGGGGCCACTCCGGGGCTCTATCTCGCTCCGCGCGCTGACGGTGAGAGTTCCCCGAGTGACGCCAGATTTCCCCCTCACTCTCACGCGGGGCCTTGTCGCGCATGACAAATTTCTAGCGCGTCGTTCGGTTGCTCTGGTGCTGACGGCTGCAACGAAGGGGACCGTGCATTGCCGGTAGTCTATCACGTGGCGCTGTCGCACAGTAGCGGACGGCAGCGGGGCATCGAGCCGTGGCACTGAGAAGGAACGAAGACCCGTTCTGATGGTTTTGCTTATATTCACCTTATCTTTCATATTATAGCATCTCGCCGGCATCCATTGCTGCTCGAAACGGACCACGCCACCTAAGCCGGGGTCCGTTTACTTTTTTGGCCGATAGTACATATGCATGATGTGCGATGATGCTATGAGTTCACCGCACTTCTTTCATTTCTTCTCGTTAAATCCTAGTTTTTCTTACTCTTCGCTCTCATACGACGTCGTAAGTTAAATGCGCTGCCACTTCGGTTGCACCCTTATCTCATATTAAAAACCTTTTGGCTAAGAAATTGCGTACGAACAGCGCAGCTTAGTGAATTCCGCCCCAGATTGCCAGGATACGATGTACTTGCAAGAATGCGCAAAATATCAGTACCTCCTTCTACAAAATTTTTTTTTTTTTTTTACAGAATACACATTGCTACCTTACCAGTGAGAACATGGCTTCGGAAAACGAACAATTTCGTTTCGTCAATAACTTTCGCCTTAGTGACATACTGAAACTATTCTAATGATGCTATTTTATTCTGGCATGTACTCAATATCAATTTCCATAAATAATTTCATCTAGATTATCACAGTATCCGATATGTTGTTGTTCCGTGTGATGAAGCACCATTCGGTATGCTTTTACTGATAGGCCTGCATGACCTATGCAAAACTAGTATACAAGACCAAAATGCGGAAAGCACAACTTCTTGAAGAACGCATTTCGCTCACACGATTGCATACTCAAATGACATTTACAACCAAGAAGAGTTTCAACAGGACTGCTGTAGACTTTTCATTAGCTGTTTAACTTCTTTAAACTTTATGTTGAACATAAATGAATATATGGGGTTTTACTTGCCAGAACTACGGCCTGGTTATGAGGTACGCCGTAGTGGGGGACTCCGGATACAGTTTGACCACAGGGTTTTTTTTTTTTTAAGTACTCCTAAGTCCAAGTAGACGGGTGCTTTATTGCATTTAGCCCCCATCGAAATGCGGCCACCATAGCCGAGATTCAATTCCGCAACCTCGTATTTATCAACGCAACGCCATAGCCACTAAGAAACCACGGCGGGCTTTCAAGTTTTTCTTATGATAGAATATGTTGCTTTGGGTAACGTTTTCATTGTGCGAACCGCTCGTTGAGTTTTGATTCCTCATGACCACCCGGTGCTCATATTATTGCAAATAGTTCCTATACATACGTCATTTCATTCATTATAACGAATACCACGTTTAAAAATAAAGTACGTGGTGGCTTAATGGCTAGGGCGTTGCGCTGCTGAGCCCGAGTTCACGGGATCGAATCCAGGGCGAGACGGCCGCATTTCAATTGGAACGGTGCATTTCTGTTTATTTTCTTTTTTTCAACAATGAGACTGATTCTATCCTGCGAGAACCCCAATAGCGACCGACAGACCTACCGACCCAATTGAAACCATGGGGTAGTATGCAGGCAAATGAAGTTTCGCTTTAAACACTGCCCAGTAGTTCGCGTCCCTCGCTCAACTACTCGGCTCGCCGCCTCTCTGGGCAGTCAGTCGTCGCTCGCGGGCGCGGGTACGCGAGACAGCTGCCGACACCTGCGCGGCTATTACTGTGTGGTGCGGCGCGTTTCTTTGACGTCTCCGGCTTTTTAACGCGATAGCGTTAAGGAGCTCAGGTCGCAGAAAAGCCGGTGTCGTCGGCGGCGTTGGTCGTGAGCGAAAAATCCCGGAAGGCAATTCATAAATAAAAAGAACTTGCAAGATGGGCTGGGTGGTAGTCGAACCACCGTCTCCGGAGTGTGAGACGGAGACGCTCGCACTCAGCCATGAGTTCGGTGGTTCAAATGGCACAAAAGCGCCTCTAATGAATACGGTGTTGCCTTAGAAACGTGCCATAGAAAGTTATACTGCGATGTATATCGGTAATTATGTGCATGTAAATTACAGCAATCACAGTTAAACCAGTAGCGAAGTACGTTTCCGCTACATTTCTTCTGCGCTTAGCGCACACGCAGAGCCATCTTGCGGCAAACACAGAAGACCCCCTCCTCGCAATGTACGGCGCTGCCCCGACAGGTGGCGCGCCACTCGCCCGCTTCTCCCCTTCGTCTCGTTTAGCGCATTGGGGCCGTGCGGGGACCGGTGCGAGGATGCCCCAATACCCATGCGTTTAATGTTTTATCGCTCTCTCCGCTTCCAAATTCCAGCGTGTGTCACTTGAACTCTCGTGTTTAGGCGAAGCGGCTCCTCTTTCCGCTCACAGCGCGATTCCTAGGTGCAGTGTCCGATGCGGGACGCCTCTGACGTGATCGCTGCGCCGTAGCGCGTCTGGTGGGAAAGCGTCCCCTGCGATGTGTGCCCTGCTGCTGGCGAGGAGTCATGCGTCTGCGTGCTGCTCCTGGAACAAATAAGTACAAAAAAGTTGTGCTGTGGACTTAGAAGGGTTGTATATGAAAACTATGCCTTTGTGTGACTCAAGAGCATGCAGAGCGAATGAGTGGGCGGTCCGAACGGGGTGCGAATTTTTTTATGTGAAACCTCACGGCGACGGCGAGCGCAACCTATATGGAACCTCACGGTAACGGCGAGTGCCTAGAGTTATATAAGTTATATGTCATATAAGGGTTATCGCATTAATATAACAATGAGACCAGGAGACAAGCAAGTACGTATTTTACGACTTTAAAAGGAATAGTTACACGTACATTTATTGCAAAAATTGTCTATCAGGATGAAATGTTAGAAATTTAGCGGTACGATAACGTGTTAGGTTTCGCCAACATAGCAACGCTGAACGTGCATTGTTCTTTGATGTAGAACGTGACATCCGTCCTTTATTTCCCTGTTATCGCTACTGAAACGAGTCGCTATTTGCACTACGACTATTGCGCAGATTAGTATGCTTTTCCTTCACCATTCTGGGGGAAAAAGGTCCGACAAATCGCAAATACCCATCGTCTGTTTCACGCTATCTCGTACTCGGAGAGGTGAGCGAGTTGTATACTTCAGAAAGCCGTAGGCTCAATGGTTTGATAACATTCTCCATTCCTTCGTGTGGCTGTTGAGAGATCCACTGTTGAGATAGCAGGTGATGTTGTTTCTAACACTGCGCTTCCTATCCCCTCATACTTCTGTCCAACAATGAAGGATCTGGGCTGCTATTCTTTCTCACAGTTCGGCGCTTCAGCTTCCACAGCATAACACGGGGATAAACTATCTTCGTAGGATGTCTCAATACTTGGCCCACTTCTTGAAAAAATGACCCTCTCCGGTGTTTCCTGGCGTGGAACGTCTTCTTCCCCAGGCTCATTTTGCAGCACCAAAGCCATAGACCTGTAACCTCGATGCTGCTGCGCGCGACGTTGCTTCGGTGTGCCTGAGGGTGTGGGGCTGGTGAAAGCAGATGAGATGTATTCGGATGATTCGGCCTCTTCTCTGATATGATTTAGCGACGGCGAATGGAGCACTGTCTCCGTCGTTGATTCAGCTGTTACCGGTTCCGCTTCGAACAAGCCGGTAACAAGCACCTCCGGCGGCAGGAGCTCCATATTTTCTGGCCGATGATTCTTGTTCGCTGATTCACACTGCTGATTCTTCTCCGTTACTGCGGCACTTTCGCTTCCCATCCCATATATTTGCGGTGGCAGCGCCGCTTTTGGTGGCTGTTCGGAAACTATGGATTGCAGTCGCTGGCCCTCGCTTTTTTGTGTTAAGCCTTGGGGTAGTTCACTTAATTGAGGTATAGAGGCTCTTGACTTGAACTGACGGAGCTGTCGTGCTTGACCTGGAGGTGTCGCATGAACGGTGGTTGTAACCTTGGCGCTTAGGCTGCTTGCAATGAGCGGCCAGTTCAGCGGGGAGCAAAGCAGTGCCTTGTCGCTTGCTCTGCAGACATGCTCCTTGGAACCGGATGGTAATTTCGGAGCCTTGCCGTTTTCATGTGCTTTGTAGCCATGTGAGCTTGATGCATTTCTTGCATTTGATACGGACAGCGTGGATTTGTCGAAACTGGAACCACTCTGGCTGCGAGTTGTGAAGCAGCGGCATTTACTGTATTTTTTGAAGGTGGGTGAACGGGTGTCGGAGATCTCCACATAGTGGCCCACTGTAGAACTGCAGCAAGCCTGTGCCTTTGAGCCAGCCTCAAGCAGGTCAGTTTTTTTCATAACGCTCGTCTTGAATATCGATGAAGAGTGTCCGCATGCAGGGATCGGAATTTTGTCCTGACCGACTAGACCACATCCAAGGTGGGCGCGCAAGGAGCCCGCGCTGCTCTTGCGATTTTGGATAGCACACTTGCCGAATGCCGAAGCTTCACCTGGCGCCTTGTGAGCAATCGAGTTCAAACGTCCAGGCGAAAACCCTCTACTCCCGGTAGGACTCGCACATTGCAAAGAATCCACGTGGACGCCGGAGATGGAGATGCCTTGCTGATGGACCGAATGTGGTCTGGAAGGCGCGGACGGCCGGGACGGAGGCCTGGACATTGCCTCTTCTTCGTCTTCTTTTGCAGAAATCACCTATTGAGAACCAGACACTGCCCATAGATTAGCGATGGAAAATACTCACGAATATAAGTGTTCAGAAGCGAAAAGGAAGTAGCGAATTCCTGAGGACACGTATTTAACTTAATATTATACATTTAGTGAAGAGGAATGCCTGGCGCTGCCGCGACATCGTCAGTCGTCCGGGAGGCGCGAGCTCGAGATTGCCTGGGCTGCTATGGTTGAGACGCTGCCAACGCTGCCTGCTGCTCTCCTGTCCTCTCCTTTGTTCTAAATAGATTTTGGCGGATGTGCTGCTATTTTCCCTCACCCTGGAATTACGCAACCGAGCTCTGCCGTCCATCATGCCTGACAAAGCGAACCCCCAGACATCTCACCGGTCTCACCAGCCATGACATGTTCCTGTGCCCAGCGTCACCGAGATCCTGACATCTTCAGCGGCACCGATGACAAAGAGTTTGAAGATTGGCTGGAATCGTAAGAAAGAGCGAGCACCACAAAGAAATGGGACGATCTCGTAAAGCTCAACAACGTGATCTTCTATTTATCGGATGTCGCCAAGCTGCGGTTTAAAGAACCTCGAAGCCGGTCTCCGCACGCTGGCTAGCTTCAAATCTAGCATCGCAGAAGTTTTCGGCCGCCCTGGAGCGCGCAAGCTTTGCGCTGAACAACGCTTACTAAGTCGACTCTACCTACACCTTCTCGATCTCTGCGCCGTCAAGCTTCCCACTTAAAGATGTCGGATGGCTTTCTCTATCGCCGGAATTACCTCTCTGTTGGCCGCGAGTGGCTCCTAGTAATGAACGCCGTAGTCAATGCCATGGAACCACCACATCCTGACGTAAACGGCGTGACAGACGGATGATGGCAATGCAGTGACGAAAAAAGGGAATGACCGTGATTCATTGGGAAGACCGATGGAGTTGCGCTCAACAAAATGCCCAGATGCCAATTCAGACGTACATACCTAGTGGCACAAGCCCAATTGGACATGGTTAGGGCCTCAGGCTGTTGTTTGACCGCACACCACGCAGTGTTCGATTGTCGGCCTCTTTCTGTCTTTTGGTTTTACGTTTCTTTCTGGGTTCGATGGCATTTCTCATTGCCAAACAGTCCAGAGTTATCGCTGTGGTGGTATGCCACTTGTGGCTGTACCCGATAAACACATACACGCCCAGTAACACAGTAAACACCACCTGACCCATGGCCTTGTGTCTAGAACACTCGGCCGCAATGTATCGGGGAGGCAGCGGGGTCAGCCTGGTGTCGGTGGTTGGCGGGACCCCTTAGTGTGCCGGTGTAGTTAGGAAGGGGTCCGCAGGTCGGGTCAGAACCTACATCTGCCTTGAGAAGTACTCAACCTTCTTTATCGATTGAGCCATTTCTGTGGCAGCCTTGGTACCATCGCTGCCCTCTTCTAGTTCTTTTAAGCAATTAGCATTCCTTGATAGTTTTACCAACGTTGCAGTATAATTCTAGCCTCTTTAACATACACGGGGACCGAAGTTCTCTGCTAGCTTCTGCCACTGGGCATGTGCTTGCTGCTATTTTGCTGAGACCACCATATGTCCCTCTGGCTACGTGGCTTAACTGACAACACGGCACACTTTTTAAAGAATGATTTAAACCCCCTATAATTCTGAATGCATACAGTGGCGTGCACTGTACATATTCGGTAAACAATTAGCTTCTGTGAACAATCCTGTGCTTTCAATTTGCCCAACATTATTATTTCGACATTAAGAAGCTTCTCTAGTTTTGAGAGTACTTACAGAAATGTCCAGGAGGGCTGCCACGTGCTGTTATTATTGAGCGCCGTAAACCAAAGCTATGAGGAGCGCCTCGTGTGATCCCTCATACTGTAGGCACGGGAGACGCTTCCGACAGATGGCGACTCCATAAGTCCTTGTCCCCAATAGTCGGAGCGTAGCAGTCAACAAAGGCGGGTCTTCGGACTGACCTCATTGGAGCGTAGAACCCCTCAGTTTTCCAAAAGTAGAGCCATTCTTAGATCTTTCCGCCACCCCGCTCTCCCCGACATTTTCTCCTCCACGCTTCCTGTCGCCCCAGCCTCCTCCGCTCCCCCATTGGCCAATCTGTGTCACGTGGAAGCAGGCGCCGCGCTGTTGTATATTTTTTTTCTTTCCAGGGCGCTCCGACCGCCATTGTTGGACATGCGCGACGAAACTACGCGCAAACGGACTGATCGAATGCGTTAGGGACGAGAACCTAATGGTGATGCCTTGCTGCAGCACATTCGGTAGCCGCAACCGACACAGCGACGGCAAAAGGTTTCTTTGCCATACAGCGAGCGTAACGCACAAAGAAGGAAAGTGTGGATAGATACGATTGAGCGGGCCGACTTCGAGGAAGTGGCAAAAACACACGGCTTTGTGAAGTGCCACGGTTCCTCACAACCTCTTCTTTTAAGCCTAGTTCACACCTGCCGCTTCGAAAAAGCGTGTGTGTTCATGCTCTGCGTGCTTTTAGCGAGCTTTAAGTTGACTTTTTTCGAATATGCTCTCTTTGTTTCATGTATTTTCGTCTTGCGCCGAAAGGGTACGCATCTGCGGCTGCCCTGTGACACAAAAGCGACTTTATTCATGGTATGTTTTGAGCTCCACCAGAAGTTAGCACATTCTAGACGCTTTTGCATGGGTAACTATGACTTACGAATGCAGTCGTTTAGCTTCGAATGTACGCCCGCGTGTATTAATTTGGTTTGTAGTGATTAACGTTTTTAACGTCCCGAAGCGACTAAAGCTATAATGGAGGTCGTAGTGGATGGCTCCGGATTACTTTATTTAGGTCGCCTGGGGATGTTTAACGTGCACTTTAATCGTAGTTGTACGTGGGCCGGTAAATTCCTTGTTGGCGTTTCGTAATTCTCGAGCGGGCGCGGTAGCACTGCGCCAGAAGTTGGCCCTCGGCGTGATTGCATTTATTTATGAGATTTTATTTACTATTTATAACAACGTGTCATTATTTCGTATTATTGACGGCGCCTCCAGGGCACCAAAGCGGCAACGGGAACACTTGTAATGTCACGTGCTCTCCAGAGGCCTCTGTTAGCCGTTACATGTGCCCTCCTGGAGCAGTATTTGTAAAAATAAAAAATAACAATCTATAGTAACGATTACCTAAGCACCCCGCAACTAAAAAAGCGCCCCGCGACTGCTGCAACATACCGCGCCCGTGCGAGGAGAATTGCGGAATACCAACGAGGAATCTCTCCACAGGCCCCTTGCATTTCGCTTCCATCCCGGCTCGCTGCCGGACGCGTCCTCAATATTGCAAGCATGTGCAGCGGCTACTCGCACGTCTTGTGTGCAGGAATATAATGGCCGAGAAAGAGCGAAAGGGACCGCCGGTTGGCTGATAAGGATGAACATTTTTGCTGCTTAACGTTAACATTTTATGCGTCCATTTAAGCAAATGGGTATCGCATGCGTCATATGCACTCTATGGGAACCTACGAAACCACGCACACATACTTTCACGCCGTCAAAACCTGAAGCTCTAGTAATTACGCGCGCGCTTGAGCACACCTCGTGCATGCGTCGTGTTTGAGCAACACGAACTCTCAACGTGCGCGTTCTTTACGCTTTAAATAATGGTCCTTTTCTGTATATTTTCCGCAATTCCAATACGACATTCTTAAGGCCATTTAACGACGGATGAAGGAAGATCTCGATTACAAAAACTTGTGCGCAGGGCTCGAACGAACTTTTCCGCGGATTTCCTCCGGTAGCGTGTTAGCCGTCGTCTGCTACGGCGGGGTCAGCATGGGCGGCGCCACCATCTAGGCCCCGCCGAGCGGAGGAGGAGGGAAGGGGTGGGCGCTACACATAGAGTTTCTCCCTATAACACCTAGAGGGAAATCTGGCGCCACCGTCTATGAGAGTTTCTTAAGGGGCGCCGTGCCGTCATGGGAATGACGGTATATGTGCCTGCGAGGCTTGTGCTGGCTGGTGTTGTAAGATGCTTCGTCTAAAACGGGGATATGGCTACACAAATAACGCGTTCTTAAAGCAAAATCTTCATAGAAGGTTTCCATTCACGCATATTACATCTTTACTCACCTACAATGCATGACCAAGCGAAGAAAAGCAAGAACAGACGACAAACTCTTTCAAAGCGAGCACGAATCTTGTAGTCCGTCCTCCAACATTAGCGGCCCGCTGATACTTTTTACGCTTCATATAATTCTACATGCAACAACAAATTCTAATAGTTAAACATAATAAGCTTTTGTGTAATAATAATGCTAAAACAGCTTTTTGCATGCTGTTTTAGTAGAAGACGAATCATTGTGACCGACCGAACCGTGCTTGCCTGGCTCTCCGAGAACGATGCCAATCCGAAGTCACAATATACCGGCATTCCCATGCATACCACAGCGCAGCAGCGCCAGATTTCCCTCTAGGTAATATAGTGAGAAACTCTATTGCGTTACTATTGGAGATTGAGGGGTTTTATTGCAGCGCCATTCGCAGCGCCGCCATCGGTAGCGTAGGAAACTAGTCGGCGTTGGTCACTGCGAAGTGCGGGCGACCTTTTGAACGCGAAGCTCGAAACCTATGCAGTGTGCGAGGCATTGAGGACGCGGCATTGGGCGGAGTTAATTCTTCCGGCTAACGCCTGGGACCGCTGCTGTCTCGGCGCGCGGACGCGTAATCATGCGGCTGTGTATATAAGTCTCCGCGTTTTCTTTATAACGCGGAAAAAAAAATAATTACGCAAGACGTAGCACACGACAACAACGGATCGGTGTTCTAAAACACAAATATTACTTTTCTATCAAGATTAACGCCCTCAATTCAGTTACAAGAAGTTCGTTAATAAATCTAATCTAATTATTGATAGTTCCATTCTGACGAAAGAAAAAAAGAAGATGCTCCTGGGGCGGAACGCCACTGCTGACAGAATACCATTGGTTGAGTCCTCGTATATTCTATATTTTAAGAGCATGGGTAACGTTAGCTGGGACACTCTGTATACCTGGGGCCCCATAACGTTAAACTATTCCAATCTATTTTTAATTCAGTATCGCGACGTCAAATAATACGTAACTGCCGACGCAAGCACGGTGCGGTGACCCGCAGCGTTGCCCTAAAGGCCCATACAAACGCTCTCCTCGTTTGTGGGAGGTCACTTTTGTTTGATTTAAAAACGAATAACGTTGCCTGCATTGAGCGGTTTTTCTTGTCTAAGTGGCTGACAAGAGGCGAGGAGCACGCTCAATCGGAGAAGGTTTCCAGCACAGCAAAAATAGATAACTAGATGGGGAGGGTCGCACCCGCGTCTGCCATCGGTCCGCTAAACCTTACTTTGTCTGCGGTGGCTGGTCGAAAATCGCGGCGGCGTGCAACGGAAGGTTAAGAATGCCGTTAAAACAGATACTTAGCAAAAAATAGTTGGCAGAGCGATGTCGTATATATGCCGAAACGCCTAGATAACGTTAGGCTGCCACACAAAAAATGTTGTTATACGCAAATAAACCCATGCTCTCCGGCAGTTGCGAATAGCTAGTGCCTAAGCGATCGGCGCGCAGCCATCTTCTATTCCTTTCGCAGCGGGGCAGTCACCAGCTATTCAGATAAAAAATCATTTTTGTTCCGCATATTAATGCATCTTTAACGCGTACACGTCATTTTGACGCGGTGAGCTTTCGCAGTATTGTGACGTCGCGTGACAGAAAGGCGAGGTGGCCGCAGCCCGAAAACTTTTGACTAGTAGCAGATGGCTATTGGGAAAGAAGCGTCGAATAAGAAATAACAATGTATCTAACCATGCATAATCAGGGTGCACATATCATATGCGGTTTTTGTGCTCGACTATGCGTCGCGCGCGCTTTGGAGTTTCAGTTGTTTCGTTATCGCGTCGTGCTGCGCTGGTTCTGCTCGCTCGCGAAACTCTCATTTGGAACAAGCAGCGAGAATGCCACGTCCATTTAATGTCGTGGGATGCGCGAACGGTCCGCGGAACTTGGCCAAGCGCAGTTGCAGCGGCGAATCCAACATTACTTATCACTGTGTGCCAACGAGTGAATCTCTCCGTTCGAAGTGGTTAAGTGCCGTAACTCTGTCACAGCGCGTTGACAAAGAGCCGGAAAGTCGCATAGTGTGCTCGCTGCACTTTCGTCCAGAGGATTACGAGTTCAACGCCGACTTACTGAAGTCGTGTGGAGTGCCTTTCAAAGTAGTGCTTTCCCGTAGCGCTGTTCCGTCGGTCTTGCCTGCATTCTCCAAAGCGCAAGAACTGCAGGTCGAAGACGGGGCGTGCGGGTGAGAGCGGCATTTGGTTTTCACGTAGGAAAAGCTACAAATGTACGAATATGTACAGCCATGACATACAGTTGCCGTCGTAGTAGTACGCAACGACGCCGGCAGTGCGAGCCCTCAACAGCAGGTCACGTTCATCAGTGCTTAAGTCGCTGAAGTTGAGCCCAGCATCGCGAGCCAATGTGTCGTTGTCAGGGTTGTTCATTGCAACGAGCGTCAAAGTTGGCGTCATAAAATAAACAACCAGCTTATCGTCGCGCGCTTTCCATTCCGCTAGTCACCATAGTTCCGCTTTCGGGCTGCTGTCGGCTCGGTCTCTGCTCGATTCTGGCCGCGCGTTTGCCTTTTGCGCAGAAAAGCCGTAGCGCCGTCTGCGGGCGCCGTTTTACTCACCGACGGCGCAACGTCACTATGAGACCATAACGTCACCACTCCTCGATCGGAGGGCGGGCGATTTGAACTGCGCTAGAGGTACAGGGACGCTTCAGAACGCATTTTCTCTTAAAATAAGTCTCTTCGCATGAAACAAGCGTTTCGAGGTTTCTGGGATGGTATTTCAACTGTCTACGTTGACTTAATATTAACTTTCAGTGTCCCTTTATTAACGGACCGCGCTATTCACACGAG
The DNA here is from genome assembly GCF_023375885.2 of Dermacentor andersoni. Classification (NCBI taxonomy): domain Eukaryota; kingdom Metazoa; phylum Arthropoda; class Arachnida; order Ixodida; family Ixodidae; genus Dermacentor; species Dermacentor andersoni. Next base: position 106,729,854 of record NC_092819.1, on the reverse strand, counting down.
TAAGAAAAGTCGAGGCGAGGAATAACAAACGTCCCGCTGAGCTAGTGCAGTGCAAATGCAACTTCTCCATATTGTAGAAACCGTCTAGTCTGACATGACGCTGTTAAACTGCCTAACCAAACCGGCCTTCTAAATCTATGGGCTAGGATCTGTAAAAAGCGCATAAAGAATAGCAATAGTTCGCAAACGAATGCGACTTCAGAATGTGTTGATTTGCTGCAGACGTTTGGAGGTTAATGCTATTATTCACATGTAGAGCCCACGTACAAGCGCGCTGGCCAGTTCAAGTTCCTGTATAGACGCCCTGCAATGCCGTCCGTTGGTGGTGGTTGGCGCAGGTGGGAATACCGTGAGCACGTTCAGTTTTGAAACACTGTTGATTCTGTTCGTAGTTAATGTGTGTATTTCAGAGCCTGGCTCTTCTAGTCACGTAATTTGGCAAGAAGTCAACTTTTTTTGCAGCAGTATTGCAATATACAGTAAATGTCCACTGCTGGAAATAAGTACCGAGGACGGTTGAGCGACAGCTAGACCTTAGAACCACAGAAAGCTGAGCTAGTAGTTAGCGATTCATCGTGAAACGAGGTAAGGATTGCAGAGAGGAACAAGATACCTAGTCCTATTCCAATGGTATCGTATGCGCTTTGAGAGACGCACGCGATTCAATAGCCCATAGATAAATACGCATTTGTCGATCCTCTGTGAAAGTTCCTTCGCAATAAAGAATCGACTAATGTTGATTTCAATGCATGGCTCGTATTAGAAGCCACACTGCATCAAACGATACAATTTCCACGTTTACGGTCCGCGTTGACTAAGCAGTAACGTCCATTAACTGCATAGCCCAACGTCTTGCATCGGCTTTCGGCCATATAGTGACATCGTATGTTATGTAAGTACATACAAAAAATGACCCTGACTGACTAACCTTGTGGTAATGATTGCACTAAGCGGCTACACTGCAACGTAACCTTTCATGTGACGTAGCAACCCTAGCCACACGACAGAACGAATACATGCGCAGCGCTGAACACTGATTTTTAAGTGGTGATTCGCGTTAACGGTGGCATAGCGAAATTTATTGTTATCCGGCCCACGAGGGGTCACGTGCAACTCCTGTGAAGAAGTACAACTCGGTGACGAAGGGTACAGAGCGAAAGGACGGCTGTGACGGTCGCTGATATTTGCGCGGGAGGTCGAGCGGTTGGGAATATGGATTTGGTTACGTCATGTCATCCCCTTGGTGCCGATACATCGTCAGCAGCACCCGCAGGGCGTTTGCGGCACCCCACTGTGGCGGCGTGCCTGATACAACCTATCCGATTTTTTTCCGGGTATAACGGACATGCCATGATCGCACGGGTAAGGCGTTTCGCTCTGCTGCAGCGCGTGTTCTCGGAAGACGTGCGGAAGAAATTGAAACAGAGTTATATGAGGGCGCACTGCAAACACTAGACGCAATAGCTGTGTGATCGTGGCGCCTCTGTGCCTCTCCCGAGAAAAATACATGCGCAGCTTGTATTTTAATGCGTAAGCATTCGTGCGCTCTTTATCTAAGCCACAAGAGGGGGGGGGGGGGGGTTGCTCAATATGATGCATGGAAAGAATGGTTTCTGGAGTGCATGACGGCGCCGCAAGACGAAGACAAATACGAAGACATCAGAAGCGCTGACCAACACAAGCGTGCATGGTCTTCTCCTAGTTTGTGCGCTGTCTCGCACTTCAGAGGCTACGAAACTATATATCGCCCGATGTGGCGCGCACTGCTGCTCGGGAATAAGCCATAATGAGTTGCCACAACAGAGGCAATCAATAGACAAAAAGGGTAAGCTGCCAACGCATCAGCTGTAGAGGCACCGCTTATGCTTTTGCTAGTCTTCCGATCAAGTGTTGCACTGATGCAAAGATAGTGCAGTATATTGTGCGAAGTCATTTAAAAAAGAGGGAAGTCAGCAGAGTTGATGACGCCATTGTTTAAGGGAAAGTGAATGGTTGACGCCATGAAACACTACTTGGCTGACGCATCTTTCTGATGCTCTGTTTTCGAGGTCAGACTGACAATTTCATCCGGTTTGTTACCTCATTCACAGTAGGCAGCTGTACTGGGCAATTTTGGTGAAGTTTTGTGCCTTAAACAGATTCTGTGCCGTTTGCGCGTATACGTTTATGAGGCCACAACAGCCAATAGTGCTGCAGACGAGGACGACTTTGCGTGCATCATAAAAAAGCTATATACGCAATATCGCGTTTCATGGCGACAGCCTGCCGCTGTCGTAATGTTAAGCTCACATTCACATTCAGAGATCACTTAAGTTTCACGCGATTATATGGGTCAACTCACGCCTTCAACTCATCTGCTCTTCCTCGCGCCATACGTTTGTGGAATGGTCTTCCAGACAACATCGCATCCGAACCAGACCACGATAGTTTCCTTCAAAATCTCCACTCTTTCTTTTCACAATAGAAACTTACCACTAGTTTTTCCAATTTTGTTTTACTTCCGGTGCCATGTCCTGTATCCCGCCCATGTATTTATTTATTTGTTATTTTTACCGCTTTAAGACCAAACACATCCGTCATTTTTTTTTTTTTGTCCACTGCACGTGTTTTTCTGTTTCTTTTTTTTTTTCAGTATCCCACTCTGTACCCGACTGCATTTTTTACATTGAAGAATGTTTTTACTGTGCACGCGATTAGCCCCTTCATTTTTTATCATGGCCTACCGTTGTGCGTCTTTGAAACACTGCCAGCTGTTCCTGCGCCTAGAATCCGCATATTTGGCTGTCTATCTGGTTGTAGTTTCTTTTCTTTTTACTGTCGTCATTGTGATTGCTATACTTTATAGTTCTTGTGTTCAGTTTCGCCATATGCATAATGCCAGCCAATATATTTTTTCGTGTTATCCTCTTTCTTGCCCAACCTTATATTGCAGTCATACCACTTTATCATCCATTCCTCCAATGTTTGTGTTGAATAGCAATTCGGAGCCGTATGTTCGTACTCTGTCGAGTTACTTTGCACATTTATTACCCCCCTTACTCAATGCCCTGTCAAGGGGCCTGTAAGGTATATTCAATAAATAAATAATCATTGAAGGCTGCTTATGTTATCTTGTTCATTCTGTTATCTTTTTTTTTTTTTTTTTTTTGTAGCAATAAAATCGGAACGATGACATCGGAGTACGCCTTGAGAACGGAACTCGGACATTATTTCGCATATCTCACAATAATAGGAGTTAGATGCGGGTGCACAATGTGGGAGTTTAATAATGAATGTGATAAAGTAATTATGATTATTAAGCTCGAAAAGTAAAACACAGTCCATGTGAGGTGCCTTAGGCGAAACGTACAGGTGCCTTTTTAGCAACCGTGATTCATTGAGTTCCTCTCAAAGTGCAGAACACTTGCGTTTCTGAACGAGGCCATTCGTCTTCCCGAATGCGGCCACCGTGGCCGGGAATCAAACTCGCGACCTCCTTTTCTGCACGAGAGCGTCTCCGCAGCACGCAGTGAACGTGTACTTCTTACCCTTGCAAAATACAGAATGGTTATTTCTATCAGTACAGCGTAGATTCGATTAGGGTGAATAAATTACCTTTGTCGCATGCTACTTTGCGAAAAATGACAACTACAAGATGCTCTAGGGCTTGACTTGATTTCAAATGTATTACGTTTCTCTGCAGTGACCTTATAGGTATCAGATATTTATAGAATGCTATTTTCCTCCTTTGTAGGCATGGAACTGCGTTTCGATATTTGCGAGAACGTCTGACTCTTTGGTCTCGAGATTCATCGGTGTACCTGCACCGTCACGTAAGTCAGCATAGCTCCCCACAAACATTTCTGTGCTTTTTTTAAGGTGTTACTCGTTGAGTCACAGATGAACGAATTTTTGTCTACCTTGTGCTCTGAAGGCAGGCAACACGCTGATTTTAATTCTGTTGTTTCGCATAACGCTCTCTATATCCATTATTGTAAGAGAGACACGACCGCTGCGGGTAGCCCGCGTGAAATCCTACAGAGACGCTGGCCATACTCTACCCCTCTTCTGTGCCCAGGGTTTGGGATGTCCTTGGCTCTTTCCACCCCAGTTATCATAACTTTCTAAGTCGTGGAGATTAGCGTTTACCAAACTTTTTCCTGTGTTATATCGATGGTTATTTTCATGTGCGTTGCCATATGATGGCGATGTTTATTGACATCCCCCTTGAAACAGGGCGGAGACTTAGTCAACTAGCCTGTTTAATTAATTCAGGTTTTACAACTATCGCTATCTAGCCTTTCGCATATCTGATTTGGACCTTAACTTTCGCATTTAAAAGATATATCACTCAACTGTGCCACTACCTACGCTTGCAATAACTGCTGTTCTATCAATGTGTGCGCGTGAGCATTTCAGACCGTCCCTTCATATTCTGTGCATGTTATAGACCACCAAATTCGTCCTCTACATTCTCTGCAGATTTCCATGATGTCCTTAACAAATTGATTGTTAGGTTTCCCAACTCTCCGTTATTTATTTTGGGGGACTTTAATTTTCCAGATATAGTATGGGAGACTGACTGTGTTAATTTTAAACGTACTTCAGCCGAGTCCATTGAATTCTTAAATTTGTGCTTTGACTTCAACTTAACACAGCTGGTCCACAGACCAACACGAGTCACTCCAACATCTTCTAACACACTTGACCTAGTGCTGACTACTACCCCCGACTTAGTTTCCTCCTTAACTTATCTTCCTGGGATAAGTGATCATTCATTGCTGCAGTTTGATTTAAAAACACGCTTTTCTTACACAAAGAAGGTTAAGACAATTCGCGATTATTCCAAAGCTGATATTCCCGCAATTACGCAAGAAATGGAGCATTTTATGGATGCAGTGATGCCCGATTTCGACCAACGAACACTTGAAGAAAACTGGACCCTTTATAAATGCAAACTGTTATTCCTAATTCGAAAATATGTTCCGCAACGAAAAGTACACTGTAATCCCCAGTCGCCTTGGTTTACGGCCGCCTTGCGCCGTCTTCGGAACAAGAAAAAACGGTTATTTCGTTCCGCAAAAAACTCTAACAACCCGATTCGTTGGTCCGAATATCACCGCATCAACGATGAATATTGTAGCGCTATTTCCCAAGCTAAGCAAACATTTTTCAACATTACATTACCATCATACTTACATGTCAACCCACGTAAATTCTGGAATGTTGTTCGTGGTAATACACCAGCCGCAATACAATTGTCCCAGTCTAACACCCCTGTTCAAAGTGATCAGTGTTGCACAATTTTTAATAATATCTTTGCTTCCTTTTTTCATGACGCTGCACCTATGCTTTTGCCGCCTCCAACGACAGTTTATGATACCCCTATGGATTCAATTCTTATAGACTGGGTGGGCATTAGAAAACTAATCGGTAATTTGAAAATATCTTCATCGGCGGGTTCAGATGAAATTAATTCAAAAATACTAAAGTGTACTGAACTGTATTCATCAATTATTCTTTCTAGGATATTCCAACAATCATTACACTGCTCATCACTACCAAGCGACTGGAAGGTGGGGAAGGTGGTTCCTGTTCACAAATCAGGTAACACACATTGTCCCGAAAACTACCGTCCCATATCACTAACCAGCATTCCCTGTAAGATTCTGGAGCACATAATATATTCCCACATAGTTGATTTTCTTGAGACGAACTCCTTTTTTAACAACAGTCAGCATGGCTTTAGGAAATCCTTCTCCTGCGAAACGCAACTAGCTTGCTTTACTAACGATCTCTTTTCTAACACCGACTTAGGATTTGACACCGATTGCATCTTTATCGATTTTGCTAAAGCCTTCGATACCGTATCCCATAACCTACTAATCTATAAACTTAGTCTTCTTAACATTGACCCGCTAGTACTGGACTGGATTAAAAACTTTCTTGCTGATAGAACACAATACGTAATCGCTAACAATTCGTCGTCTGCGCCCCTCGCGGTAACGTCAGGCGTGCCGCAAGGGTCGGTTCTCGGTCCTCTACTTTTTCTAATCTATATTAATGATCTTGCTTCCTGTGTGAAATTTTCTACTATTAGACTTTTTGCTGATGACTGCGTTATATATCATAAAATTACTGACCTCAATGATTCTCGTAAACTCCAAGACGACATTAATAACGTTCTGCTATGGTGTAACAAGTGGTCTATGAAGCTTAACTTAAGCAAATGTAAATGCATGCGGGTATCACAGCGTACTAATACTACTAATCTGCATACATATTTCCTGAATAATAGCCCTCTCTCAGTTGTCTCGTCGTACAAATACCTTGGACTAAACATCACCAGCAACCTTTCCTGGCACATGCATGTCGACATTATATGTAGCAATGCCAATCGCATGTTGGGCTATTTGCGCCGAAACTTCTCATTCGCACCATCGTCACTCAAACTAACTCTCTACAAAACATTAGTTCGCTCCAAACTAGAATACGCATGCGCCATTTGGGACCCGGCTAACATTACACTCATAAACAGCATAGAAGCCATTCAAAATCGTGCAGCGCGTTTCATCTTATCAAACTACTCCCGACATGCTAGCGTTACCTCAATGAAGACAACACTTAACTTGCCAGAACTTTCTTTCCGTCGTAGATGCTTCCGCCTTTCGCTATTCCATAAAATCTACCACCACAACCCTTTGTTGAAAGAACAGCTTATCACCCAACCGTCATACATATCATCTCGCTCTGACCATAGTTTCAAAGTTGGTGTGCCGTCTTCACGTACTAAACTTTGTAGTAATGCATTCATCCCTAGCACAAGCAAAGATTGGAACCACCTTCCCGCCACCGTTGCAGCCATCCTGGATACCGACACCTTCAAAACCAGCATTCATGAAACGCCACGTTGAATCTGTCTTTGTATATTGCACAAATGTTTTGTTATGTTCACCCACTCCTTTCTGTAATGCCTTCGGGCCCTGAAAGTATCTTAAATAAATAAATAAATAAATAAATAAATAAATAAATAAATAAATAAATAAATCGCTTCCCTGCTTTTCCCCATCAACACCCGAATCGTCCAAATTATCGCAACCGCTGACCAGTTAGTTCTTTCATATTCTTTGAATCGCAACGCTTCTGGAAGGTGAACGCTGCCTACGGGTCTCAGTGGTTCAGTACTCTGGGCATATTGCGCAGGCAACGGCGTCCTGTACGAGCTGACTGCTTTCGCCTCCATGCTGGCTCAGGCAGACACTCGGCTTTGCATGCCAGATAATACTCTCGGTGGCAGTTGCTGGCGGTTGCTTTAGGGCCCGCACGGTGTATGTAGCGCCACTTGGCGTCTGCTACCTTCGAACGGTTCTGTGAGACGCACTGAAGTCATTTGACTTGGTATGGCCGACGTTTCTCTGCTGGTGTTGGGGCAGACGGAGGACCCAGTGCGATGTGGGGGCGCATGTTTGAGCCTACAATCAGCATCGGAGTTGTAAGCTATGATTAGGGCAGAAACATACGCGACGATAGTAGCAACGTGAGTACCGTGGTGATACGGAATACGTTCTGCAGTTTGCTTCGAGAGGCGTTAAGACTTATCTGCAGACACGTGGCGCGACTTGCTCGTTCGTTGGACGCGGATGTAACTGAGAATGAAATGGTTTGTTGTTGAGTAGCAGTAATAACCCGTACCGTGTGAATAACAATCGCCTAGAATAGTCGAGCGGTTGGCTGCGGACTACGGGAGTATTCGCTACGCTAATTGCCTCTTTATAAAACACTTGTCTTGGCCAAAAAAGCGCAGAAACAAACATCGCATATCTTGTCTTAAAATGGGTGCATTGCGTTCGTGCATCTACGATGACTTGTGCTTCTGGCTTGTCTTGATACCAGCTTCTGCTTTTGTTTTTTCTAAATGGCACACTTATGCAACGATTTTTTCTAATATTTATGCTCGTAATACTACTCTAACTATTTTTCTAATTCGCATCGCGCATTGAACTTCGATGCCTCAAGCCAATGAATTTATTGTTCCAGCTGCACATTGTTTTCCTGTTCTGCATTGTCTGGCTGCTCTATTGCTCATAAAATATTGTTCTACTCTTCCATGTTCCAATAAACGTGAGCACGAGATTACATCCACCCTGAGATAACCCATCATGGTTTAGCGTGAATCAAGTAATGAATCTTGTTTTACATTTTCCATGCTTGATTACTGAGCAATCACAAATACACCTATCTGGCGTCATAAACGTAGCTGCTCAATGGAGACATATTGGTCAGAGACGCCTTTAGGGCATTGCGGCGCATTCACACAATGAAACACGTCGGGAGCCTGAGTTCACCTTTTTCCTAAAACGAGTAACCCATAACATAAAATTGAGTTAACGTAATGCCTCTGGTGCTTTGACCACTTACTGGTGAAGCAAGTGAACTCCCAAGGTTATTCTTGAATCATGCACAGTTGTGTTGCATATCTCTCGTGATACTGCCAGAATGCATCTATTATTAAATGGAAACAAGAACAGTCCACCACATTGTTGCAGAAATATTCTTCTTGTTTTTGTTTGCGTCACAGCTGGTTTATAATTTCGGCCACGATACTGCTACGGAACAGTGTTTACAATGACGAAGAGGCGAGCAGTGAGAAGACGAAGACGACGACGACGACGACGACGATTGGAGGCTAGCGCGGGCTGTTGCCTTTTGGCCAAGTGCGGCGTATTCCCTTGTAAGTATACTTGTATATAGTTTTTCGTCTGCGTCTTCCTACGTAACATATCTGGTGAAGGTGGACGCTCCCTGTACCTCGTCCCGGAGCTTCGCAGTGGACGGTACGTCGAGCCTTCCTTCATGGCTCCCGGTGACAACTCGACTCCGCCGGCCCCGACTCCTGCTGCGACTTAGACGACCTACATTGCTCTCCCCGCTACCCGTGATCCTAGCGTATTCTCGGGCAAAGATGGGGAAGACGTCGATGACTGGATCAGCCTGTACGAACACGTCAGCCGAGTCATAGAAAATGTTCCAAAATATGTTCATACACGTGAATTTTTTATAAAATACAATGTAATGCCAATTGCCAGTATGTACGATTATCGATTCTGTAGAGCATACAAACAAGAAATAAAAAATGGAGCCAGCTTTCTAAGAACACTAGCGGATTTAAAAATCAACATTACTGCATATACAACAAGGTCCAGAGAGTTTTGGAAAGTAGAAATCGTCAGAACGACATACGGACAACAAACTATTCGTAACAACCTGCCAAGGTTACTGAATAAGTTACACACCGAAACCACTGGATTGGAAAATACCTCTTTTAAAGCTCTGTATAGTTATTTCTGCCTGCACTAGATGGCTTCCCTGGAGTTCGCAAATTGTTCCTTATCGAAAACAACTAGTCCCATTGTATAGCTTATATTCTTGGTTTTTCATTTGTTTAGTTTGTATGAGAAATATTTGTTACAGCTTGTGTTATGATTATATCTCTCTCACCCTCGTGTTTTTTTTTTTTTTTTTTTTGAACAGTTGCGATACCGTTATGCCTATCATTGTTCTTTATCCTTATTGGTTAGAGATGTTTTTTACTGTGACCTCTTAGAGCACATCTCTTTTTTTTTTCATTTGCTTCGCATGGTTCGCGATGCTCAATATTGTGTAAAGGACATATGTAACCAATGATGTACTACCTTTGTGCTCGCTAACGCCGCGCAAACGCTAATGCGGGGGCCTGCGGCTTCGTCAAGCTGTCCATGTGGCAGCTTTTTCTGCATGCCCCTCGCGTCATGTACTGATGCAAATAAACACCATTGTCATTGTCATTGTCATTGTCAATAACCGGTGGGACCCTACTATCATGCTCGCCAACGCAGTCTTTTACCGCGGTGGCACACCTCGGGTTTCGTTTTGGACGCACGAAGATGAGCTCATCAGTTGGGATTCGCTTAAGCAAAAGCTCCGAGACTTGTTCCGCAACCCCTACGGTCACAAACTTGCCACGCAGAAGGCGTTATCCGGCCGCGTGCAGACGTCAACGGAGCCCTACGTCACGTACATTCAGGACGTCTTGGCTCTGTGCCGCAAAGTTGACGCACATATGACTGAGTCCGACAAGGTCTCCCACATCCTCAAAGGCATTGCTGATGACGCCTTCAACTTGCTCGTTTTCAACAACATGGTGACTATGGATGCAGTTATAAAAGAATGCCGCCGCGCGGAACTCGATAAAAGCCGACGTATCGACCAGCAGTTTGCCCGTCTGCCAAACACCGCTCCTCGTCTCACCAACACTGGCGATGTTACCCGGATCGTCCGGCGTGAGATCGAGGCCGCCTATCCGGCTACTTCGACTCCAACCCCTCCAACGCACCTGCAATCACGGTTTCCCTGATCCAGACAGTTGTCCGCCAGGAATTCGCAAACATGGGTCTTCAAACCATCTGCGCGGCCCATCGCCCTGATAACCACCCGGCTTCATCGATTCTGCCCCGTCCCGCATCTTATACCCACCACGTTTCCACAACCCATCTGAATGGCGCACTGCTGACGACAAGCCCATTTCTTTTCACTGCCGTCGAATCGGGCACATTTCTCAGCACTGTCGCAGTCGCTGGAGTTCCCCGACCCAGTCTACTTATACTGACCACTCTCGCCCCTCTGGTAGCCCTTCTCGTTACCTATATCGCACGCTCCGATAATGCCGCCACTGATTCCCCTGCGCCGAACCGCCCCTATTCGCATTCGCCTTCGCCCCAACGACGACAATCTCGCTCTTCCCAGCCCCGTCGCTCCTTTTCGCCGACTCCCTTCGGACGCCGCTCCCAGCCGGAAAACTTAACGATGCAGCGCCTCGAGGTGACGCTGCATTGCTCCCTACGCCGCCGAATCCTCCACTGACGTTGCATACTCATCTGAAACTTCTTGATGTGCCATTCGACCGTGTTTCTGTATCCGCTCTTATAGACACTGGGCCCATTTGTCGGTAATGAGCGCTGACCTTCGTAACAGCCTGAGGAAAATAACCATGCCCGCCACGACGCCTGTTGTCCGTGTCGCCGATGGCGGAACAGCCCCCGTAATTGGTATGTGTGCCGCCCGCGTCTCATTCGCCAATCGCTCCACTACCGGACTATTCACAATCATCGCCCACTGTCCCCACGACATCACCGTCAGTTTCGACTTCCTTTCCGTACATTCTGCTCTCATTGATTGTTCCGCCAGTACTCTCCGCCTTGACCTGCCGGTTCTGGGTCCCACTGAAGCACACCCCAGTCGCCTCAGTTCCGTCGACTTCGTTCGCTTGCCGCCTTCGGCGTTGACTTCGTGTCATCCCCACCAGTCCCTGACGGTCACTAACATCGCGGCTCCTATGCGAGACGTCCTCCTTTCACACGGGATCACAGTACCTCATACAGTTTTATCTATTACGGTGAATTGCGTCTGCCTGCCAGTGGTCAATTTTGGCTTGACGACACAAGTGCTGCCACGCGGGGTGTCTCTGGCCCAGCTTTGCTCATTCGAGGATCACTCAGTAGCATCTATTGCAGTAGACGACAATTCATCCGGTCCTCCTCTACCATCGCAGTCGGCAACTTGTACCATCGCCAACTTACAGAAAATGTTTGCGCCCGACATGCCGTCCGATCACGCTCGTGAGCTCTACCGCGTTCTGTTTTCCTACCACGATATTTTTTACTTTAACGATCGTCCTTTGGCCCAAACTACAGCTGTTAAACATCGCATTAATACCGACGATGCCCCTCCTATTCATCGCCGCCCGTATCGAGTGTCACCGGCTGAGCGTTAAGTTATTCACGCAGAAGTTCGCAAAATACTTGCCAAGAACATCATAGAACCGTCATGCAGTCCATGGGCGTCACCTGTTGTACTGGTAAAAAAGAAGGATGGCTCATGGCGCTTTTGCGTGGATTATCGGCACCTTAACAGGGTTACGAAAAAGGACGTGTATCCCCTACTTCGGATCGATGACGCCCTTGACTGCCTCCATGGTGCTCGCTACTTCTCCTCTATTGACCTCCGCTCCGGCTACTGGCAGATTGCCGTGGACGATCTCGACCGTGAGAAGACTGCTTTTGTAACTCCGGACGGTCTTTATCAATTCAAAGTGATGCCGTTCGGTCTATGTAACGCTCCTGCCACTTTTGAACACATGATGGACTCCCTTCTTCACAGTTTCAAATGGTCCACATGCCTGTGCTACTTCGACGACGTCATAGTACTCTCCCCAACGTTCGCTACGCACCTCGAGCGCCTCTCGGCAGTCCTGGACGTTTTTCGTCGCGCCGGTCTGCAACTGAACGCATCGAAGTGCCAATTCGGCCGTCGCCAGATTACCGTCCTTGGGCATCTCGTTGATGCGAACGGAGTGCAACCGGACCCAGGCAAGATCCATCCTGTTACGCACTTCCCTGTTCCGAAGTGTGTCAAGGATGTGCGCAACTTCATCGGCCTTTGTTCCTACTTCCGCCGTTTCGTGAAAAATTTCGCGGCCATAGCACGACCACTAACCGAGCTTTTCAAGAAAGACGCCCCTTTCCAGTGGGGCCATAACGAGGCCTCTGCATTCTCGCATCTAATCGACGTTCTCACAACGCCTCCCGTTCTGGCCCATTTCGATCCTTCTGCGCCTACCGAAGTCCGTACTGATGCCAGCGGTCACGGAATTGGCGCAGTACTGGCACAACGCCAGCGCGGCAACGACCGTGTTATCGCTTGCGCCAGCAGGCTTCTCTCACCCTCGGAGCGCAACTATTCCATCACTTAGCGTGATTGTCTGGCCCTAGTTTGGGCGGTTGCGAAGTTCCGCCCATACTTATATGGCCGACCCTTTTCCGTTGTCACAGACCATCACGCGCTTTGCTGGTTATGCTCACTGAAAGATCCTACAGGAAGACTTGGTCGCTGGGCATTACGCCTCCAAGAACATTCATATACTGTCACCTACAAATCTGGCCGACTACACAAGGACGCTGACTGCCTGTCTCGTTGCCCGGTAGACGAGCCTGACGACGCCGACAGTCGTACCACCAAGGGCATTTTCTCTGTGTCTGCCTTCGCTAACATCGCCGATGAGCAGTACCGAGACCTACCGCTGCGAGCACTCATCGAGCGTCTGCGCTCTACACCTACCGACGCGTCCGTTCGCCGCTGTGTCCTCCAGGGCGGCATTCTGTACCGAAGGAACTTCCTCCCTGACGGATCTGATCTTCTTGTCGTGCCAAAACATCTACGAGAGACTGTGCTCTTTGAGATGCATGACGCACCTACTGCAGGACATCTTGACGTAACCCGCACGTACGACCGCGTCCGCCGCCACTTCTATTGGCCTGGTCTCGCTCGCTCCGTCCGACGCTATGTTGCTACCTGTGATACCTGCCAGCGTCGGAAAACACCTCAGGTGCTACCTGCCGGTCATCTCCAGCCGATCACTGTCCCTGTGGAACCGTTCTTTCGTGTTGGATTAGACCTCCTCGGTCCCTTTCCCAAGTCATCCTCTGCGAACAAATGGGTAGCCGTCGCAACTGATTACGCCACCCGATACGCTATCACGCGGGCTCTCCCTACCAGTTGCGCCACTGACGTCGCGGACTTTCTCTTGCGTGACATTATCTTACTTCATGGCGCCCCGCGACAGCTGCTCACTGACCGTGGTCGTACCTTCCTCTCGAAAGTTATCGCCGACATTGTACGTTCCTGCTCCACTCAACACAAGCTGACTACCTCATACTATCCTCAAACCAATGGCCTGACAGAGCGGTTAAACCGTACTCTTACCGATATGCTGTCCAAGTACGTTTCCAAAGACCACCACGACTGGGACATTGCCCTTCCTTACGTCACATTTGCTTATAATTCTTCCCGGCACGACACCGCCGGATTTTCTCCCTTTTATCTACTCTACGGTCGCGAACCGACCTTGCCCCTTGACACGGCACTTACTCCTGCTTCGATCTCAACAAGCGAGTATGCGCGCGACGCCATCGCCCTCGCCGATCATGCACGCCAGCTTGCCCGTGCTCGACTGACGGACTCGCAAACCACTCAGCAGCGTCAGTACAACGCCCGCCACCGTGACGTACAGTTTTCGCCTGGTGCGCTCGTGCTCTTGTGGTCGCCCTCTCGTCACGTCGGACTTTCACAAAAGCTCCTTTCGCGATACACAGGGCCCTACCGCGTGCTGCGCCAGGTGACGCCTGTGGCGTACGAAATTGCTCCTGTGAGCTCAACCTCGTCATCTACTCTGGCATCTAGTGATGTCGTGCACGTCAGTAGGCTCAAGGCCTACTACACTGCTTCCGAGTCCGGCCTGTAGTCGCTCCGGGACGGCGCTTTTGCCGCCGGGGGTAGTGCTACGGAAATAGTATTACCAATGACGAAGAGGCGAGCAGTAAGAAGACGACGACGACAATTGGAGGCTAGCGCGGGCTCAGACGAGCCTCTTGGCCAAGTGCGGCGTATTACGTTGTAAATATACTTGTATATAGCTTTTCATCGGCGTCTTCTTACGTAACAATATATTATATATATATATATATATAACTGGTGCGGAACTGGTGGCGAATAGCGGGACTGGGAGTCAGGAGCATTCCCTTGACATCTCGCAGTATAGGGAGGATACCAACCCCGCCGGCGGCAGAACCGTGCCACGTGGCCAGCAAAGCCACACCCGAAGCAGATCGGCCGGTTGTCTTGGGTACGCCACGGATTATCAACAGGGGGCCAAGGTAGCGGTGCACTGTTTTGGGCTGGGCGTAGGGGCTGCGGAGGCGCGCAGAAGCCGCTTCTGGGCAAGTAGTTTGCAGCTGGAGAAGGCGAGGCGTAGAAGCCACTTGTGGAGGGGCAGTGCGTAACTTCCGGCGGTGGTCTTGGCCTGGCGACGACGGCAGCGTACGTGAGCGGAACCGGCGCTGAGGGTGGCTGATTAGCGAGAGGTATAGTGCGTCGCTGACTTGTTCGTGGACGACGCGTCGGAGTTCCGAGGACAAAGAGTACTCAGACGACTAGGTAGCAGGCAGCAGTGACAGCTGGCGCGCGACTTCTTCCGAACCAATTGCTTGATTTGGTCGAGGAACGAAGAGTGGGCGAGAGCAGCACTGGAAGTGTCAGTTAAAGCCGAAATCGTGTCGTCGGGCGCGGCAGCTCGGCGCGTAGTAAGGCGTTGTTTGCGGAGCTCATCGTAGCTCTGGCACAGTGTAATGACCTTGTCAATCGTTTGAGGATTTTTCGCCAAGAGCATTTGGAAGGCGTCATCCTCTATGCCCTTCATGACATTCTTGGTCTTTTCAGAGTCGGGCATGGCGGGATTAATGCGCCGCCAAAGGTCAACTACGTCCTCAATGTAGCCTGTGAAGTTTTCAACCTTTTCCTGAGCGCGACTACGCAAGCGTTGTTCTGCGCGAAGCTTGCGCACAGCAGGGCGACTGAAGACTTCTTTGAAAGAATGGGTAAATGCTGTCCAGGTGGAAAGGTTGGATTCGTGATTCCGGAACCAGAGATTAGCGACTCCAGAAAGATAGAAGATGACGTTAGTCAGTTTAGCTTTGTTATCCCATTTGTTATGCGCACTCACGCGATCGTATGACGAGAGCCAATCCTCCACGTCATGGTCGTCGTTGCCGCTTAATACCAAAGGATCTCGTTGGCGTAGAGCACCGGAGCAGACGACAGGCGATGAAAGGGGAGGATCGGGCTGCGCGGCGTCCTGAGGCATAGCAGAAATGGTAGGGAGCGTCCGGCTGCGGAGTTCCAGGTTTGGGAAGGGCCCCGCACCTCCACCAAATGTCAAGAGGCGTTATAGTTCGATTGCTAAAACGCTCAGATAGCAGAGCACCGCAGCGAGAGGACCGATAAAAACTCCGAAATTATCCCGATAAACACGATAAAAAAATAAAGTGCTCTACCACACCCTTCTATATATATATATATATATATATATATATATATATATATATATATATATATCATCATCATCATCATCAGCCTGGTTACGCCCACTGCAGGGCAAAGGCCTCTCCCATACTTCTCCAACTGCCCCAGTCATGTACTAATTGTGGCCATGTTGACCCTCCAAACTTCCTAATCTCATCTGCCCACCTAACTTTCTGTCGCCCCCTGCTACGCTTCCCTTCCCTCGGAATCCAGTCCGTAACCCTTAATGACCATCGGTTATCTTCCCTCCTCATTACATGTCCTGCCCATGCCCATTTCTTTTTCTTGATTTCAACTAAGATGTCATTAACGCGCGTTTGTTCCCTCACCCAATCTGCTCTTTTCTTATCCCTTAATGTTACACCTATCATTCTTCTTTCCATAGCTCGTTGCGTCGTCCTCAATTTAAGTAGGACCCTTTTCGTAAGCCTCCAGGTTTCTGCCCCGTACGTGAGTACTGGTAAGACACAGCTGTTATAAACTTTTCTCTTGAGGGATAATGGCAACCTGCTGTTCATGATCTCAGAATGCCTGCCAAATGCACCCCAGCCCATTCTTATTCTTCTGATTATTTCACTCTCATGATCCGGATCAGCAGTCACTACCTGTCCTAAGTAGATGTATTCCCTTACCACTTCCAGTGCCTCGCTACCTATCGTAAACTGCTGTTCCCTTCCGAGACTGTTAAACATTACTTTAGTTTTTTGCAGATTAATGTTTAGTCCCACACTTCTGCTCTGCCTCTCCAGGTCAGTGAGCATGCATTGCAGTTGGTCGCCTGAGTTACTAAGCAAGGCAATATCATCAGCGAAGCGCAAGTTACTAAGGTATTCTCCATTTACTCTTATCTCCAATTCTTCCCAATCCAGGTCTATGAATACCTCCTGTAAACATGCTGTGAATAGTATTGGAGAGATCGTATCTCCCTGCCTGACGCCTTTCTTTTATATATATATATATATATATATATATATATATATATATATAGAAGGGTGCGGTACAGCCCTTTATTTTTTTATCGTTTCTATCGGGATAACACCACTCACTGTAATCACGAGCTGACTCAGATTACGTCTTTTTCGCGGGATCGTCGACTCGCCTGACACGGATCTTTTCTTTAAGCCACCAAATTTTTGTTGCACAGTGTATCTTGCTGCGAGAACAAAACTGATTGATTGATTGATTGATTGATTGATTGATTGATTGATTGATTGATTGATTGATTGATTGATTGATTGATTGATTGATTGATTGATTGATTGATTGACAATGTAGCGTGCGCGCTCTCCCGTGCAACGAAATTGTACCGCTCTACTACAGCGTTGCAGGTCTACGACCACGTGACGTCATATGGTGCTTTAGCGCCTCCTCGAGAACATCGCATTTCTGTAGCAAAGTTTTCCTTGATTCTGGCATTTGAAGCTGCCATTACCGTGCACTGCATGCTCATTGTACACTGCTTGAAGCTCTGTCCCGTGAGGAGAACAGTCACTGCATTCCTTAATTAAGTAACGAATTATTAATTTAACAATACATTCTGGATATGTAAGTGCCAAAATTGCTATATTATGAAATACACCGTCGTTGGATGCTCCGGAGTGCGTGAGTGTTTTAATTCCACTTTCCCATGCGAAATGCGGCCGCAGCGGCCGGGAAAGCAGCTCACGAACTCGAGCTTCGCAGCGCAACGCCCTCAGCCACTCGGCCTCCACGGCGGGTCGCTGTCCTTACTACACAGAATGTCCACCATGCAAGCCCGGGCTGACGAATAAAATTTCAGATCTGACTTCGGGCCGCAGCCTAACCATATAGATAAAACCAAAATAGTCCACTATTTCGGGCATCAACAGCAATGGGCAAATGTCCTCATTAGGCAGCAGCTCAGTCAAACGGTTTAAGTTACATTTGTTGCATAAACAAAAGGCAAGTATTGCTTGAGACTCAAAACGTTCGGGCGCATTTTTCTTTTTCTTTTTAGAACGAATGAACTGGTGCGAACCCCCAATTTTTGCGTTGGAAATGAAATTGTTCGGATTGGAATGGAGCGTGGATCAACTTCAGTGTTTCAGAGCTTCAAGTCTACAAAGTGTAGTGTTCTAGAAATGCGCTACAATGTCAAGTCGTTTCCTTTTTTTTTTTCCGAGCACCACATATCTAGTGTTTACACCAGCAAATCCAAGATTCTAAATTGCACATTAGGTGCCCCGATTTCAATACAAGTACGTAGCGTCAAGGTATGTGTAAAGTGTAACTAAATAAGTTGATTTTACCTCAGTTGAGCGTTTCACCAGCGGCAGTTTACAAAATTGCATAATCCGTTTTTCTAATCCGAGTTGAAGATTAGAAGCGTTGTTCATTACTCCGGCTTTCTAGTTTTAGTCTAATTCACGAAGTGGTCAGGATCTACTCGACATTCTGATCAACTTTGCTTTCATTTAAGCTATGATCTTTATCGAAATGGGCTTGCCGATTCTCCGATAACATAACTTCTGCTTTACCGAGCAGAATGTGCTCTTGCTCCACACGTTCTACCGCTGCAACTAACTCGCTTAACGTTCTTCCTTTTAGTGGCACCTGGTTTGTTTCAGGTTCCCATTTTTTCCGTTCGCAATTGAAATATGAAACACCCTAAATGCTTAACAGTGGAAGCTATCAGTTCCCGAGTTTTTAAACGAGTCGACCAACCATGTTATCTTTTTGAAAAGGAGGGGGGAAGCACGACTCGGATGCGAGTGTATCCCTATCCAAGCCTCAGTTGCACTAAATTTCGTGCAATGGGAGGGGGGGGGGGGGGGGGGAGAAGGAAGATGTGTCGCTAGCGTCTGTGTGCGTCGCCATAAAGGCCGCTCAACCAGCGTTATGAAGATGGAAATGGGCTGTGCGTGTATTTGCCTAAACTTCGTCCTTCCGGTTTCGAGCAACTTCGTTAATTTAGATATTAACATCCATAAAGATCAGTTTAGAAGAGTTAACTTCTGGGCTAGTTCGTGATCTTGCATACTGAAAAGATTTTGCGCAAAAAACAACACACACAAGAAAGACGACGACACCACGGGCGCTACTTCAACTGAAGGGGGGAAGTTGAAGTAGCGCCCGTGGTGTCGTCGTCTTTCTTGTGTGTGTTGTTTTTTGCGCAAAATCTTTTCAGTATGCAAGATCAGTTTTCGTCACAACTTCGTCGTATTACCACAGTCGATCTCGTTTAGCTGCTGCTTTCTGCCATTCGATGTTTTTCGTAATGTTTCAAACAAGAACTCTTACTTAGAATACAAGAAAAATACGTACATTAAAAGAAATAAGTGATTATGCACGGCCAGTGAGAGTAACCAAACATTATCCAGATTTGGCGACACGTACACACGAAAACTTCGTAATCTCTTTAGCCGCTCTGAACTATGGGGCGAAATGAATTAATCATAAACGCAAAGCTCCTAACTACTCAAATATTTGAGAGCACAACTGAACCGAAAATAGAAATTATGAATGAATCAGTTACATGTCGCAGAATAATTCGAAGTGCTATATATAATTTCTGAGAAGACCGAACATCGGCAGCGCTAGGTCTCCCTTGTCACTGAGACACTTTACGCTCTCTTGCCGCAAACCCAAGTTCAATTGCGCGTTCCTTCGCGCGCACAGTACCCGTGCTACGGCTGAACCAGTTTGGCGTCATGCACGTGCCACGCCTCGGCGCGAAGTGGGTCACAGGGTGCACGACCGTTGTCCAGGCGCGTAGGCCGCGAGCTCTTTTCCGTTCCGTCGATAGCTCAGTTGGTAGAGCGGTGGACTGTAGAGGCTCGCCCACCACGGACATCCATAGGTCGCTGGTTCGAATCCGGCTCGACGGAGAACTTTTGTTCCTTGACCTTCATTCCGCTTTTTCTTTTTTTTTTCTTTTTTTTTTTACTACGACTGTGCTCAAAACGTAGGTACTGCGTTCACGTCCAGCCAGCACTCTTAAAGGTGCTGGTTGGTTTCGAGGGCTTACAAATTCACCTTTGAGGGGTAAGATGGAGTCATTCATGGGAACAAATAAACAGCTTTCTTTTTGCCACATTTTGTATCAAGTAAACATGGTGATTGCTGCGAAACATTACACGAACACCCTACGAAATAACTTTTAATGGTCAACGCTGACAAACTCTCTTGTCAGGTATTCTGGTGCGCACTATACGTGGCCAGGGCTCATACGCAGCTTTCAACTATGCAGCTTCTC
The DNA here is from genome assembly GCF_023375885.2 of Dermacentor andersoni. Lineage (NCBI taxonomy): Eukaryota > Metazoa > Arthropoda > Arachnida > Ixodida > Ixodidae > Dermacentor > Dermacentor andersoni. The sequence goes on along the minus strand of NC_092819.1, from coordinate 106,709,708 downwards.
ACATCACAGCTGAGCTCGCAGTTGCTAACAACGATATCCTCTCGGTTTTTTTTTTTTTTTCACAGCTTCAAGAGTAATAGCGTTAGCGATGAGATAAACCTGCATCCTTAGGAGTGCAAACATTTCACTGTGTACGTCATCGTGGTCGTTACCGCATCGATGTCGTCAGGTCCCTTCTCACTCTCACGTACACCCTCGCCGTATCTGCGAAGGTAAACAAAGTTAGCCCACCGCGGCCACTGGTGGTGAAGCTGGTGTCGTCTGCGTATGCATTTCGGAAACCACAGCAGGCAGCACGAACTATAAAGTTAGCGGACGTAGGCGGCCTTATGGACATGACAAAGCAGTAGTTGTTCTTGAGTATACCGGGCATTTTTTATTGCTATAGTAAATATATGGACACTCCAGACGCATTTTCGCCGTCGCCGTCTGTTTGGCCTAATCTTTCGTATTAAGTCCAACCGCGATTACGCCGTCGGCGCGCGCTGTACGCTGTATGTGCTATAGTCAAAGCACGCGAGGGCAGCCCAGGGAGATCCCTAGTTTGGGGGAAGCGAAAAGGATGGGGAATGTGCAGCGCAGTAACTGTCTCTATATAGAGGACACCTCAGCCGCGCTGCACGTATAGCTGCACGGGCGGGAGGAGAGAGAGAGACAAGCGAGGGGAGCCGGCGATCGCGGCTCAATCTGACACGCGCGAGGGAGCAAAGCGGAGAACTTACGAGAGCATATGGCGAGGGTGAACGTTAGAGTGAGGAGGGGCCTGACGAAATCGATGCGGTAACGACTACGACGACGTACACAGTGAAATGTTTGCACCCCTAAGAATGCAGGTTTATCTCATTGCTAACGCTATGACTCTTACGTTGCGCGAAAGGCTGGGAGGGATGGAAAAGAGCGAGGGCGGCGGTGTCGTGCTCCGGCAGCAGCTGCGTATGTAGCGACTGGGCGCAAGGGCAACTCACAATCGCGGCTCAACCTCGCACGCGAAAGAGAGGAAAGCAGGGAGGCAGCGCGGGAGGGAGGGGGGACCGCTTTTACTCCGCCAGCAACTGCTTACTTTGCGCGCCTCGCCGCTCAGTTCGCGCTAAAGGGAAAGGCCACACGAAGGTCAATTCGCTCGCTGCTGCTGCCGCACTTCCTCACTCTAGCGTTTTGACAACGAGTTTTCGCGGTCACTGAGCGAGATGTGTTCGTGTTTACCAGTGCGCGCGTGACATCGGGCTTCGTAATTTAGTTAGTAAGCGAATGTTTACAGCTTTATCAGCCGATAAAACTACTATCCTTACTTCGTATAGCTTTCTACTAATTTGCTATCGCAATCGATAGCAATCGACAGCCGCAAGCCGAGCCGAACATGCACGCCACTGACGGTGTGACCGCATGGTGCTGTCGATCACTCTCGCCCAGGAGTCACCAGTCCCGTTCGTCGCAAAGTCGTCGCCCGTCGTCCAGGTCACCCTAGTGCCGTCGCCTCTCGCCGTCATTCCGACCTGGGCGCATACCTTCGGAAAACTAAAGGAGATTACACGTCTGACGTGCCTTCGCTGCACTTGGCCTTCTTCCCGCTCGCGAGAAGAGGCCATCGCAGCCTATGATGGAGTTTCGCTCGCCAAGCGAGCGCCCGCCGCCCGTGCGCCACCGACGCCATGCTAGCATGAGCCGGTTGACGCTCGGCCCCGCGTCCCTTGACGAGCTACGCGCCAGGGAGGATCTGCATGTGAGGGCCTCACGCATGCTGGGCGAATGGCTTCGTCAACGGGCCACCACCACCACTGCTCCACCCGTGGTTCCCTCACAGACTGAGGCTGCCCCAGGACACACCACGAGTCCGTCTGCCCCCGAGGTAGCCTCGAAGCCTCCCACGGAGGGTTTCTCAGCAAGCGAGGAGCCCCATGCTTCAGTCCCGCTCCCTTCCTCTGACGACGAGATGGACCTGTCGAGCTCCAGAAAACGAGCTCGTGAAACGGAGAGCGACGACGACGAGGCAACCGCGCGTCGCAAGCAGCCGCCGTGTGCTCCCCCCAGCGCGGAGCAGCACGTTGAAGCCAGCGGCCACGTGGAGCAGGCAGGCCAGGGCGGCGCCATCTTGCCACCCTCCCGAGATGCAGCCCCCGCCCTCTCCGCTCCGGCCGCCCAAGCAGGAGCCCCTCCGGCAACGGCGTCTGCTAGCGCTTCGGCTGCACGCGATAACGCTACCGACGCGATGGAGCTGGCGGACGCACCTCCCCCCGGCTCGTCCAAGCGGGGCCCCGAGCACCCCGCGGCGCGGTTCCTGAAGGACCCGCCACGCCAGCCTGCCCCGCTGCCGAAGCGAAAGGGGAAGAAGCACCAGAAGCACAACAAAGCTCCTGCCGTTGCCTCGTCTTCGTCTCCCGTCGCTTCGGACGGCTCGCGGCGCCCGCCCGCCAGCCCTGTCGCCCCCAGCGTGCCTGCAGCGGCTGTACTGAGGCAGACACCACCCGCCAGCGAGCCAACCTCAGATGGCTTCACCCTCGTGCAGTCGAGGTGGGACAGGCGGCGTGCGAAGGCCCTGGAGACTGCAGCACTCCCGGTGGACCCTGCGGTCATCGGTACGGTGCTCTTCCGGCCCTCGGCGCCCGGCGGAGCCTTCAGGGGAGCACCGCGCCTCGCACTCGCGGCGGCCCTCTCATCGCGGGCCGGTGTTGCTGCGGTGCGCGTCAACCACAGGCGCAACATCGTGGCCGCCGACACCACCACTCGGGAATGCCAGGAGGAGCTGCTGGCAATAACCGAGCTGCACGGCATCTCGGTGAGTGCCCGACTGCCGGCCGTGCGCGGCCAGAGCACCGGCTACCTGCACGGGGTGAACGGATTACCTGCGGATGCTGACCTGCTAGGAGCCATGGAGTCGAGCGTTCCAGTGCTGTCGGCGACGCGGGACGGGAGCACCGTCACTGTCCGGTTCGCGGGACCGGTCCCCCCTGAACACCTGAGCCTCTTCAAGCTCGGCTTCAGGGTGAGGCCGGCCAGGCCGCGTCCAGTGCAGTGTCGCCAGTGCGGCCGCTTCGGGCACGTGCTGGAATCCTGCCGTTGGCCGTCCGACTGCATCTGCTGCGGCAAGAGCCATGCGGAGGGCGAACCCTGCCGGACGGTTCGCTGCAGGAACTGCAGGGGCCCCCACAGGGCCGACGCCCCCGCCTGCCCCAAATGGCAAGAAGAACGCCAGGTGGCAACCATCATGGCTTCTTCCACCGCAGCATTGTCGAGGCGTGCTGTCAGGGCGGCAGTCAGGGAGGAGCACCAGCAGCAGTCCTCAACCTTGGCGCGGTCATATGCGAGCGCGCTGAAAGGCCCCAGCCCCGCACCCAAGCGTCCGGTACCGGCCCCTCGAACCTCCCGCCGTCAGGAGACACGGGACAATGCTGCCCCCCCTGGCCAGACTACAGTGGATCAGCTGGTAGCAAACCTGCTGGTTACCATGCAAGCAGTCGGCGCTATGCTGCCAGCTGAACACCCGCTACGATCCATCTGCCTGCAGGCAGTGGCTTTACAAAAGCCACCGAACCATCATGGCCAGTCCCACTGCTGAATGTCGGCCGCGCATCCTGCAGTGGAACTGCAACTCCCTGCGGCGAAGGCACGCGGAGTTGGCCGAGCAGCTGCCTCTGCACGACTACGACGTCCTCGCCTTCCAGGAAACGTATGCGCGTGCAGAGGAGGTCTCGCTGCCCGGCTACATCGGATACAGCAGCCCCACAGAGTGCCGACGCGACGACTGCGATGCTGCGCTCTGCACCGACGCGGCGCACCCGCCTGGCTCCCCTCGAGTAGCGGTCTATGTGCGTGCCTCTCTCCCGCACGCCCTCATCGCCACGGAACATCTGTGCTGTGCAGTGGTCGAGTGCGTGGCCGTTACCGTCCGTGTGCGCGGCACCGATACGTCGGTTGCGAGTGTGTACGTGCGACCCGCTCTGCAGTGCGACATGACATTCCTGTCGCGCCTCGCCGCTTCGCTCGCGCGTGACTGTGTGGTGTGCGGCGATTTCAACGCGCATCATGGGTGCTGAGGTTCTGCGAAGACCACCATCCGGGGAAGAACTTGATGGGCGCGGCCGGTGCGGCGGGCCTTGCCGTCATCAACAGCGGCCAGCCCACCTTCGCCCGTCGCAGCGGGACCGCCACGGTGATCGATCTCGCGCTTGTTTCGGAGCGCTGCTCATACGAGTGGCAGCGTGCCCCGGACACCGCGGGATCCGACCACTTCCCCATCTCCCTCTCCCCCGTGCGGCCGAATCGCGGCGCCACGCGCATGTACACGGTCGTGCGCTGGCCCATGTTCCGCGATTTCTGTGCCCAAACACCGCCCGGCGACGATTTCTTCGCGCACATCGCAGAGTGCGCGAATCGGGCTTCGAAGCGTGTTGCCGTACCTGCCGGTTCCCCTTGCCCGGACATCAAGCTCCTCAATGTGCGCGCCGCTCGCCGCCGCGCTCAGCGGAGAGCGATGCGAACCGGAGCCGAGGGGGACTGGACTTTGTACAAACGCCTGGACGCTGTGTGCAGACGACACGCCCGTCAGCTGCGCCGCCGATCTTGGGCCGGCCTCTGCTCGTCGCTCGCCCAGCCGTGCAACGAGCGCCGTGGATGGCGAGTCCTCCGGGCCCTCCTGAACCCGAAGGCACCGCGGTTCCCGGTGCTAGCCATCGCCATAGCGCGCGGGATCAGCGAGCTGGAGCTCGCAGAGCTTCTGGCGAACGCTTTTGCTGCCACCCCTCCTGCTTCCAGCGCGCCCCCGGCTGTGTTACAGGCGCTCTACGCTGCGGTGTTCGTGCGGGGCGAAGCTCACACAAACCACGCACAGGCAATCACAAGCCTGTGCGAGAGTGACTTCACTCATCACGAGCTGCAGCGGGCCCTGTCGCGCGGCCGGCACCGCCGCAGCGCGCCTGGGGCGGACGGGATCACGCTGCAGATGCTGCGAAACCTGGAGGAGCCGCAGCGCCGCCTCCTGCTCGACGCTTACAACGACGTCCTGCACAGCGGCTCCCTCCCGGATTCGTGGCGACATGCTGTAATCGTCCCCGTGCTGAAACGCGGCAAGCCACCTCACAGCCCTGCCTCATACCGGCCGATCTCCCTCACGTCTATCCCGGGCAAGACGATGGAGGCGATGGCTCTGTCCCGGCTCCGGTGGATTGCGGATGCCCGCGGTGCCCTACCTCCCGAGCAGTGCGGCTTCCGCGCTCGCCGCTCCACGGCGGACTGCATCGCTGTCGTCGTCGGCACCCTCGAGCAGGCCAGGCTTGACAGGGAGACTGCCTTCTTGCTGCTCCTCGATGTCCAGAGCGCATTCGACTGCCTCCCTCACGACACCATCCTCTCGGCCGTGCGGGCGCTCGGTGTGGAGGGCAGGCTCCTTGCTTACATTGAGGCATTCCTCGCCGGGAGAACATCAGCTGTCCGAGTCGGGGGCACGGTCGGCTCGCCCCGTCCTGTGGGCTGCGGTGTGCCTCAGGGAAGCGTGTTGAGCCCGCTTTTGTTCAACCTTGCCCTCGCGCCCATCATCGAGTGCATTCCCAAAACGGGCCGCTTCCCTCTGCGTGCTGTGCTCTACGCAGACGACATCGCGCTTCTCGTGCACGGGCCGACCTCTGCGACGGGGGAGATGCGCTACCGGCTTCAGGAGGCGCTGGACGGCGTCGCGAACTTCCTGCGCGCCATCGGCTTGCGGCTGTCGTCGACGAAATCCGAGGCTATCCTGATCCGCCCCTGCGGTGTTCGCCGCCGCACCGGCTGCGTGCTCGTCGAAGGAGTGCCCCTGCCCTGGCGCCCGACAGTGCGGTACCTGGGGCTCACGATAGACAACCGCCTCACGTGGTTCGCTGCTGTGCGCCGGCTGCGCGCTGAGATGCGCCGAGTGGAGAGTGCGGTGCGCGGCCTTCTCGCCCGTGGCGACGGCTGCCCTGCCTCGTTCGCGGCGGCGCTCTACTCTGCGGTGGCTCTGCCGAAAGTGTTGTACGCGCTACCACTGTGTCGTGTCAGTGCCCGGCTGTGGAAGCTCATCGACAGCGACCACCGCCGAGTGCTTCGCATGTGCCACGGCCTCCCTCGCTCATCGCGGGTTGCGGAGACGCTCGCGGAAACCGGCGCGTGGCCCGTCTCTTTGACGGCTGACCTGCGTGCCCTCGGTCACCTCGAGCGCCTCTCCTGTGCCCCGGACGCGGGACCCATCCTGTCCCTCATCCGTTGCCTGCCCCAGTCACGAGTGGGAACAGTGTGCGAACTGCATGACAGCCTGGTGGTCGACCCTCCGCCCGTACCGCCGACCTGGCCACCGCCACACCAGCGCACGCCACTTCACGTGTGTCTCGACCTCCCGGGCGTCCGCTCCAAACATCGCACGCCTCTCTGCGCTGTACAGCAGGAGGCTGCTGCCAGGATCGAGGACGACCTGGCAGGAATGACGCACCTGTATGCCGATGGCTCCGCCTTCAGCGACGGCTCGGCGGCTGCCGCCTGTGTTGCTCCCGAACTTGGCATCACGAAGCAGTGCCGGCTCTACTACCGGGCTTCCTCTACCACGGCGGAGCTAGCTGGACTTCACCTCGCTGCGGACATCCTCGAGGAGTCGCCGCACATCACCAGCGCGGCGATTCTCTGCGACTCGAGGTCCGCGCTGCAACAGCTGCTACTCGACGAGCGCGCGCCGCCCCTTGCACAGCGCCTTGCCGTCCGTCTGCACGTACTGCAGGGGCGTTGCAACCTACGCCTGTAGTGGATCTCCTCGCACGTCGGAGTCGCGGGCAACGAGACAGCGGACCAGCTGGCCAGGCGCGCACACGACCCGTCGACCGCGCTGACAGACCGGGTGAGCTCGCTGGATACAGCGCGACTCCACTTCAGACGAGAGCTCGCGCTCCGCCATCCCGACGACCGAGTTGCGCAGGGGCGCCCACCGCGCTATCTCCCGCAGACCGGATTCACGAGGCGCGAGCGCGCCTTCCTCCTCGCCCTTCGTACCGGTTCTGTGTGGCCCGCCGAGCGGCGGCATCGACTGCGTGGAGCCCCCTCTCCCCTTTGCGGCGACTGCGGCGCGATCGAGACACTCCAGCACCTGCTATGTGAGTGCCCCAACTTTTCGCTCGCGCGCGCGTCCCTTGCCCGTGTTTACCGGGGGCACGGCCTGCCGTGCGACACCGTGACTGAACTCCTGCACCCCTCGAGCTGCCCTTCACGACACAGGACACTTCTACGTGCGCTCCTGACATTCGCCGAGGCTGTCGGCCTCGCCGACCGCCTTTAGCTCCATCCCATTTCCGCGGCGTGCTGCTGTTTCTGGTGCTCTTTCTCTCCCCCTACTTTCATTCCCTACCCCGTGCAGCGCGGTTGAGGTGTCCTCTGCTGAGAGAAAGTTACTGCGCTGCACTTTACCCCAACCTTTCCTCCCCATCATCTAGAATCTCCTTCTCTCGGAAAACTAAAAGGTGCAGCTTCCGGAGGTGACGCTGCATTGTCGACGTCTCCGCCAAAGCCTCTCACCCTGCCGACCAGACGATATATAGTCGACGTAGAAGTTGAGGGTGTATTTTTCCGAGCGCTTGTTGATACTGGAGCCCATATCTCGGTGACGAGCAACCGTTTTCCTTGTCGCCTTAAGGAATTACTTACACCTGCCGCATTTCGTGCTATCCGGCTCGCTTATGGAGCAATGCCCATTATCCTTGGCATGTGCTCCGCCCGAATAACTGTTGCTGGTTTCAGCATTTCCATTTTATTTGCTGCTTTATAGCGGTGTTCCCATGACATGATCTGCGACCTCGACTTTGTATCGGACCATTCAGCACTGACTGAGTGCGCTGCTGGCCTCCTCCAACCCGAGCTGCCTATTCACTGCTGTCCTCCAAAATCAGCTGAGCCTCGTTAATGTTCTGTAGACTTCGTACGGTTGCCGCCTCAAGCCGCCATGTATATGCCTTTGACCTGGTTCCCATCTGTTCCTGGCGGTGACTATGTGCTGACCCCTAATGTCAGTGTTCGCCTGCTACACACAGTTGCCGTTCCTCATGCCATTGTGACCATCGCCGATAACCACGTATTTCTTCATGTTTTAATTTTTTTAAGTACACAAGTTATCCTGAAAGGCGTGTCACTCGTCAATGCTTCTCCCATCGACGATACGTGCATCTCTGTTTTAGATGTTCCGCGCTCCTCTGTAGACACCTGCTGTCCGATTAGTTCCGCAACATCCGATCCCCGCATATTTTCGAAGACGATCGCTCAAGACCCTGTTCTCGAACAGGCTGAGGATCTTTGTCGCGTCCTGGTGTCTTATCGCGACGTTTTTGACTTTGATAGTAGCCCGCTGGGACGGACTTCCGTTGTGACACATAAGATGAACACCGGTAATGCTAGTCTTAACCGTCGACAACCCTATCGTGTGCCTCATGCACTACGCCACGTTATCCAAGCTGAAGTAGACAAGACGCTAACCAAAGTGTAATGAGCCCTTTTCGAGTCCTCGGTCATCGCTGGTTGTCTTGGTCAAAAAGGAGGATGGCAGCTGGCGATTTTGTGTCGACTTCCGTCAACTGAACGAGATCGCAAAAAAGGATGTGTGCCCTCTCCCGCCGATTGATGACGCTCTCGACTGCCTTCACGGATTGAAATGCTTCTATTCAATCGACCTCCGATCCGGTTATTGGCAGATTTCGGTTGATAAACTCTGCCGTGAGAAGACCGCTTTCGTTACACCTGACGGCTTTTATCATTTGAAGGTCATGCCTTTCGGACTTTGTAATGTCACAGCAACTTTCGAAAGAATGATGGACTCTCTCCTTCGGGGCTATAAGTGGTCCACCTGCTTATATTATCTGGTCGATGTCATCGTATATTTCGCAGTACGTTTGACAGGCACCTCAGTCGTTTGGCCGCTATTCTTGAAATCTTTAGAGAGGCTGGCCTCCTACTTAACTTTTCTAAGTGTCATTTTGGACACCGCGAAGTCCCAAGTTCTTGACCACCTTGTCAGTGTTGCCAGTATACATCCTGATCTTGATAAAATTCACGCAGTCAAGTACTTTCCTGTACCCTGCTCAGCAAAAGATGTGCGCAGCTTCGTTGGCTTATGCTCTTATTTTGGTCGGTTTCTTACAAATTTTGCGCATATCGTCTGACCACTGACTGACCGTCTCAAGAAGGGCACTGCGTTCTTTTAGGGCCGCGAACAAACTGATGCCTTCGACAACCTCATCCGCTTGTTGACAACGCCTCCGGTATTAGGCCACTTTAATCCATCTGCACCAACTCAAGTTCGCACGGACGCCAGTGGCCATGGCATAGGTGCTGTCCCCGCCCAACAGCAAAATGGAGTCGAGCGCGTCATTGCCTGCGTCAGTCGCCTCTTGTCCCCTTTAGAGTGCAATTTTCTATCACTGAGCGCGAGGGCCTCGCTCTGGTGTGGGCAGTGGCTGAATTTCACCATTACTTCTGTGGCCGCCCATTTCCTGTCGTCACGGACCACCATGCGTTGTGCTCGCTATCGTCACTCAAAAGACCCGACTGGCTGCCTTGGTGGCTGGGCACTCAGACTTCGGGAGTATCCTTTCGTTGTGGTGTACAAGTCCGGCTGCTTACATCTGGACGCCAACTGCTCTTCTCGTCATCCCGTCGATTCCCCTGACAACGACGAACAGGATGCCTACACTTGCCTTCTGACCATTTCTGAGTTTCGCGACATCGTTACTGAGCAGCGAAAGGACGACTCTCTCCGGTCGATCGTTGAGCTCTTGACTTCCGGACAATCAGATCGCTCAACCAGAATGTTTGTGCTCCGTGACGACATTCTTTATCGACGCAACATCAGATGTGATCAACCAGATTTACTGCTAGTTGTCCCTCGTCATCTCCGTTCTACAGTTCTTGCAGAGCTTCACGACGCACCCACTGCCGGACACCTTGGCACCTCCCACGCTTACGACAGAGTTCGACGTCGCTTCTTCCGGCCAGGCCTTCAACGCTCTGTGCGACGTTACGTTGCCGCTTGCGACCCCTGCGAGCGTCGAAAGAAGTCATGTGGGCAACCTGCTGGCCACCTTCATCCAATAAATGTTCCCACGGAGCCTTTCTTCCGCGTCGCCATGGACCTTCTAGGCCCCTTCCCCACATCCATAAAAGGGAACAAATGGATAGCCGTTGCCGCAGACTATACGACGCGCTAGGTCATTACACGTGTCCTGCCCACCGGCTGTGACACAAAAGTAGCAGACTTATTTCAAGACGTGGTTCTTCACCATGGCGCGCAAAGGCAGCTGTTGACAGATCGTGGCCGCTACTTCCTGTCCAAAGTTGTCGAAGACATACTTCGTTCTTGCTCCACCGAACACAAGCTCGCAACCGCATATCACCCACAAACGAACGGACTGACTGAATAACTAATCGCACCGTTACAGAGATGTCAATGTACGTTTCAGCAGACCATCGCGATTGGGACAGCATTTTGCCCTACGTGACATTTCCGTACAAATTGGTCACGTCATGATACCTCCTATCTCTCGCCTTTCTACCTCTTGTTTGGTCGCCATCCCATTCTGCCTTTTGACACCTTGCTACCTTCGGTGTCGCGTCATACCGTAGAATACGCCTATGATGCCGTTGGACGGACTCGTGTGGCTCGCCTGATTGCCCGTCATCGACTTACAGCGACTCATGCGTTACGAGACTCGCTACGACAGTCGTCACTGAAACCTTTAGTTTTCTCCCAGAAAGTTCGCTCTTCTGTGGATTGAAAGTCGCCATGTTGGTCTCTCGCAAAAACTGCTGTCACGCTATACCGGGCCCTACCGGGTATTGCGACGATTAAGTCAAATAAATTACGAAATCGCCCCTGTCGAAGACACGCCATCCTTGTCCAAGCTACGAACTGACGTCGTTCAGGTGTCCCATTTAAAACCGTACTGTTCCTCTAGTTAGCTATCGTTCTAACAAGCTCCGGGACGGCGCTCCAGCGCCCGGAGGTAATGTTACGGTGCATTTGGACAGTACCGTGCGCTCAAGAGGGAGACGAAGAGGAAGTGGTAGACTGTCTCCTGGAGCTGTGACCTCTGTACCAGCCTGCGTGATTACCACTAACTTTTCCCCGTGTAAATATTTGTACATAGGTTTCTGCATCAGGCTTCATCTTCGTAACAATATCTCCATCAAACGACCCTCAACACGAGCGTCCACCCATGCGAGGACTCCAAGGAGTACGTCACTTTCAGCTGGCTGCCGGGTTACTCCTTCGCAGCCCATCTATGATGGGAGATGAAATGGAGCCTCAAGTTCCAGTGGACGCGCATGATTGTCGAAGGGATCAGGCAGCGCCGCTTCGTGAGCTCCGCCATGAGTGCCGTCGCCAATTCTTTAGAGGCTTGTCTAAACCGCACTGCAGAGTATGCCGAGCTGACGCGTAAGATCTTCAAGCAGTGCTTGCAAAACCTGAGCATACCATGGTCGGAGGTGCCAGTAGGCGCTGTAAACAAGCTCGACCTCCTGATCAACTTGTGCGTGAATTGGAACATACCGCTAAGGTTCAGCGCCAAGATGCTACCTTATAAAACTGCGGCTGGCCAGAAGATCCTCCATATTGGACCCAGCGCGTACACGTCTTCCTGGAGTAAGCTCTACAAGGGCATGGACAGCGAGGGTGCGCGTAAACACGTCGGTAAGCACGTGAAGTATTTCTCGGTCTCAGTGGAGCAGAAAGAACATAGCAGAGTGTGGGTGTAGGCCAGGTGGTGATTTATAATTTTGGGAAGCTACTGCAAGCAAAACACGAGACTTGAAGAAAGGGACAACACGAAGTTGTCGGAAAGCCGGCTATCTTCTAGTGTTCAATGTAACGAGATCCATCAATTTGGAGCTTCCAGCACTGTGCAGCCACCGGTAAGAAAAATACACCATTGAGGGCTTCGCAACAATAGGCAACAAAGCTCGGTATCTGCACGGTTCATTGGATTTCTGTGGTTAACAAATACGTCGAGCCCAATGCGACTTTCCTCCCGACCGATGCAGTCGTCGTAAGGTCCGCGGGAACCGTTCACGTAGCACATCAATTCAAATCGAACTACGAGACCAGTTTCATTCGGAGCCACTTGGGATGGTGGGTTCTCCAGATATTTGCGCCGTTAGCGGATGATATGTTCTTCGTATACAAATACGAAAGCAAAGCCATCGCTTACGAGATACGACCGCTGTTTTCCCAGGTCCAAACGGAACACTCCTTCAAGTTAATGGTGCTACCCAGACACATCACTTTGAGATTTTCTCCACGTGTTCGGCGAAACGTCGATGTGATCCTCAACAACGTACAGGAAGATGCGGCTGCTTTTTTGTTTTGTTTTTCGAGACGTTGACGCCGTGTTCGGATAAGAGCAAGCACATCGCCCGAAAGCTTCGAGACGTGAAAATTGACTTGTAGCCGAGACGGGAGTACGTCTCTAAAGACTTAAAGTTTTAATAACAGTGCAAGGACTGCAGAGGGGACAGAAGAGAGCACAGAGTGCTCTGATCTATCTTCTGTCCCCTCTGCTGTCCTTGCGCTGTTATTCACATTTCATGTATGTTTCACCAACCAAGCCCAATCTTACACCTTTCTCTAAAGACGCTCGGCGACAGATCTACCGCTACGATGGCACATATTATGGCAACGCACTCGAACACTGGATTGCAGAACGGAAATCAAGAGAGAGAAGTGGTTCTTGTGGGGAAAGAGGAAAGGCTAGCACTATCTTCTGCAACCCATGCGGGAGCACGGCTCAGCGCCAGCAGGGTGGAGGAATTAGGATTGAAAGAGAGAGAGGGAGAAGCAGCATCAGAGTAGCCCGGCCGGGAGGGCCCAGTGGGTTCGACCGGAGGAGTAGGCTGGAGGTAGACCGTATAGGAGGTCGCCCAGCAGAAACGAAATCAAACGCTGAGCTTATGGGCCGCGATGCTTACTTCGAATCAACGAGGCTGGCACATTCATTCGCCAATGAACCATTCGCATACAATGGTGTCCTCAACAGCGCGACCCTGTCGACCCTGTACATGCGCCTCTCTACTTCAATGACATGATGGAGACCATGAATTCCGGAGAATTCAGAGCAGCCTTTCTGAAAACTGCGCCGCAGGGCATCGACGATGGCGAAGGCACCGATAATGGCATTACTTCATACAGTCGTGGAGAAAAAGACAGCGCCGGAAATGTTGGCAAAACTTATCCGCATGTCGCGAATGCCAGACGCACCATTACTCTGTCCGCGCCTCGCGCAACTAAGGGCATCAAGTAAAAGGATGCCCCCTGCAATGTATGGAAATATCCACCGGAGGCATTCTTCTTCATCACTTATTGTCACGCACGAAGTCGTTTGCAACCGTCGTTTGATTGCAATGAGGAACTGCTCGGACTAGACAATTTTCTCGACGAGTCCACGCAATTCTCGCACGCCCCATTGAGCACTGCAGTTTCGATAAGCTTCCAACCGATCAGAACTCCGAGCGGAAGGGTGTTGGTGCTTGCACTATATGTATGTTCAGTTATTTAAATTTTTGTTTTGCGTATCGCCCCTTTTAGCTGTGATAAGCGCCGTAGGTGAGCGCGAAACAGTGGCATATTTGCTTGTGTGGTGTCGAGAGCTATCAGCAGCCTTCGCATGTGCCTTCGGTATTAAATGTAAAGAAAGAGGCTGGGTGCTCAGGTTACGCGTTTTCATTTTCGTTTTCATTTATCAGTACCCTCAAGGGGAGTCATAAAAAATACAATAATAAGAGATACTTCTTGGTCACGCAGAATTAGCTAATAACTCCGGAAAACCAACAATTTCTTGCATGAAAGTGATTGATCCAGGAAGGCGATTCCAATCTTCAGCAATTCGTGGCATGAATGAGTATAGCCAAGCCTTTGTGCGACATATGCTAATACCGACCTTAATACGATGATCGATGCGTGAGGTAGGGAAATTATATCATGGCAGAGCTGCAGTATATGAACAAAAATTTTGTTAAATGAAGCTTTCTTTATTTTACTTTGTTCAAAATACCGTACAGGGCCTAATACGGCATTGAGTAAGGCCGGATTCACACAGCCGTGAAACGCCCCTTCCCGTCACTGTCACCGCGGCACCGGCATCCGTCATGAAACAGTGTTCTCTCACCGGTTTTTATTTAAAATATAGGACACTGGCGACCTCAGGAGCATCAACCAAGGTCACCAGTGTGCTATTTTTCAGGAGAAATGAGCAAGAAAACATCGTTTCATGATGGACGCCGGTCCATCAAAATACTTCACTGTGACGGTGACGGAACGGGGCGTTTGACGGCTGTGTGAATCAGGCCTAAGGCGAACGAAGTACGATATATTGCAAGGGAATGTAAAATTCAGGCCAAAAAACGGAAACGGACAGTACTCAAAAGGACAAAAGCTAGAATGCAAAGGCACACATAAGTGCAAGGTGCACGATATCACAGAAGTATACTAAAAAATGCAGCACAAATGGCAAATGCACAACTAATAAAAGAACGAGCAGATCACATAATATAAATGTGTGTGCGGTGTGTATGCAGCGGGATGCAAGTGTACTTTGAAGTCGCTTTTCATGGATGTGACACTGGCTGTGCTGTTACAGTAGTTGTAAATAACGCCGGCTATCATTGGTTTATCAGAGTGTTAATGTAGGCCACCTTCATTCCTCAGATAATTGTACAGATGGGTTTCCTTACGCATTCAGCGTAATTTCCTTGCAGGTGGAGTGTGTGACGAGGGACTACTTGATCCCGCGGATAGTGTCAGCCCAGTGACCCGGAGTGCGACCAGGTCTATCAGCCATGAAAGCCCTGGCGGCGACGGGCGACGCAGAACAAAACTGAACGCGAACAATGATTGAAAATATGCTAGTTGGCGAACTTGTATCCCATTAAACACATGGACATGGATGCATGAACACGCAAGAACAAGACCGAACAGGTTTCCACCTCAGCTGTTGTTTTTCCTATCAGTCATGTTGCTCATACTCACTATGGTAGATTGGCCAAGAATTGGATGGATTATTCCATCCATTTTTATAAATTGCAAAACATAAACACAAACTGTTAGGATATATCAATAACGACGTCTGAGCTTGCACGCTTCCAATCACAGATCACGCACTGTTCCTGGTCACCTGCTCAGCTTTTCGGTTGCAGAAGACAAACACTCGTCTGCTCGTTCCGTTCAGTAAGCACACATGTGTTTCCTTAATGAAGAGTAAGTTTCAGAATATCTAAGGACTTGGCGCTGCGAAACGTAAAATGACCCGTTAAAATAAAACCAGTAAGGTCAGATCGACTGAATAATCTTTCATTTAAAAGTGTCCAAAAAGGGGAAAGATAGAATTTTAACAGGACATGTGGTTGGATTCCATCAGAAATTTTCGGAGAGCGGAGCAATCAACCCTGTGGCTGAATCTCGTAGTGGAGACGTCAAACGAAAGAATGGCAGCTTCTGTTAGGTCGAGGCCGAGTCTTCGAAAAAGTGTTTCCAATATTTATTTTTCTTTTTTTTTTGGCCGCAATAAAGGGGCGACAAGATAGAAGGAAGTGATGGATTGTTTCTTCCTCATTACAAAACGAGAAAAGAGGGGAGGGCCACAAACCCGACTTATGTCAGTAGAAGTTCAGGGAGGGATTGCGGCAAAGTAATTTTGTGAGGCAGATCTGAAGCATCTTTGTCTTACAGGATTCACTACGCCAGGGAAATGTCAGGTGTTTAGAAGCATTCAATACTGAGTCTGATAAGGCTTTCACAATTGATCGCGTTCGATATCTAGCCGCAGTGATGTGTGCTGTCACTGGTAGAACAGGTAGGACTGCGCCGAAAAGTGACGTCTTTGCCAGTGAATTGGTAGTTTCATTAAAAAAAAACCTTTAGTACGAGGTACCCATTGCAGCTTGCCAGGAACAAGCAAGTGAAAGAGGTAAATCACTAGACGAGGCATGGGCAGAGCAGCCAGATAGTGAGTCAGTAAGAATAGCAGCTACTGTAGTGGTTTTGTCTAATTTACGCAAAGCTGGAATTACTGTAATAAACTCGGCCAGAAATATAAACAGAAAATCAGGCAACCTTAATGAAAATGAACAGTCAAGCGCAGGGCAAAATATTGCAATGCCAGCCTTTTTCTAGCACTGCTATGTATCTGTCGCGATGATAATGTGTATTGCTGGTCTCTTCCGGCAGTCTTGCGCCGTTCGAGATGCCGTAAGGTAGCAGTTTCGCGTGGTTAGGAAAAATGTCATAGAACAACTAAATGTCTATGGAATTTTAATGCCTATTACTGGTATGTTGTACTGGAATGAGGCAGTGTGTCTTCCGTATAGCAAAACAATGCAGAACCGAGGTCGCTTCTGTGATGACACCACCAGAAGGGCGGTGCAGCCGACTGGTCTACCTAGCATGCGAAATTTAAATGTATTGTGCAAGACTTTCGGAATTTATAAACTAACACGCTCTCAAAACGCAATTGAAATTATTATAAATTGCAAAAAATAAACACAAACTGTTAGGATATATCAGTAACGACGTCTGAGCTTGCACGCTTCCAATCACAGATCACGCACTGTTCCTGATCACTTGCTCAGCTTTTCGGTTGCAGAAGACAAACACTCGTCTGCTCGTTCCGTTCAGTAAGCACACATGTGTTTCTGTTATCAAAGTATTTCGAAACACGCCAGGATGACAAGCCCGGAAGGAGCACCTGCACTGTGTCTGGTGGGTTATTGCACAGTATTCCTTTCATGTTGCATCAGCCAGAAAAGCGGTCACCAGCTCACATGGTGCTCTTTGGCCATACCTGGCCCCTGCGCCACTAAACAACGCACATTCATTCAAAAGTGGTCGCCAGGTTTCACGGAAGAAGAACATGCTGTATCATCGCATAATTTTTAAATTGAAGTGCGAATATAGAGACCCGTGCACGCTTTCTTCTAGTTTTGTTTACTAAACGCAAAAAAAAAATTATGCAGATCTCACGTACTGTGGGAATCAATGTAAGCGCAGCTTTCTCTGCTGTTTGCTCTGATTGACGATAATTAGCGATGATGTTGACGACGAATGTTTAATTTCTTCAACGTTTAGTCCAACACGAGAGTGGTGAGTCCTTGTTAAACGTTACCTTGCATGCACCGTTGCTGTTTGTCTGCGCAGTGCACAGAACACAAAGGGAGAGGTGTTTGCTTGAGGCGTTGTTGTGCGTCATATTTCATAACCTCTGAAAGGGTTGGGAGTTCTCATTGCCTCACATCGCACATCGCATCATGGCAGAAGCATTAAACTTGAATTGTATTATGGGGTTGCACGTGTCAAAACCACAATCGGGTTATGAGGCAGGCCGTAGTTTGCACTCCGGATTAATTTTGGCACTGTACGTGTCCCTAAATCAAAATGCGCAAGCATTTTTTTATTTCGCCCCCATCGAAATGCCGCTGTCTCGGTCAAATCTGGGACCTCGAGCAATGCCATAGCCGCAAAGCTATCGCGTCAGGCACAGAAGTGTTGATTTGACGGTCGACCGCTTCCGTAGTGGCGCCTGGACCCTGTGGTGCGCTTTAATTAATGCGACTCTGCTTCTGCGCGCCGTGCGTAAGTTGTCCGCTAGGCATATTTGCATGGTTTTATTTTTCAGAAATAGCAGAAACGCACCATACCGTACTTGAGTTTCTCCAGCATTTCCTTGCCTTCTCACGTCACCTTTCTTCTACACCCCCCCCGTATTTGTATAACTGCGAGCGAAGAGTGGCAAGGCTGCTGCGTGACTCGTTTCGCAACTGCGTCGGTTCTAACCATTCTCTGCCTCCTCTACCTCCTTCTCTCGTCCATTCTATCTAGCTGCTCTCTGGACTTGCACGTTGGTAGAAAAGGTAAGCGCTTGCAGTGGATCACGGATAATTACAGCTTCCAAGAGGCTAATGTGTTGAAGATTCGGGAGCCCCAGAGGATATTGTGCACATTCGACGTGGTGCGGTCCAAAGCAGTTCCTCGCGTCTCTTCTCTGTCACGCTTCTTCCATGAATATATATATATATATATATATATATATATATATATATATATATATATATATATATGCAGCAGCAGTAGCAGCAGCAGCAGTGGGAAAGTCGAAGAAAAAGGCAACGAAAGCTTCGCTTTGAAAAAAAAAATATTTCTGCGCCGAATGCAGGCCCCATCGTTTGGTCATCTCGCTCTCCAAAAGGGCGCCGAAGGGCATAAATAACTACAGCCAATGTGCCGCATTTAGCCAACCTGAAGAAGCCTGCAGTTGTTCTAATCGTTGCGCAGGACCCACAATGCACACACAAAAAGAGACTTTTACAAACCCAGCGCTTGTCATGTACATAAACAATGTGCAGACGCGCCAGGAAAAATCGCAGCAAATAATCCGCAAGCTCCGCACGTACATGCATGACCTCCGCAAAAACCATAACTGAATGAATGAATGAACTTTATTCCCCTTTTACGAGAGGGGAGGGGCCGAAGCCCCTGCGTTGTACCATTATTTTTCCGCTTGCCAGCAAATGACTTCAGGCAGATGCGACAGATGGCACTGCAGTAGACTGAGGTGTTGCAGCACCCCAGGCCGTCATCGCAAAAAGAGCCATGTTTTCGCCCCCGGACGACACGCTGCCCTATTACAGTACACCATATTTGCGTGGTGGTGAGTAACTTCCTCGTTTTCACGCAAATGATATCTGTCGATACAGATATCATTTGAACGTAGCGGTTGTCTTGTCCGTTCATTCTGCTTCTTTGTGTCGAATTTCTGTACGCTGCTTCACACAATAAAGGGGCACTATAGAGAAAAATGATTTCACTTGTATTACTAATTACTCTTCTATAAAAATTTGGGGGACGCTTAAGCTTCGCCTTTAAAAGGCCCCTGAAACGGTTCGGACAAATTTTGTAGACGCGTAGGGTACAGCTTAAGTAGAATATTCACGCCACAATTTAAGTGAAGCGTTACGTATTAATGGAGCTACAAGCGATTACAGGTTACCCTCCTCCCTAGCCATGCTTTTCCTCACCAACTCGTTCGCCGAGCGATCGGGGCTAAGCTCCGCCTTCACCATGGTTCTGCGTCACGATGCGACGTCACATCGTCCACTTCCGGTTGTTTTGGAGTCCGCCCCCCCCCCCCCCCCCCCCGCGCGATACCTCTCCGCTAGCTGCTTGGCCGTCGAGCGCAAGCGAGAGCTATCGAAGCAGCGTGCGTTGCGAGCATTCTATCGCAGCGCCGAACGTGTCTGGTATTCCGGTAATCAAACACTAGCTGAACGTTTCGACGGTTTGGTGGAGGCATAAACTCAAGCTGATGACGGAACTTTAGCGTAGACGTACGTGAGCTGCCTGATTGGTCTCCACGGTCCAGCCACCCGTTGGCGCAGAGCTTAACCAGCCAAACAAAGAGCTAATATTCCTCTAACCAAGTGTAAAACATTTTAAACATTTACAAAAACAACGTGTTAACGATTACACTCCTGCGAAAAATTTACACCAGCAGCAAAGAAGAATACATTTTGTTACCGCTACTGTGTGTGGTTGCGCTCTATGCCACCAGGCGGCTGCACCGTGCAGACCAATCACATTTGCGCGTCTGTTCAACCGCTGAACAACAAGCAAGGGGACACGGCCAGGCCCTGTCCCCTTGCGCTTGCGTTTACCCTAATACCGGACTCGAGAAACGCTATTGCGTTCTTCCGGTGTAAAGTGACGGCCGCAATCGCACAAATCCTGGGGCCGATCGTATAGCGGCAGTCCGATGCGCTGCAGCCAGTACGCTCGTCTGCTGCCTTGCACAGGGACACGATGTCGCAGCTTGACATATTGCCAGTCGCTACGTTTGCAGTCCACAACGCAACAAAGTCCAATCATAGCGCTCGCGAAAAGACACTGACGGCGGAGCTCTCGTCAAAGACGGAGCACGTTGTAACACAAGCAGACAACACTTGCTCTGTGCCGGAAGTGCTTAAGTGTACTGAAAAATTGTTCTTGCGCATTCTCTTTTTGTTACTTTCTTTTTATAAAAACAAATGAACTAACATTCCAACTATTACGAACATCATTTGTTTACCATAAAGTTGGTAAAATTATCGATCACGCGCCCTGGTCAGCCAATCGGATAGCTCGCCCCACTGACGTCATATCGGTGATTTACGTCATATGGGTAGGGGCGGCTTAAAATTCCGCCGAGCAGTGTGCTGGGATCGGCAGCGATGTGCATTTTGAAAACCTTATAATAAATTACACGCTTTACGCGGAGCACTTAGATGCATCAATTAATGATCAGAAGGACCTACATTAACGACTCAGCACGTTTGTAGAAAATCGTCAAAATCGTTTCAGGGTCCCTTTAAGACTCCAAAGCTGTACTGGGAGGCTTTGTATTTCTCGCCGCCTGTGTATAATTAATGGCATCGGAAAGCATGCAACTACTGGCGATGACTCAGTCGTGCAAAACTGCTCAGCAGCAGGTCGCGTTCACCGCTGAAGTACCACAGATGCAACTATAATTACATATCGTCCTGAATTTCGGCATTTTAACTCAATTGTGTGCCCGCATGACACAGAACCAATGAGACAGCACATAATGCAGTCCCCTACAGGATATTCGCTTACTTCAACATGCTGCCTTTCACACCGGCATCGGCTGAATTAGAAAGAAATAACTACTGGGGGTACTTAAGTCTCCTTACGTGCTGTAAATGCGTATTAAATGCTACTGTTCTGCTTCTATTGCGTGTTTTCGCGATCCTCGCATTAAGCGCGGCTGTGGTCTAGTGGTTTGGGCGTCCGCTTTAGCTGCGGGAGGTGACCGGCTCAAAAACCATTGCCGGACGTTTCCTTTTCTTCTTGCATTTTTTATTCAGTTTCTGGCTCTGCGGACACTTTTAGCTCATGCCAAGCATGAGCCAAGTAATCCTTAAGCATTGAGAAGACACTGTACTAAATACATATAACCATACTGTATGTGACTCTTTGAGTACAAGGCTATATCCATGTTTTACTTTCTGGATCTGGGTATCATACATACAGGGGCATGTAATGCGTACAGAAGATAAGCTACGGCCCCTTAGAGTAGCAGTGGGGATTTCAAGAAAAGCAAATATAGTACGGGCAGGCAGAGAGTTAGGTTGGCAGTATAGATCATGAAGTTTGTGTGGATAATGTGGCCTCAAATGGCACAGGGACCGGTTAAATGGAAGACAGTAGCAAAGGCTTCGTCCTGCTATGAACCTTGCTATACTGATGGCGCTGAACGTTTCTTTGCGGTCTTCTAAAAACAGCAGAGCTCACATTTTAAAACTTGCACAAAGCGACCAAAGCACTTCTGTATATGTGTACATGGCAAACCTCTTTGCAGACGTTTCATACAAATGAGACAGTGTTGTATTCAAGAGATGGATCACAATTTCAAGCTTACCTCGATAAGCGAAAAGTGTGGGAACCGCATCTGGCCTTAGTTTCTTTAAGCCATCCTATCTGTTTTGCTCAAAACTTGTTTCTTCAAAACGTGCCTGAAATGAATTACAACAAGCGCTTCATAAGCATCAAGAAGCATATTCATACATGCACATCTTTGTGACAAAAGCTGCATGCAGAAACATGACAAGCATTGAACTATGGAGCTGTTCCTACCTGCTATAAAGTCCTCACGCGTGTTCTGTTGACCAGGTTATTGCGTCAAGCTAAGTTTATTAAAAAAACAGGGTCATCCCTTCTTAGACGCTTCATATACATGCTAATTACCGGGCGTATACAAAATGTGTCCTTACAGTTTCACATTGGCTTTCAAATGTTTCTCTGCCGAATCGTGTCGTACAGCAGAACGATACCCAAACACCCAGATCTGAAAATTAATTTCCTGCGGCCGCAGCGCTCACGAAACAGCCAACGCACACGTTCTCAGAGGGATGTATAAATTATTTTTAATACCTCTGTCATGGACGTTGCGAATATATTACAGCGAAAACGAGGCAGCGGCCGCCGATGTACTGTGAGGGCACTCGCATGAGAACTACAGTAAGCAAGCCCGAATGCAAACCCCTTGGTGTTCGCAACACGTCACCAGCGCGTCTGAAAACTAGCGAGCACATTGCGCCCACCCTCTCTATCGCTATGTCCAAATACCATAGGCTGCCGAGCTCACAAATGCCCGATTCCCAAAGCAGCAGTACAGCCACGAAATTCTAACCTCAACTGCAGTACTCGTTCTCAGTCCGCCTACTCGACTGAGCCCGTCTACAACATACATGCTTGCATCCTACCATGGCGCTGACGCTACAGGAGAACGTCACAGGCAGCGCAAAGGCAGTGTTTAATTATAGTAAACGTGAAGCGGTGTACATCAAACATGACAAGCGTGCAGATAACAAACGAGTAAGAGGTGCGGTACTCACAGAACATACGCGAGAAGCAGCAGTGAGCTCGCAGCAGTCTCGCTTTACCTGTGCTAGCCAAACCTTTCTTCAATTGTGGTCAGCCGGGAAACGAAAACATCCGTGTGCCATTCCTGCAGGAGTTCCAGCATTGCGGAACGCAGCACCCGGGTATCGCTGCTGCATAAGCTTCCTGGCGCACATTTGTGCCCTAACCGACACTTCAGAACCGTCCAACTCGACGATGAACGGTGATGAAGAAGCGGCCACAGCAGCACCACGGACGCCAAATGCACAGCGGGGACCATGCTGGCGCGGCGTCTTCCAGTAACCACGGCAACGCCCGCGCTGGCAACAACAATCTTGGCGGGAGGCGGCATGTGGTAAGTCAAAGGCTGACACCACCCTAGGCCGGGAGGAGGCGCGACATGTAGGCTCCATAGAAAGAGCGAACACGCAGAGCCCCGGGCCATGAAAGACGGCGATAGCGAAGAGAGCGCGAGGAGGAAAGCGGAGGAGCGTGCAGCGTGACCATGAGGCGGAGGAGGAGGGTATCATGAAAGAACGAGAAGAAAAGCGTAGTACCGCGCAAGACGGGCTCTGCGGCGACAACCGCTACGAGATGGCGCCGGAGTAGTGCACCGTCGTCTGTTCACTGATGGCATGCGGAGAGTGTGTCGACCGATACCATATATCGAAGCAAAGCGCTGCATGAGCAGAAGTCTGTCTGCGGCGGCTGCTGTGAATCGCTCCCACGCGCTGCCCCTCACTATCTCTCGATTAGCGAGGCAGTCGCGCAACACTTTCCTCCGTTTGCAATGGGCCGCGCGAAACAGCTTGTCCGCGCCAGCCAGTATATCGCGATATGAAAACGCGTGAAGATTTAGCATTAGGCAGTATCGTAATCTTCGTTGAATTTTTTACTACAGAAAGAAACGTTAAAACTTGGACCGAACCCGGAGGCGGTGCAACAGTCTCGCACCATCTTCGTAGCGTTCAGCTACAGGGAAAGCACTGGGGAATGAGAGCCGACCCCGAAGGCGGAGTTGCAGTTTAACAGTGTCCCAAAGCGTTAGCTACCGCGAGGCGACAATGCGACAAACTTACACGCTCCCGATCGTGACGCAAGGAAGAAGTTCATTAATTCTAGTGGCCGAATGGAACCTAGAGCGCGCACAAGTGCTCGAGCTCGTGCAATGTGGGACGCGAACCATACATGCCAGTCATGTCAAAGAAGTGTCATGCAGTCGAACGCCTTCACGACGAAGCGCTGGGGCTTCTGAATTCCTTCATTATACAGCGCACAGCTCACACAAGAACAGGGACAGGTCATTCCGTCCTTTAAAGAGGTGCTCGACTGTAGTTGCCGTCGACACGATCGAAGCATGCATGCAGTGTGACCATCGCGCAGCTGTGTCTTGCTGACAAGGAAATTTATTGACCCGTAGGCACGTTTACAACTGTGGTATGAACGAAAAGTACAATATAAAGTACATCACATGCAATACATCATACTTGATGAAAAATAAAACAGATTAACAAATGAAATAATAAATGGTGTTTACTTGACACTGGCTTTGCCACACACAACAACAACAACAACAAAACTCATTACCGCATCCACGCAGAGAGAGAGAGAGAGAAAAACATTTATTGAATTATAAAATGGAATTCTCGCGGATCGAGGTCTTCTCTTCTTCACGCTGTCTTCTCGTCGAAGGGAAGCCTCTTCAGCACGGGTGGTCCCTCAGTCCAGGGCTCCACTGAGTTTGGCCGCGTCCCTAGCGTGCTCCACCATCCTTCTTTGGACGGCGAGTTCGCAGCTGACGAGCCGGCTCTCCCAATGCTCCGCACTCGGGGGTTTATGATCGCGGAATGCGTCGTTTCGTTCGCACTCCCAAGTTATGTGATAGAGTGTGGGTGTAGCCCCGCACCAGGGGCAGGTGTCCCTATACTGCGTTGGGAACATCTTGTTGAATATGAAAAGGTTGGGGAAGGTGTTTGTCTGGAGCCTACGCCAGCCCGTTGCTTCCTCCTTCGTCAGCGCTTTATGGGGTGGTGGGTACTTGAATCTAGTCCCCCTGTAGTGTTGCAGTAATTCCGAATAACTGTCACTGAGGATCCCGGCGTAACTAGCGCGGTACTCCTGCTGCTGCCCAGCCCGGAATCTATTAGCTCGAGCTAGACCGTCCGCCGCCTCGTTACCCCTTATGCCCTCGTGTCCAGGTATCCAGATCAGATTGTGTTTGATTTTCGCCTCCTCCGAGGGGTTACCCCCTCTGAGGATCCTAAGGGCAGTTTTGCATATTCTGCCCCTCATGTAGTTGCGACAAGTCTCTTTCGAGTCTGTGAGAATATTTAGCGATTTATTCTCCCTATATCCTTGCATCGCCGCCAGCGCCACGGCGATTTCCTCGGCTTCAGCTACGCTCCGTATCTTGGCCGAGACGCACGAGACAAGCTTTTCCTCCTTGTTCAGTACTACCGCGGTGGCCTTTGCCTCGCTTCCTATTAAACTTATGCTCGCGTCCGTGAAGAGAGTGTTCTCTTCTCTAGCCACTGTCTTTTCTATGTATTCGGCCCTAGCTTTCCTTCTGCCTTCGTGGAGCCTGGGATCCATGTTCTTTGGTATAGGCTTTACATTAAAGGTTTTCCTAATTCCCGCCGGTACGTCCTCGTACCGGTCGACGTCTCCTATTTCGAAGCCCAGCCTACCGATCAGGTTTCGCCCCGTGTAGGTCCCCGTTAGTCTTTTCATTTGCGCTTTCCGCTGTGCTTCCGCCATTTCGACGAAGGTGTTGCTGACCCCTAGTTGCATCAGCTTTTCGTTGGAGGTGTTTCTCGGCAGGTGCAGCGCCGTCTTGTAGGCTTTCCTCAGGACGACTTCAATCTCTTCGTTGGTCGTTTTAGTCCTCACTTGGTAGGGTAGCGAGTACATGACTCTGCTGACGATCAGGCTGTTGACGAGCTTGAGAGTGTCTTCTTCTCTCATGCCGTGCCTCTTCTGGGAGACCCTGCTTATCATTCTGCTCACGTTCTCGGTCGACTTCTTGAGGAGGCCGATGGTGTGGTTGCACTTTCTCGCAAAAGCATTATTGTCAGCCTCGAATTTATGAAAGGTACCCGGGGCAGATACAGATACAGTCTGAACTCAGGCAACAGAATTGAGCATTATTCTGGCTGTAGAAAGACTTTGCCTCGGGAGATGGTTATGTACCGCGTAGCGTGAGGGTTTCAATGCCAGCTGTATTGCCACTGGAGCCAGCTAATGTACGCGCAAGCCTACGTGTTATCGCTCATAACCACCCCAGTCACTCTGGCAATAATTGTAATGTTCTGACAAATACTTCGTCGTCGTATGATTAAGGAGAGAATCTGAAAAATCATCATGCACCGCTTCGCTAGCAGCGACAGTGTTTTAGCTCACCATCTTGAGTCCTTAAAGAACACAAACGCAATGTTGAAGGTCATATTTGGCAAGAACGCGCCTTCGAGAGTTGAAAGAAAAACGCAACGTTGACGCCTACCCTCATTTGCCAGAAAAATCGCATTGCGTGAACGTCACCGTGTAGGTGTGATGTTATGATACTTGCAGTGACCCAAGTTGGCGTCAAAAAAAGGTTCATTGATGAGCGGCAGATGCTCGTTGGCTCCTGAGGCACATACCCAGTGACACACACACAGCGGCCTCATGATACATACCCAATGTTATGTATTTTATACATTTTTCATACATCGCCGGTGAATTTATTTTTTGTGTTCTTCCCCTACTTACATGATAAAGTACGCGACAATGTTACAGTGCACAGCAAATAACATCTGGAATATAAATGCTGGAGCTCCACCTCTTATAGCTTACGGCGGCGAGCTCTGTTGGCGGGGTGCATTTGCATCGCAATTTGAACGAGTTTTCTAGTTTATATTGACCCGTGTACTTCTTTATCTTTATCGGGCGACCTCGTTTCACCGCCTAACAAATGTTATCGCACAGCGCAGGACGTGCCTGCATGTATCGGAAGTTTCTGGAATGTTATCGATGGTTCCATCCGATGTCTGTGACCGAACCTTGTGTAATTTGACTGCATGTGTGCGCGACGCGAATAATGTAGAACTTTGTGGAAGGCACGCGGGTCCCAGGGATTACTCTGGAACATTCGACGACTGACGTATAAAAGGCAACGCGCTTGGCCTGCAGATCAGATTTTCGACGATCGCCGACTATGTTCGCCGCTATCGTTGTACTTTAAGTGTAGCCTGTTTTTCTGGGCACAGGTCCACCCAATAAAAGTTAGTTTTGTCTTTCACAGTATTGCTACTGTGTTCTTTAACGTCACTACCACGTTACATCTGGTGGAAGTGCAGGGTAGTGACGTTAAAGAACACAGCTATATTCATCAGATTACACAAGGTTCGGTGACAGACATCGGATGGAACCATCGATAACATTCCAGAAACTTCCGATACATGCAGGCGCGTCCTGCGCTGTGCGATATTTGTTAGGCGGTGAAAGAGGGTCGCCCTACAAAGTACACGGGTCAATGTAGTACCTGGTACCATGAATGTCGCCTGCCTCGTACAAGTGGCGACCTTTCTCAAAAGCAGACTCATGAAAATTTGTTTCCCGGTACGTGAGACCTTAAAACATGCCGTGCGAAATCACTGGAAACACCGTGAGCGCCTTCGTTCCATCGTCTGCTTCACGTGCCAGTGCTCTGGCTTAAGCCGTTCTCGGCGCTGTCCGCCATCACCGACGTAAAGTGACTTTAGTACAACGCTGACGTGCCGACCGGCGCCTATTCTACCACCGTGATCTGGACGGTGTTGCGACTGGGGGTCCGAAGACGTGAGAATGTACTTTCCCCGTGGAGGAGTAAGACAGCGTGAGAGTGGGCCCGATATTCAGGACGTTTGAGAAACACGTTTATATATCTATATTTACTGTAGTGAAGAGGAATGCCCAGTGCTGCAGACACATCGCCAGTCCTCCGGAAGGCGCGAGCTGGAGATTGTCTGAGCTGCTCCGGTTAAGACACGCTGACTGCTGCTCTCTTGGACCGTATTCATATTAGCATCTGGTGGAGGTGCTGCGGTTTTCCCAGAATCTGGAATTACGCACCCGAACTCTGGCATCCGTCATGCCAGATGACCCCAGCCCGACATCCCCACCGGTTACTCCAACCATCGTATGTGCCGGTGCCCAGCGTCAGCGGGATCCTCATATCTGCAGCGGCACCGATGAGAAAGACGTTGAAGATTGGCTGGAATCGTATGAACGCGCCAGCAACACCAACAAATGGGACGATCCCCTCAAGCTCGGCAACACGATCTTCTATTTATCGGGCGTCGCCCCATAAATAGAAAAATAGCTTCAAATAGATAAATAGCTTCAAAGCCGCCTTCGCAGAAGTTTTCGGCTGCCATGGCGTGCGCAAACTTCGCGCTGAACAATTACTACGAAGCCAATCCCAGAAAACTGGTGAGACGTTCACCAGCTACATAGAGGACATCGTCGACCTCTGCCGGCGTGTCAACACGACGATGGCGGAGGCGGACAAGGTACGTCACCTCATGAAGGGTATTTTCGACGATGTCTTTCATACGCTGCTGTCCAAAAACCAAGGCACTGTTTCTCAGGTCATTGAGCTTTGCCAGAGTTTCGACGAGCTCTGCAAACAGCGTCTTCTCACGCGGCGCTCCCCTGCGTCCGACGAAACCCTCGCGAGCATGACCGCGGCTCCTGAGATGTACTCCCTGCTGTGCCAAATAAAAGAGTTCGTTCGTGCTGAGGTCGCTCATCAGCTTTCGCTGCTGTCCTCAGCCACGCCACCACCTTGCCTTTGCCAGCCAACCTTCGCCAGGTCATCCACGAGCAAGTGTTCGCAGCTCTCCCTTCTGCCCGCGAGACTCCGCCGGTGCCGACTCCCGTTGCTCTTCCCGAGGTGACTGCACCTCTCAGCTATGCCGAGGCTCTAGCGCGGCCACCACCTCCGACCTTTGCGCCATCCCCATCAGTCGTGCCACTGCGTCCAGCTCCTCACTTCGTTCAGCTGCGGTACCCACACAGCAGTGGACAATGGCGCACTCCTGACAACCGGCCAATATGTTTTGCCTGTGGTCTACCTGGTCACGTTGCACCATTTTGTCGTCGCCGCGCAACGTCCTACCGCCGTAGCTTCGACGCCGGACCATACGTTTCCCCATACCCGTCCTCCTCCGCCTCTCAGAACCCTGGCCAGATGTCTTCCTACTCGGACCACCGCCCTCTTGTTGACCGCCGCTCGCTTTCGCCGATGCGCCGTCATCCTTATTCGCCGGAACGGGAAAACTAATCGTCGCAGTTCCAGAGGCAAGAACTGCGTCCCCCACGAACAGACCAAGGCCTCTCCCTTCTCCGACTAATGTTATTGACGTGTATTTGGACGGCGTCGGTGCACTCGCCCTCGTTGACACTGGTGCCGCAGTTTCAGTTATTAGTGCCAACCTTTGCCATTCGCTCAGAAAAGTTACGACGCCACTGTCATACGTGTCACTTCGTACTGCCAGCGCAGACCGCATCATGCCTGCAGCTGCGTGTACTGCTCGCGTTGTGATCAACGGCCTCCTCTACACCGTCGAATTTTTGGTGCTATGTTCTTGTTCCCACGATATTATTTTGGGCTGGGACTTCATCTCCGCTAATAAGGCCATCATCGACTGTTCTCGTGCTGAAGTGGAATTTCAAACGCTGTGTAATGCCCCTCCTTGACGCTCGTGAACCAGAAGATAAAGTATTTGTTGCCGAAGACGTTACAATTCCACAACACTGTTCTGCCCTTGCCACAGGGTCATGCAACATTGTTGCTGATGCCAGCGTACTTTTTACGCCATCTGCAAATTTCGCTCGTCGCAAATGTTCCCCGCTGCCTTTCGCTCTTTTGAACGTTCATGCCGGCGTCAGCAGACTGCTCGTCACCAACCGATTGTCCTGTCCTCTCGCTTTGCTTCCTGGGGAGTGCGTTGGCCGTGCCCAGTGTGTCGACCCTGCTGCCATCACTGACATGCCAACTGGTTCCATTGCCACTCATGAGGTCGCCGGAGTGACCTGTGACCCAGCGCAGGAGCCGACTTCGCTTCGCCCGATGTTTTACATAGCTCCATCGCCGACACGTTGACTGTTTCTCAACGCGCCCAGCTTCTACGCCTTCTCAACAAGTTCCATTCATCTTTCGACTGCCAGCATGTCCCCTTGGGCAGCACGTCAACTGTTTGTCATCGCATCGACACGGGTACCAGTGCACCACTGCGACAAAGACCATATCGTGTATCCGCGACAGAGCGCCGTGTTATCGAGGACCAAGTAGCTGACATGCTCAAGCGCGGCGTCATTCAGCCTTCGTACAGCCCCTGGGCATCTCCCGTTGTTCTTGTTAAGAAGAAAGACGGATTGATTCGCTTCTATGTCGATTACCGTCGTCTTAACAAAATAACTCGTAAAGATGTTTACCCTCTTCCGAGAATTGACGACGCCCTTGACTGTCTCCAAGGCGCGGATTTCTTCTCTTCTATCGACCTACGCAGCAGCTATTGGCAAGTCCCCATGGCACCCGAAGACCAACCTAAGACGGCCTTTGTAACACCAGATGGCCTATATAAATTTTGTGTCATGCCTTTCGGGCTTTTCAACGCCCCCGCAACATTTGAGCGTATGATGGACCAGCTTTTGCGTGGTCTCAAGTAGAAAACGGGCCTGTGCTACTTAGATGATGTAGTTATTTTTTCGCCCGATTTTCCCACCCATCTCTGTAGGCGGGAGGAAGTGTTACAGTGCCTAACTGCCGCCGGCCTTCAGCTCAACCTGAAGAAATGCCACTTTGGCGCAAGTCAGCTCACCATCCTTGGCCATGTAGTATCTAAACACGGTATTCTTCCTGACGCCGCCAAGCTGCGTGCAGTTGCTGGTTTTTCAAAACCTTCCTCCGTAAGAGAACTTCGCAGCTTCCTTGGCGTCTGTTCTTACTTTCGCCGCTTCATTCGGAATTTTGCGTCCATCACCATTCCCTTGAACCAGCTTTTACGGAGTGACTTGAGCAATTACGCCTGGTCGCCCGCTTGTGAAAATGCCTTCGAAGAGTTGCGCCGTCTGCTAACCTCGCCGCCCATACTGCGCCACTTTGGCCCTACAGTTCCGACCGAAGTGCAGACCAACACCAGCGATGTTGGATTTGGCGCTGTGCTCGCGCAGCGCAAATCTGGATTCGACGAGTACGTCGTTGCATACGCAAGCCGCACCCTCACCAAAGCCGAGAAGAATTACTCCGTTACGGAGAAAGAATGTTTAGCCATAATCTGGGCCCTTAATAAATTACGACCCTACCTTTATGGCCGTCCCTTCGACGTGATTACAGACCACCATGCACTTTGTTGGCTGTCCACGTTGAAGGACCCCTCAGGTCGATTAGCTCGCAGGGCTTTGCGCTTGCAAGATTTCAACGTGCGCGTTGTCTACAGGTCTGGCCGCCGCCACACCGATGCCGACCCGCTTTCCCATTCGCCCGTGTCAACCGAAAGCGATGCCTGCCTGCCGTTGACCAAGTAGTTTCGTTCCCAGCAGGCTGCCACATGGCTTCGGAGCAACGCAAGGATGCCTGGATTAGTACTCTTATCCGCTTCCTTTCAAACCCGTCGAATGTTCCTTCACCTTCTCGAGCTTTGCGCCGTCAAGCATCTCACTTCGAAATTCGGGATGGACTTCTCTATCGCCGGAATTACGTCTCTGACGTCCGCAAGTGGTTGCTGGTCATACCTCGACACCTTCGTGGTGAAATATGTTCTGCCTTCCATACTGACCCGCAGTGTGCACATGCGGGTGTCTTCAAGACGTACACCCGGCTTCGCTCCAGGTTTTGTTGGCGTGGCATGTACGCCTTTGTGTGCAAGTAAATTCGGTCGTGCCCTCAGTGCCAACGACGCAAGGTTCCTGCTCAGCATGTCTCTGGTCCACTCCGGCCAATCCCGTGTCCTGCCAGGCCTTTCGATCGCATTGGCGTTGACCTGTATGGACCCCTTCCGGGCACGGCTGCCGGGAACCGCTGGATAGTCGTCGCCATCGACCATTTGACTCGACACGCAGAAACAGCCGCTCTGCCTGCTGCCACCGCTCGCGATATAGCATCCTTCCTCCTGAAAAACTTTATTCTCCGTCATGGTGCACCTCGCGAACTTTTGCGTGATAGAGGACGTGTCTTCCTCTCCGAAGCCGTAAACGCGCCCCTTGCTGAATGTCGCATTGTTCATCGCACCACCACCACCTACAATCCTCAAACTAATGCTCTGACAGAAAGATTTAACCGCACCCTTGGCGACATGCTCTCCAAATAAGTCGCCTCTGATCACTTGATTGGGACTTCATTTTGCCATTCATCACGTTCGCCTACAACACTGCACCACAGGCGACCACAAACTTATCCCCATTCTTCCTCTTGTATGGCCGCGAACCTTCATCTACCCTCGACACCCTTCTTTCGTACAGACCCGACTCATCCGAATGTACGCCCATCTCTAAAGCTGCCCGCCGCGCAAAGGAATGCCGTCAGCTCGCCCGTTCCTTTACAGCCGTCGACCAATGGCAACAAAAGTCTCGACGTGACGATGATCACCAGCACTGTCACTTTCTTGCGGACTCCCTTGTGTCCCTTTGGGTTCCCGCCATTCCTGCTGGAATCTCATCCAAGCTTGTATCCAAGTATCAAGCACCCTACCGTGTTGTAGCACAGACATCGCCTGTGAACTGTATTGTAGAGCTTGTCACGCCACCTACGGACCAACGCTGTAGTGGTCGTGAAACCGTCCACGTACAACGCATGAAGCCGTATTACGACCCCATGATTCTGTGTTCACCATGAGTCGCCAAGATGGCTCCTTTTCCTGTGGCGGGGGGGGGGGGGGGGGGGGATCGTAGTGAAGAGCAATCAGACACATCGCCAGTCGTCCGGGAGGCGCGAGCTGGAGATTGCCTGAGCTGCTCTGGTTAAGACACGCTGTCTGCTGCTCTCTTGGACCGTATTCCTATTAGATTACATTTATTATTTATATTTACATATTTACAAGAAATTTCAAAGTAATAAAGAAAAAGTTCCTCATGAAGTTGTAGCAGCCGATCACTCCCGCTGTCCGTTGCTCCTTTTATGCCTTGCGTGGTCATTGTTCTGTCTCTTCCCCCAATCCGGTGTCAGGATACCGATTGCATCAAGTCCCACCGATCCGGAGGTCGGTTTCCCTTTCCCTCAAAAGGGATGGTCGAAAACGCGCGTACATCTCTGGGCACAAACAAGGAAAGGAGGGGAACGTATGCTGACTCCAATCGTACACTGAATCCGTCCCCGGCATGGACATGCCAATTAGGGCGGCTGACAAGTGATGGACGCGCTGGTCATAAATCATCCGTTTTGAGAACCATTCTGACGAGGTCGTCAGCCCGTTCCCCATAATCGCGCGAGCCGTGACCTAAGGTTGTCGAAAGTGAACGTCAGCTGCCTGCAGTAGCGCGTGGGTCGTTTCATGGGGGGAGAAAGAGAGCGAGGAAACCTTTATTTATTCGGATAGTTGTGCAGGGCTGGGTTACATTGCCCTACTAAATGACCAGCAGGTCAAGCCTACTGGTGACCTCATAGGCGCGCTTGAGGATCCGGTCTTGGACTCCGGGGTCCGAGCTGCGCAGCAGGGTCTCCCATTCATCTGGAAGCACGATTTCCCTAATTCTGGAGGTGGGGGGTCTTCCTTAAATCCACAGAGCATATGGGTGAGGGTAGCTCTCTTATCGCACAGTATGCACTCAGGAGAAAACTGTGATGGAAACAGATGGGAGAGATCTACCACGTTAGGAAAGGAGTTTGTTTGCGGTCTCCTTCAGGTTATTTCTTGCTATTTATTGAGCTTATTATGTGGGGCCGGAAACCTCCTTCATCCAATGAGGATGTGGTGGGTCAGATATTGAAATGAAATTACGCAATCCTTGAATGTACCCAGAGTGGAGGTGCTCACAGCCCGGCCGACTAAATCTCGGACTGTCTGATGAGCTGCCTCCTTTCCAGTGTTGAGAATGTGCCGGTACCCAAATCAATTCAATGTCCCTATCTGCGCAGGTGATCTTAGAAAGAATATTAAGAGTGGGTTCATCAATTCTGTCGCACGCAAAATTGTGTATTGCTGTCTTGGAGTCACTGAAGATAATATCCGCTTGTGATTTTGTAATGGCGAAAGCTGCCTTCTCAGCCATTGCGGATATGCATACACGGATGGAGGTGGAAATAAATGGCATGTGTACCCGTAATCCCTGCCACTGCGAATGCTCTATTCGGAAGTGGATATTCAGCCGCATCGATGTAGATGACACCCTGTTGCTGTTCATATGCCTTAAGGATTGCTAGAGCCCTGGCGATCCTCCTACTCTCGTGGTGTGTGGGATGCATATTTGCCAACGCTGCCAGTTGTTCGCTCTCTGGCCACAAGCCCAAAGGCAGGTTGTTGACCCAAGTTGGCGAGATGTTCATCGAAGCGCTGCACATGCGCAGTGCATTCATGTCCCAGCTCGTCAACTTAAGCGTTGGCGTGAAAGACTTTCTTTGAAAAGCGGCGCATACCCAGTGAATTTCATGGCGCTGCTTGCTAAAGCATCGCCCGGCTGTCCTTGACAGATCCGCGTAATGTGGGCTCGATTCTGCCCAGCACGGAGTAAATTTCTAATGGCACATTCGGCTCATGAAAAATGTGCCATCTATTGGTGCCACCGTAATGTCCGTGCTCGGCGCGGGTCCCATTTCACCGAGCATTGAGGAAAGCGAAACGTGTAGAGTGGCAATTAGCTAGTTACTGAAGTTGGCATCAAACACGTTGACTGAAGCGCGAGACACACCCACTGGAATCCGTGACCCAGTGGGCCAAGTTAGTACAAAGAGGTTCAGTGAAAAGCAGCACCGACCGAGTGGCACATACACAGTGCACCAAGTCAGAGGGAAAGCGACTCATCGAATGAAATAAGTTCATTGAAGAGCGGTACGTGCCCAAGCCACGTACCCAGAGCCGCAAACCCGGTGACCCATGTCGGCGTCAAAGAGGTTAGTTGAAGAGCGGCACGCAGTGCCTCATGCCCAGTGACCCAAGTTGGTTCGATGGTTGGCTTTGAACCCTGTTCCCTCAGCACTGCAGCCTGTTGCGACCCATGGTAGCATATCCCACCGCTGACATTCAGTTGTCGCGACTCAGTGTCCGAGCGGTCATTACGGTTCCGTGGCTGGTGAAGCGCCAGGTGCGGGGTGATCGAAAGGTCCGGGGCGATGTCCAAGAGATGGGAAAATGGTTTGTTTAGAAATTTCCATGATGAGAGTTTGCATGAGCACGAGTAGAAGCACTAGTTCGAGTTGGAACACGTTCCCGCAACACTCAAGATCCACTTTTTATGCCCTTCTTTTCCCCTTTCTTTCATCGGGGAAATTAACGGTTCTTCTCGGCCAACCACAACCCTTGAGTCGTTGGCAAAAACCCGCCCATGACGTCGCATCGTTACGCCAGGCTCTGCCTCTAATACTGTACCCGCATACGAGGCAACGACGTGGCAAGCTGGGAACTTAATGTCGAAGTCGTTTCCACGGAAGTCCGCGACATTTGCCCCCTTTTATCAATTAGTGGGTGATTTGTGACGGTCCGCTTGTCGCCTCTGGTGTGCTCTTTTCTTCGCGCGTCACAGTCTATGTCGAGTTCCGTCTACTGCAGGCGGGCTCTCGTCTCGCCCGTCAGCTTCGGTTACGTTGAGTTAGTTGCCAGCTCCCTGGTCCTGAGAAACGACGACGCAGCGTGAAGGACCTTTCATGGTTGCCCGCTTGCCGGTGAAGCATTAATTGTCGAGAATAGATGCCAAGTATAACAATGCTAAGCGCCAATCGTAACAGCATGATACGCTACCCATTCTAGATAGATAGATAGATAGATAGATAGATAGATAGATAGATAGATAGATAGATAGATAGATAGATAGATAGATAGATAGATAGATAGATAGATAGATAGATAGATAGATAGATAGATAGATAGATAGATAGATAGATAGATAGATAGATAGATAGATAGATAGATAGATAGATAGATAGATAGATAGATAGATAGATAGATAGATAGATAGATAGATAGATAGATAGATAGATAGATAGATAGATAGATAGATGAAGGGAATTAGGCAGCGTCAGTGTTTGTAGATTTAAGCAAAGCGTTTGAGAAAATAAATCAACGCATCTTATTCAGTAAGCTTGAATCATTGGGAATCACCGGCCCAGCGCTCTTGTTACTACAAAATTACTTAACAGACATAATGCAAGTAGTAACCAATTCAGCCGTTCATTCTAAAACCATGTTCACTAATATTGGTGTGCCCCAGGGTTCCATATTGGGTCCGCTTTTGTTTTTATTATACGTGAATGATCTGCCTAACTGCCTGTCCTTTTCGAAATGTATACTTTATGCAGATGATACTACTATTATTAATTCCAATAAATGTATTACAACCTTAGTATCTAACCTTAATAGCGACTGACACAGCCTGATGGAGTGATGCCAAACTAACCAGCTACAGATAAACCCGTCTAAAACAAAATTTGTTGTATTCACTTCCCACCAACGAACACTTCACTCCATTCCTCCTATCTTATTGGGCGGAAGTCCTATCCCTGCAAGTTTTTCATGCAATTATCTTGGCATAGAAGTAGACAAACATCTTAAATTTACTGAACACATAACCAAACTAAAACAGAAGGTTACCTACGGGATTAGGGTATACTTCTAAAAGCACGAAACATATTTGACCATCAAATATTACTATCATTATACTTCTCATTTATTCATTCCCACATTAATTACTGCGTTACTTGCTGGGGAAACACTTACGTAACCCATTTAAGCTCATTGCAAATTCTACAGAATCAGGCTATTAGGATAATTACATTTAGCCCATATAATAACAACGCCTCATATCTTTTACGAACTAATCACGTTCTTACAGTCACACAACTCGTTAAATATAATCTAGGTACCTTTTTGTTCCGTCAAATCAATTACACACGATGTGATAGCTTGTTACCACAGTCTTCTCTATTAAATACTAATATTACCAGGTTTGCAATAAATAGGAACTTCATTTTACCTAAAATCCATACTAATTATGGCAAACAGAGCGTCCATTTTTCATCTATCGCCATCCTGGAACGCACTACCAATTTACATAAAAACACTTAAAATTCACGAATTCAAGAAACAACTAAAAGATTACATTCTGTCGAATACTGATGCCTAGTCCATACTCATAACCATTCTTTCAGGGTCCCTTCATTTCATTTTCATTGCCATACCGTTAGGTTTCTGTTTTTGCCTCACATATACATTCGAGTTAACAAATTCTACTGTGTTCGTCACGTCATCTACGCAGTTACTTCATCAGTTGTCAACGAGATTGTGTTACAGTGCTTTTTTTCATGACATTTATGCATATGTAATTCTTCAATCATGGTATTCATACTAAAACCTGTAATTTTTTAACAATTTGTTGAAAACTGCTGTACTTTTGTTTTATTACGATTACTTTGTAAAAGAGGTCCCATTGCAGTCTTTGACTCCGGGACCTCCTCCTGAATATTAACAACTTGTAATCATTCTAATGATCTCAATAAAAACCGATTCTGATTCTGATAGATAGATAGATAGATAGATAGATAGATAGATAGATAGATAGATAGATAGATAGATAGATAGATAGATAGATAGATAGATAGATAGATAGATAGATAGATAGATAGATAGATAGATAGATAGATAGATAGATAGATAGATAGATAGATAGATAGATAGATAGATAGATAGATAGATAGATAGATAGATAGATAGATAGATAGATAGATAGATAGATCCCGGAACGTGCGTGAAGCTCATTAAGAACGCGAATTGCACTAAAAAGCAATAGGATGGCCGTTCGAATTAGTGGAGTTCGCAATAGGTGTTGTCTCTTAAGAAGCGCTGTAGCGCTTGTACGGCCTTATGATGGGATATTATTTTTCTCGAGGCTGTAGGACTGAATATTCCAACAAAGGCCGGTAGTCGAACTGGTTGAGCCCGACGGAAAGCGACTGTCTCTGTACGCTGCATGCGGACGCTGCCACAGAACATGATGTAATGTTTCCTCGTCACGCAGTGGTCACACCCTGCGGTGTCGGCCATCCGTATGCGTCACGCGTAGGCACTGGTAAATGGGACGTTTAACCATAGCCTGCACAAAAGTGTCGCATCTCATCGGGGAAGCCTCGGTGGAAGTCGAAGACTTAAGGCAGGATCCAGGGAATATAACAGGACATGCATGAAGTACATTCCATTCATATGTGGTGCACTGACAAGCGACTTGGTGTCCTTTGTCAAACTTTTGCCTGTAGCATTTCTTCAAGTTCCCAGCCCCATCTTTAAAGATTAGGCGGTGGCTGAGAATTTATTGAAACAATCTTGTAGGCATTTTAGCAGCGTCATTTGTGCCCACAATGAAATAGGAAAACACATGTGAACGTGACCTGTTAACGTGACAGCGTTAAGGGCCCCCTTGTTGCAGAAAATCCGGTGTCGGCGTCAGGCGCCGGCGTCCCCGTGAGAGAAAATTGCCGTATATATTTAGGTGCATGTATAAGCCACGCCTTGCTATATGACATGCGGTATATGCGGGTTATTTTGTCCCACCATTCTATCAGTAAAGTCGCTCATACCTTTGTCTTACATTCTTGACAGTTTTTCCTCGGATGTTTGAGAATGACAGCTCACAAAAAAATGTCATGAAACAAAACACCGACAGCGCATGCCTTTTATGTTAAATGTTCTCGGTCTTAAATATTAAAAGAGCGAAACAATAACAGAAACCTGAAAATTATGTAAATTTTTGGCGTGGCTGTGCACTACCTCCGGGATCGGTCCACGCAACATGCCACGTTTCTACCAGAAAGCTTGGCTCATGCATAGCGTTCGCCGCTAGCGCTTCCTGGTAAACACTACGGTTTCATAAGCTGTAGTTGCCGGGAATCGTGAGAAGCAGTCAGGCATCTTTGAATGATTCCACTATTAAAGGCGAAGCTTATCTCCATGCGAACAGTCGCCCTGACTGATCGAGTCTGCCATTCTGCTGGGCCTTGATTGGAATCGCTGGCATCAACGCATCCGTACCGGATGTACTGCAAGCCCTGCCCATTCCCTACATCTGACCCAGGCCACGACCCGTACCAGCAACAGGAATTGAGTCCATCCTCTTTTCCCGCTGTATAAAGTAGAATGGGGTTCGTTCAGACAACCGCGTCCATGGCTCCTGCTCTACAGCAGTAGTGATACAAAAGAGGTTAAATAATGGTTTTGTTAGTAATCATGCGTCTGTTTCATCGCTTTGTGTCAAATGATGGACAGAGAGGAGGAGCTGACAGGAAAGGAAGGCAGGGAGGTTAATAGGAAGCACTGTCTCAGACGCAACTTTCAAAGGCTCGTGAAATATATTCAATGTCTTGCGGAACGCCGAAATGCAGTTTTTGGACAACAGCTGGGCTTCATTCAATAAATGGTATTGCATTTAAGAGAGAAAGCAGGATTCTACCCATTGTAATAAGCAGCATTTTTACTTATTAATTGAGTTTTTTTTAAACTAAAAATCACTGAATATTCGCATTTTTCGAAATAAAAGCGTGGAATTTATAAATTGGTAACTGTTCACGGAAAATCCTTATAGCAGTTTTCAAAATCGCATCTTTAGAGCATCTCAAGCAGACAATTGGGGAACATTAACTGAGAGCTGTTTACGAGGATTCCGCAAAAGTCTTATTTGAAAATTAGGGGTATGTTTCTCAAATGTGTACAATACTAAATTTCTAGCTTTCTTTTTAAATGCCCAATAGAAGTTTATTGTATTACGATACGTGATTATTAATCGCTTAGTTACTAGTAGTTGTAATCTCCACGCTTCTGTTTTTTTTTTTTACAATTTGTAAAAGTTTTTGTAAAATGTAAGACATCTTGCCGCAGTCGATATCATGTTTTCGCTTGAATGCAATTAACCTCTTCGATTTCGGTATGGTAGATGCCCAGCAAAAACTATTTTTTTTTTTTTGTTCCCATGTATTCCAACCTCTCGCGCGGGGCTGGCCAACACCAGCTTTTATGGGTGTACGATTAGTAATTTTTGAGACCGAATCGTAAACGAATTTAAGAGCGCCAGAAGCGAATCGAATCGAATATCGAATACCTGAAAATAAAGGGGGCCCGGAATGCAGCAATAGTGAAGCATACAGCACTTCGGCGCCACAGTAAATATGAGGTGGTGCATGGAATATGGAAAGGAGCAATGCTGCAAGCGCTAACGTTCGCAAATGCCACTTTGTGCTTAAAATTGGATATCTTGTCGGGGCTGGAACTAAGGGCCCTAGTGCAGCACGCGAGCGATGCAGCACGACTCAGTGGAGCCTTGGAATAGGGGCCCACCCTTGCTGAAGAGGAGTCTCAAGTCGCCAGCGCCAAGAAGATGAAGACGACGGAGACCTCGTAACCGCGAAACTCTTGAAAGACTCAAAAGTTTTCACTCACTCACTCACTCACTAACCAAGGATCGGTAGGCCGGTTGGCCTTGAGACCACACGGCAAAACCACAAATCAGACAGTGCAGGGTGACATGGGTTGGGCCTCGTTTGAAGTGAGAGGGGCGTAGAGCAAGATTACTTTTGGAGAAAGACTCAGGAACATGGATCAAAATAAATGGGCGGCTAAAGTGCACAAGTACCGGTACCTGAAACGCGTAGCCACACAATGGAGGAAGAGGTCAAGAGTGTTGCCAACCGATTACAGGGTAATTAAAAGTGCAGATAGTCAACCAGGAGTCATCAGAAAGGAAATCAGAGAAACAGACACAGTGAATTGAATGCAAAGAATGGAAACAAGAAACACCATGGGGATTTACGAGAATGAGAAAAAAAAAGAAATTAAAAGGGAAAGCTTGTGCGATAACACGAAGCGCATTACTTTGCCATTTGAGGCATGTGTCTGCTGCAGCGAAAATCCGTAGGCCCCTCAGCACATCCTAATGGAACGCGAAGGGATTCGCCCAGTGAGACCCATAGGTAACGCACACTTTCCAGAAGCGCTTGGATTTATAAAGCGGGCGGAAGCATAAACCGGTCAGCAGCCGAGATAAACAAGAAACGTTTGGAGTATTGGTGGAAGAAAGCGGGGGAGAGATTGATACGACCGGATTTTTTACAGCAGGGGCGTAGCCAGGGGGGGGGGGGCGCTTGTGGGGCTTCAGACCCCCCCCCCCCGAAATTTTTTCGTGCTGTCCATGCACCGCCGACAAAAGTAACCCCCGGCGCCGGAAATCATTCTGGATTTTGTCTAGAATGTTTTTTTGACACTCGAAAAGACATTTAACCGCGAAGATAGCGAACTCGGGCTGGATTTCGCGGCAACGCCCATGCACCTAGAGTCACATAACGCCAAGCAGCCCCATCCGACCACAAAGTTCCAAGGGCGTTTTGATGGTGACCGGGCTCGCCGCGGAATCTATGGAGCGCATGGATGTCGATTCCGAGAATTTATGGGTATAAATCTCATAAACTCTTGATGTGAAAGGTGCATTCACATTTCCAAAGTTGTGCTTTAGATTTTCAATTGGGGAGCTTTGTGGGCTTAATGTTGTTATAAACATTTGACGCCAAAGGTCCATTGACTTTTCTAAACTCTTACATTGGAACACACAACGAGACAAGTCAAATCAACACACTAGCAGACAAGTTGACAAAGCACGCAGTGAGGTTCAATGAGACGAAGCGTTGTGGTGGTTCATTTTTGCCGCCATGTCACATAAAAAAAATAACATTTTTGTTAACCTACGCCAAAACATCCATGTCAAAACACTAAAGCCAGCCAAGCTAACTATGCTCTTATTTATTTTTTCTACTTTGACTTTTATTCGCGAGGACACATTGAGCCTCTACAATTTTTTTTTTTTTTTGTTCTCGCTACCATACCCGCGGGCTGCCAGAGCCAGCCAGAGCGCATACGTTTTTCTCGCGTGGCCCCGACCACCGCGCGGCGCACTTCGGTGCGCGTTCGGTTTTCTCTGGCCGAGTGGATTTTTGCCTGGCAGAGTTTTGGACACTTTCTGGCTAGCAGAAGAGAAAAAGAAACAATGGTTGCTCGCCGCCATCAATGTGAGGACTTGACGGATTGCACCGCGTTCGCTTTTGCTGAACTTGTCCGGAAAGTCTTGTCTCGCCGGTGTAGGATACCGAGCAGTATGCGTATGGTTGGTTCTCAGTGGACCAAGCGTCTAATGTTTTTTTCT
Organism: Dermacentor andersoni; assembly: GCF_023375885.2. Classification (NCBI taxonomy): domain Eukaryota; kingdom Metazoa; phylum Arthropoda; class Arachnida; order Ixodida; family Ixodidae; genus Dermacentor; species Dermacentor andersoni. The sequence continues at coordinate 106,667,953 of NC_092819.1, read as the reverse complement.
ATATTCCTTCTGTAGCCACATTAGGTGCCCAAAGTAGGCATTCGATTGTGGCCAACATACTTTCCTATGCGTTTCTTTTTTTCATTTCGGTGCCCCCGTCCCACAGAAGGAAAAAAAAAATATACATTGTTGTGGCGCAGCGAATTGTCGCATGGTGAAAGTTCGATTTTGTTACTTCTTTTGTGGAAAGTAATGAGCCACGGGACGCTTAAGTTGCCAGATACTCTTATTGTATTATTGCGATAGCAATTGTATGGACACTCCAGGCGCATTCCTGCCGTCGCCGTCGCCCTTATGTTTCGTATAATGTCCAAGGGTGATAACATCGTGACCGCGTGCCGCATGCAATAATGGTTCGGTTCATTATCGGCGAGGCATGCGCGTAGCAGAGCGGCATCTCTCATTTACAAAAGTGGTACGCATGTGTGAGGATAAACGTTCTTTAATGCTCTCATACACTGGGTTGAACATGGTTGCCTGACATAATGGACACCCCAAAAGCTGAACGGCGTGGTGTCGCGAAGTTTTTGACAGCTAAAGGTGTTTCCAAAAAAAAAATTAATCGTCGTATCGCTGCCGTGTACGTTGAACATTGCATTTCATTGGCCACTGTAAAGCGTGGGAGCAAACGGTTCAAAGAAGAATGGGAAAGTTGCAAAGACATTCCAACACGGGGCCAAAGTCACCGTGCAATCACATCCTGCACAATTTCAAAGGTTGATGAGCTGATGAGACAAGAATGGAGGACAAGCATCGATGAACTGGCAGAGCGTGTGAAAATCAGTCCCGGCTCGGTTCACGCCATAATTCATGAGCACCTCGGTTATCGGCTCTTGTGTGCGCAATTGATGCCCAAGATTTTGATCCACCGCCAGAGGACGGAGAAGTTTGGCGCTGCTTTGACTAATCTGATCCGGTATCACAATGAGGATGACGATTTCTTGTTTGCTATTGTGATCCGGGACGAACCATGGTGCCACTACTACGAGTCTGAAACACGACGGCAAAGCTTACAGTGGAAACATTCGAATTTACCACGGCCACAGAACGCAAAGGCCGTCATTTTCGGCGGAAAGGTGTTGTTGACTTTTTTTTCGATCATAAGGGGCCATTGCTGATAGAATTTGCTCAATCTTGAAAGAATATCAATTGTTTCCGATATTGTGAAATGCCGGAACCACGGCGTGTCGCAATCAAGAAAAACTATGTGGAAAATTGACGAATTGGGTCATCTTGTTCCACAACAATGCCCGTCCCCACGTCGCTGATGTGTTTAATACAAAACTGGCAAAGTTCAAGTGGGAAACCCTGCAACATCCGTCATACAGCTCAGACCTGTCCCCTTGCGACTTCCACATTTTGGGGCAACCGAAAAACACCTCAACGGAACTAGATTCGTGCCGGACGATGACGTGAAATAGTCAGTTACAGACTTTTTGAAGCAGCAACCTGAGGAGTTTCATGAGACGGGAATCACGCGACTCGTTAGTGAATGGGGCAAATGTCTGAATTCTCATGAAGACTACTTTTTAATAAAGTACCTCGTTTGTCATATATTCGCATTGGCTCACTTTCATTTGACTCGCCCTTGTATATTCTGCAGAACTCCTGTTTTTTATACGTGCTCGCTGTTGCGACTGTATAATTTCGGTGCAATTACTCACAATTCACGACCGGTGACAGCTGCTCCTGCGTAATACATTTGAACAAATGACAGCGTCATGGAGATTTTTCACTGGCCATTGCATATATAGAAGAATGTAAACACGGTTCTTGAATGACTAAGTTTCATTAACATATTTGTCCTCAACTTGTTCATTTCATGGCCTTCTCATTTTTCATATCAGCGGCATGCGCTGCTTTCCTGGTTTCGAACTGATATAGTTCTAAAGTTCGTGTGATATTTTCTTTACTTATTAAATAGACAAAAACATGGAATCATTGATATCAGTTACTTTGGGCACAATTTTTGGCACATACGAGAATATTCTTTTATGAAAAAATACACATTTTACTTGTTTGGACAGTGCGTAGCGTTCAAGAATTCGTTTACAGCATTTTTGACTATGGTAATGCAGTTATTATTCATGTATTTGATCCCTCGACAAATTGTTTAAGAGGAAGCTTTAGCTGGGGCCCAATCCGACGCGGCCTATTCAAATACATGTAAAACGCAGAAACGCTTTTCTGAGATAATCCTGCTAATCGCTTTTAATGAAATTTGTTGCATTTGAGAGAGAAGGTAAATTATAGTGTCTGTCGGAAACGGAATTTCAATTTACGGCCTGAATTTTGTATAAAATATTTTGAAAAATTTTCGAAAAAATAGAAGCACGACGTTTACAAAATAATAGCTATGTACCAAGAACAGATATCTCGGTTCTGTAAACGGCAACTATTAGGAAAGTCAATGCGGACAAATTTGGTGTGTCAATTTTTATCTTGCGTGAATTGGTTACGTTGTGTACAAGGGTTCTGCAAAAGTCGTATTTCCATAATACTAATTTTTTTTTTAGATTCATGTTTAACATATCTATTTTGTCCGCTATAGATGTGCTATTAGATGCGATTCACAGAATATTGCTATCATTTTTCATTGTTGAGTTACTGAATTCTAAACTTCATAGTTCCGTTTTCTGAAAATTTGCGATTTTGGCCAATTTTTAATAAAGAATTGACCGCCTAAATGAAAAATTCGAAACGAACAGTCACTAGAATTTACGTTTTTCGTTTAAATTCAACAAACATCGTCAAATTTGGTGCAGTTGTTGCGAGAGAAAACGAATTACCCTTCTACATGTATTTAAATAGCAGCACCCGAGCTAAAGCTTCCTCTTAAGGAGGAGGCCGAGCTGCAACATGAGGACCCCACCCCCCTCCCCGAACGAAATTTCTGGCTACGCCACTGCTTGACAGGTATTGGTAGCGATATAAGGTATATAGAGAAGTTAGGAGGAAAAAAACCAAAATTAAGAAGATGCATGCAAAAATACTAGTATGAAAAGTATACCTGAGTAGCTCAAGCAGGCTAGGTGACATTTGTGACCTCCCCATTTCAAAGGGGATCCCAATAATTATCATCATCATCCGCTCTCTCCCCTCACACTACACCTGGCGCGCGAGCGCTGCAGCAGGATGAGTCCACCTAGTGGACTGTCCATTTCTGCCGCTGCTGATGTGCTGACTGGATGGAGCTGTGTGAGCGAGGAGGACACGAGCGGCCCGAGCCAATCAGCGGCGGTTGAAATGGACAGTCCACTAAGTGGATTCTTACAGCACACCCCCCCCCCCCCGCCTGATGTTCCTGTCGCCCACTCTGCTCGGTCGAGCTACGCTCGTGACGTAACGTAGCAGCCTATAGAAATTTACCTGTCGTTGCCCTGCTACAGATGACAGGCGCCGGCTTTTTCGCTCGATGGGCCTTTTGACGCTTTCGCATCAGTAAAGCGCCTTGATAATTGTCCTTAAATTGCAGAGAAGTTACTTGCTCCATGGGGTTTTGCTTAATTACAGAAATTACCTGTGTCGACACTTGGCGTGCTTTTTTTCTGGTTGTGTGTGTGTGTGTGTGTGTGTGTGTGTGCGTGTGTGTGTGTGTGTGTGTGTGTGTGTGTGTGTGTGTGTGTGTGTGTGTGTGTGTGTGTGTGTGTGTGTGTGTGTGTGTGTGCGTGTGTGTGTGTGCGTGTGTGTGCGTGCGTGTGCTATTTCACATTACTTTTTTTTACTTGTGTCTAATTGCAGAAAGTGCATATCGCGCCGGATTTTTTGGATTGGTTGTTTTTCTATATTCTGAAGCGCTTTTTCGAAAAGCGCCCGATTTAACGGCGCTTTAGATGCTAACGTTCTAGTGGCCAACGTTTTCATGCTCATCTAGACAAACCAAAAGGAATACATCCGTTAGTGCAATACCAAACCAACTTGACTGCATTAGTACAGTACCGTTCCGATGAATTCACGTGGCAACGTTTTCAATCTCGGCGGCGGCAGCGCTACCTTTCGCACTGAGAGGGCTGATCTCTCGAGCGCCGGCCGAACCAGTTTGGTACGAGGCGCATGTCAGCTCGGTTTAAGTGGGTCACGAGGTGTGCGGCCGCCGTCCAGTCGTGCTGGCCGAAAGCCAATTTCGGTTCCGTCGATAGCTCAGTTGGTAGAGCGGTGGACTGTAGAGGCACGCCCACCACGGACATCCATAGGTCGCTGGTTCGAATCCGGCTCGACGGACTCCTTTTTTTTTTTTTACTTTTGTGATACTACCATCTTCAGTACCTCTGCATTTTGTACTGCTGGCAGAAACTTACACCTCGTGCGTTTCTGCGAGCAGTTAATTCATCTTGTCTACAAGCGCATGGACGATAGCACAAACGAAAATGACACCTAAAGGGATGAACTTTCCCAACAGAGGTTATAATAAATAAGTATTACAGAATTCCAATACATACTACAAGAGAAAGCGGCATTTGCTCGACCAACCAAACTAGCGAGCAGGAATGACAAATGCTCAACTAAGGAAAGCGAATGTTCGGGCTGATTCGGGCATAAATTAAACTTTCACTACTTATGTGTGTTTAGTATGTTTATGTGACCGTGCAACCCCTGTGCAATGCTTACTGTATCTGCGGTATTCGTGCGCCCCTTAGTAGTTTTGATCACTTGAACCGTTCTGCTGTATTTGCTGTTCTGCTGTATTGTTCTGCTGTAGAGACATTGTCAAGAGGCATGTTTTGACAGTCTCCTTTTTCCACAACTCGTTGGCATAGCTTGCACTGCACTATGCACATACAAAGTTTTTAATCATTATAGCGGCCAACGGTGGGCTCCGCGAGCATGATTACAAACGTGCACAAATGGGTGCTAGCCACACTATAAGAAACGATTTCCAGAAAAAGTATTCGAAAAAAGGGTCCTGATGGCATGTTCTCTCGTTCAACAGAATTTCCTGCTCATGTTTTTAGAAGCTTACCCTCACTGCTAAGCACGAGGTCGTGGCATCGAATCCCGGCCACGGCGGCCGCATTTCGATGGGGGCAAAATGCAAAAAAACACCTGTGTACTTAGATTTAGCTGCACGTTAAAGACCCCCAGGTGCGCAAAAGTAATCCGGAGTCCCCCACTACGGCGTGCCTCATAATCAGATTGTGGTTTTGGCACGCAACACTTCATAATTTAATAATAATTTAAGGTTACCCTCGCATTTTGTTTTACAGATTCTCTGAAATCTGCTTCAAAACAGTACAATCGCTGTCAATTTCTGCAGCATTCGCCGAATTTATAAGATGAGAACTAACGGAAAATGTTCAACGTTGTGATTAATAAGTTGTAAAAGAGGGGACAGGCTGAATGAAGCTACGCATGTACACACGCGGGGCAAGTACAGCCGCAGCTGCCACGAATTAAACAAGACATATTTTACATGTCCTTTATGTAACCTTCATCACACATGTGTCTGCTCTATTCTGTATCCATAAGCCCTGAAACGTCTGTTATTCGTGTGTTTTTCATATCATGGTGATTTTACATGATATCTGTGAAACGCTGTGCGATGCAGTTTGTTTTCTTGCGATAGCACTCAGAAAACACTCAAAACGCATTTCCGCCGTCGGTGTCGCCGTGATGTTTCCCATAAATTCCAAGTTTGATAACACCGTGGCCGCGCGCCGATGCTGTAGGTGCGAGTGGAAGTATGTGAGGGTGAGCCGATGATGGTGGATTGACCTCACGCGAGCAAGGGAGGAAGGCGGGGAAGAAGCATGGCGTCTTCCACTGCACGAAAGGCACTGGAGGGGCGGCCGCGTGGGCCCTATCTTGAAAGCGATCTGCGATGAGTACAGAGTCTAGGCGCACCGAGGACTTATAGCCTCGTGTGCGCTTTGCTCTTGCCGCTTACTTCATGTCCAAGGGAAATGCAACACGTAGGTCAATTCACTCGCTGATTTTCCTCACGCCAGCGTTTTGACGGCGAGTGTCCGAGCTCATCCAGTGAGATGTGTTTACGTTTGCCTGCGAGCGTGAGACCATGCTTGGTAATTTAGTTTTAGTGTGCGAACGTTTACAAGTTTATAGGACCAATAAAGCTACTATCCTTACTTTGTATAGCTGTCTGCTAATTTGATCTCGGATTTCGCGCAAAACATGCGGCTTTTTTTCTTTTTATTCGTGTAAGAAAGGTGTAAAATGTGTGGTCTTTTTTTTCCAATTTTTACAGATATTTCTTAGCGTGCACCTATAGCGATTCACCTTGACAGCATTCATTACAGCGCTAAGCACGAGGACGAAAAGAACACAAATAACACGACGGGCGATGAACTTCCAATTACTTCCAATTAGCGTTTATTTCTACTATTTTATCCACACTGCGCATCAGGCACACATCATCAGCCAAACGATGGTACGATTCGATCGATTCATGTGTGTGCAGCTAGCTCGCAAAAAATGACAGCTCTTTGTCATGGACAATTGAGCATGTTGTTGTGGATGGTGGTCCACTGCCGTGGGTACGGTTGGCAATTTGAGTTGGCTCGGTTGTCACCAGACTTAATGAGACGGGTCGGACGATAATAGAGGCAGTCGAAGTTTATAACTTACGAAGCCTTTGTTTAAGTATTAATTTCGGCGGCTCAGTGGCTATGGCGTTCCAATGTGGAGCACGATGTCGCGGTTTCAAATTCCGGCAGCACATTTGTGGGTGCGAAATGAATCGTGTGCTTAAATTCAGGTGTACGATGTAAGGGCTCTCCTTTCTGCCGATAACAGGATGGCGAATATCTGCAGAAAGATTGAGAGGAAGTTGGTGGAACTGCTTCCGTTGGTAACAAGAAAGGCATCAGCACCTCAGGCACAATGCTCAAGAGCCCATTTTGATTCACTGCACAAGTTTTGGCCGTCTTGCTGCCCGCATAACCGTCGTATCTCGGATAGCGATTCTCCCGATCGCCTTTATACCAAGCAAATGACGTTGGCTCCGAGCGTCCAGCACGGGTTGATCTTTGCTTGATAAACGACTTCATCATGCTTTCCGTCACTGTGTCTGCGGCCGCGCCATCAACGACAACGTCACATCATATGGTCACATCATGAGGACACCGTCGCCTATATAAGAAGCTTCCCATCACCGCTTGCAAACAGTGGGCATGGCAGCAGCACCTCAGGTACAATTCGCAAGAACCCATTTTGCTTCGTTGCGCAGATTAGTGACTACTTATCTGCCTACTGCTATCGCAGCGACAATAGTTTCTTGTTGCTGTTGCCCAGCCCACTACGGTTGGGCAACAGGCAGAAAAAAACCATATGCCAAAACACTCCTTATATAAGGAGTGTTTTGGCATATGGTTTTTTTTTTTTCTTCTCCAGAGAATCTTTTAAAATGTGGTGATATTGAATCAAATCCAGCCCCAGACGTGACTGAAAAGGAAGCGCTACAGCACATCCTCTTGGGTCAAAGTGCCCTGACGTCGTCTATCAGCGACATTCTTGCAAAACAGTGTTCTTTTGGGGAAATAAAACATATAGTTTGACAGAGAGAATGAAAAGTTCGGAAAACGAGGTGGCAACTAACAATAACTTAAAGACGGAAGTAGAACATGTGAAGTCGACTATTGTTAAGCTTGACGCCACTGTTTCACGCATATTAAGTAAAACCGGCGACTTCGAAAATAGAAGCCCTAGGAACAACTTACTTATTTACGGCATAAAAGAAGAGAAGGAGACAGAGGCAGAACTTGTGCACAAAATAACAAAGGATATTTTAGCGAAAAGATAGGCGTCATATAAATACTATGCAAAAATGCCACCGTATAGGTAGGAAATCAAACAAGAATCGCCTTGTCATCATAAATTTACATGACTACCAAGATAAGACTTTAATAATGAAGGCATGCCCAAAATTCAAAGGTTCCGAATTTTCAGTCATTGAGGACTACTCAAGAAGAATTTGTGTCGTCAGAAAGAAATTATGGGAAAGCGCATCACAGGAAAAGAGTGGTAAACTTATGCTGGTTTTTGATAAGTTAAGCATTAGAGGTGATATGTTTGGATGGGACAGCGCAAAAAGCAAAAGATATCTAATTCCGAAGAACAAAAAATGGCACCAGAAAGACACCAGTCTGGCATTCAAAATCCTAAACATAAACTGTCATGGCGTTTTCAACAAATCTGTAGACCTTGAGGTTGTGCTGTTCTCGCACGACGCGGATGCTGTCATGCTTACGGAGACGTAGTTGAGGAGCGAAAGATTTGATAGCGAATTTGTTCGTAAGGTCCTTCGCGGCGGCCGCGACAGAAGAGATGTACGAGTTGCCATTTTGTTTAAATCATCAATACAGCTTTTTAGGATGCCTGATGCGCAAGGCATTGAAGATTTTTTTTTTTTTTTTTGCAAAGCATACATCAACAAAGTCCGCTTTATCCTTGTCATTTTTTACAGGCCTCCAAGCTCTTTTATTGCCGTCCTTAACCACGTAAGGAAATATTTACACTGTCATGTAAGATCGGATGACGGAATACTGCTGGCTGGGGAATTTAATTTACCAAACTTTGATTTGAACACCTCTTCACTGCATACTACCCGCAGTGTCGACAACATAATGTTTGATATCGTGATCACGTTTGACTTACTGCCAATGGTTAATAATGTCACGTGAGTACAAGGAGCTGTAGGATCAAGACTTATTTTTTGTATGTGGTGCCATCCGAAATATGATAACCTGTGAAGTCACTAACAGGATTTCTGATCACAAGGCTGTCCTGTTGAGCTTGTCAAACGTCTACCTAATATGCCAAAAAAAGTGTTCATTTATTTCCTACTTTTCGTCATGCTGATGACGAATCTATTCTAAATATGTTTGATTTCTAATTCGATGGTTTCTGAAAACAGCGCTTGTAATACAAATGACTTTGTACTTTCCCTTAACCCTTTGTGCGTCAGCGGGACACACATACGTCCCACTTTTCCTTGTGCATAAAAAAATTTCTCCACTGACACCCGTTGCAGACAGCTCAACAATAAAGTGCTGTCATCTAACGTAAGTCATTGTAAGTTCAAGAAAAATTGTTTTACTGCGATTTCGATAGGTGGCAGTAGCGACTCAATTCAGTTAAAACCTTTAAACTTCGTAAAGTAGCGCCACGCTTTGAAGAATGCCGCCTCCTCCTCACGCGCTCTGGCCGAGGCCGACGCCGCGTCGCTATTGGCCTAATAGCATCACGTGGGCCCTCGTCCCGTGCTTTAGCACCATTTTCGCTCGAGAAGCGTCTACGGAGTGGCGAGCGGCGCATGTTGGGCGCCGTTGCTACGCTCGAGCGCTGTAGGCGGCGGCACGGTCGAGGAGGGAGCGTGAAAGAGAGGCGAAACGAGAAGGAGTGAAGGCGGAGGAGGAGAGTGTCGCTACATTACGAAGTTTAAGGGGCTTTAAATTCAGTCGAAATTTGTTTTGTTCTTTTAGGTAAGCTTCTGAATTTTCGTCTCGTTCAGCGCCACTCAACAAGCTGCCGCTCAACATGCCGGGTAAGTTTCTATTTGTGTGATTTTCTAGAGCGATAATTTTGGGTCGCAATCATCATGTGTTTGCATAAATTTCTGCAGTAACTGGAGCTAAAACGTTTCGCTAAGCCTATTTGTTGTGAAGGGTGCATAGAAATATTTTTTTTCTTGATTTTGTGCGCTTTAATGCATTCCAGGGACCTCGCTTACGCGTGAGGAGGCCTTGGAATTGTTCTTTAGCCTTCCCGGTGACTTTGAGTCCAGTGGTGACGAGGGCGAAAGTAGTGACTCTAACTTCGTGCCTGAGATGGCGCCGGCATAAAGCAGCCAGGAAAGCGATGACATCGATACACAGCCTGCCAGCTAGCGGAAAAGGCTGCAGACAAAAAAATCTAAGGTAAAAGCGGACAGCTCGGAGCTGAGGATGAAAATACCGACACGTTCTAAGCAGAGGAATATGAGCCAAGTTTGTGGAGTATTTCGGAGCCTTTGAGCATTGTTACAAGTCCCAAGGTATGAGATTCACAATTTTCTTCAGAAGCACCAACAAATGCAGCTAAAGCATTTGCTCTCTTTTCACCAATGCCATTCTCGATGTTATAATAGAGCACACAAAAATCTACGGGCGCGGTGGTCGGCCGTGCTGCTCAGCTCAGAACTCCAAGACCAACTTTGGGCCGTCCAGCGAGCCAAGGAAGCCGCACGGGAGCAGCAGCTCCCAGTGGCCATCTAGGCGGCCCCAGGCCCGGGCCTCCCAATCGCCGGATTCCAAATAAAGTTATCACATCACAAATCGCGAGGGTGCCCGAAGGTACGGATGCAAGTGGCCTGAGCATGCATCTAAAGGCATACTTTGGTATGCTTTTACTGATGAGTGTGTCTCCAAGGCACCATTTCTACCACCACTGGAGCCATGACGGCTGGTTTCATAGCGCTGAAATATCGCCAGTGATGGCATTCAGGCGATTTCAGACAATCATGATCAGCCTGCATAGGAATGACAAGAGCAAGGGAAAAACCAGGAGAAGATAGCTATGATAGGCTTGTAAAGGTACGCCCGTCTCATCGGCGCGCCCTCAAGAAATCTTTTCAAGCTGAATATACTCCCTCTCCCCACCATGAAATAGATGAAAGCATGATTCCTTTCAAAGGGAGGTCCACCGTGAAGCAATGCTTACCCCTCAAGCTCATAAGGGACTACAAAGTGTAGGGCAGGGCAAATTCTAGGACTGGATACTTGGTAGAATTTCAAGTGTACGAAGGAAAAAAATCCAAATCGGTTATCGGACCTGGGTCTGGGTGAACACGTAGTCACCTCTCTTTCCAACAACGTACGGCCTGGAAGTCAACTTTATTTTGATAATTTAACGTCTGCGAGACTGTTGAAAGGCCTCGCAAACAAAAGTATCCTTGCAGTGGGGACTGTGCGGGCAAACAGGAAAGATCTCCCCGAGGAAATAAAGAAAGACAATACACTGAAGAAGGGCGACTGCATATGGAGATAGAAAGGTCCAGTTACAGCTTATGAGTGGCGTGACACAAGAAACGTCCATGTGCTGTCGGATTTTCCCGATCAGGAAGACACTGAGGTGGTGTCACGCAAACTGTCCAATGAATCATCCATCGGTGTAACGAGCCCAAAGGTGGATGAATGCTGTGGACAAATTTGATCAAAAGAGAAATTCCTAACGCACCGACAGACGCTCAAAAGTAATCGTGGTATAGGATTTTTTTTTTATTTTCTTTTTGATGCAGCAGTTTACAATGCATTTTTTTCAACTCGCAGCAAACAATGACATTTCCTACATGCGTTTCCGTCTCGTTCTCGGCCATCACTTCATAAATGGGCATAAATTCAGGGTCAACGGCAGTACTCGATCTTATCGACAGCAAAAGAAAGAGAAAAAAAAATGGCCAGAAAATGGATGGTGCATGCGATGAGGTGAGGTTCCCAAGGAACTTCCCTATGGAAGTTTCCGAGAGGCACAGGTGGTGTTCTTCTGCAGCGAGTGAGGTGCGCAAAGAGTTCCTCTGCACAGAAAGCTTGTGAAGTGCCCCTCTGCGCCACATGTTTTGGGCCATGCAAAAAACACAGCGAAGTAATCGCAAGATGGTGCCTTCAAGAGTCAGTGGGACAGTGTTTACCCACTTCTTAATGTCGCTCATGGGTCAGCGGGACATATGTGTCTCACTTTTCTGCAATAACGTACTGGCTTGATTTTGATAAAACTTGTTTTACACTATTTATTTGCGGTTTATATGCATATACCACGGCCGTTTCTTTATATTATTGCGTGAAAAATATACGCGAACCTTAAAGAAATTGTTTCTGAATGTATCCACCGTTTTGTTCCCAAAATCGCGAAAAAATTCTGTGCACTGCAACCCATGAATTTCTCGTGAAACATTACGCTTGCAGCGAGGCTTAAAATGTTAAAAATGAAATAAAGAACACATGTAACCTTAAAATCTACCGTGGGAGAAACTTCAGAAGAACTAAAGCAGAAAATAACTTGCGACAAAGAAAAATATTACGGGACACTTCTGCCTTCGTTTATTAAATCGTCTCCCGAGAAATTCTGGCGCCAAATCACATCCAAATCTTCCACCAGTGAGTTCATGATAGACGGCAAATGTACAAGTGATGAGGCTGTCGTTTGTTCTGATTTTAAGAAATTATTACGCTCGGTATCTAAAAAGTATAATGGCTGCGTTCCCAATTTTTTCTATGTCGCTTCCTCCTATATCTGATGTTATTACTGAGAGTGGTCCTTTTAACTTGCTCTTAAACGTTGATATTAAAAGTCACCAGGACCAGATAATAAACCAAGCGCGTTTTTGAAGCGTTATGCGGAATGGTGGGCTAACTACCTTTCTGCCGTATTCACCTGATATTTACGTGACGGTTCCCTGCCGAATGACATGGAGGACGGCCGAAATCAAACCTTTGCGTAAATCCGGAATTAAAGCAAACATCGAAAATTACCTACCTGTATCACTGACATCTACACCATGCAAAATTTTTAGCATATAATTCATAAACATATATTAGGTTTCTTAGAACAGCACAAGATACTTACACATGTCCAACATGGTTTCAGACGTAGGTTTTCTATATATGTACTCAATTAGTTACGACTGTGCACGACCTCGCACAAGCGATTAATGAAGGGAAGCAAACCGACGTTGTATTCATGGATTTTCGCAAAAAAAGTTATAAGGTGTCACATAACAAAATACTTATAAATTACATGATGTATAAATTATAACAAATAAATTAGGATATTATATAAAACATGACCAGATACTTACTTGGATCACAGCCATCCTTTCTTACAAACACCCAATTCTTCAAGAGATCATGCAACGCAGCATCGACGTCGTACAAGCTTATGCGGAGTCGAGGCGCCTGACGTGCTCACCGGAAAAATGCGCATACCTCCTGATCAAGCCCGGCAGAAGTAGCTGTCCCGGGGGATTACCACGGCGAAGGTGCTTCCTTGAACTTAAGGTCGGAGAACTTACCATCCCGGAGCGCCCCAGTATCAAAATATTGGGGCTAGACTTTCAGAACACGCTGCGCTGCGGGCTCATGTTAAAGAAACTCCAGAGGGCGACCAACTACACACTACAGCTCATTCGCCGAGTGGCTAATCGGCACCACGGCATGGGCGAGGGCGATCTGCTTCGACTTGTGCAGGCATACATAACCAGCAGAACCATGTACTCGACACCATATGTCAAACTCGCAGCCACGGACTTAGCCAAATTAAACACCATGATCCGACGAAGCACAAAGGCAGCCTTGGGCCTTCCGGACCACGCGGCCACCGCAAGGCTAGAGGCCTTAGGCATGCTGTTGGGGTCTCGGTGCTGACGGCCGTTATTGCGAATGGGTCGCAAGCCCCAAGGGTAGCGTTGGCCTGGCGGCCTGGGGCACTGGAAGCATCCGAAGGTCCCGGCAAAGCATGAGTAGACTGGTAACAGAACAACTTGTTTAGAGACGGGAGAGCACGTAACTCAACAGAAGAAATCGGAGCCTCTCTTCTGGCGTCCGGGGGCAGCTGCTCTTATACTCTCGGCGTCGCGGGCCAGGAGGAAGGTCACGGGATGAGCCCACGCGACGGCGGAGCATGAGCCCACGACGGCGCGCACGGTCGAGCCGAGAGACATGGTGAGCCGAGTGTAGTGACGCATCGCCAACCCGCCGACGGACAGACCTCCTGGCACCTCACTTGGGGAGCTCCGCTCCCCGGCTGCCGCGCTTTGACAAGCGTGGGCACACACACACACACGCACATACGAAGACACGTGGCACTGAAACACGCCTGGACACGCTTGGCGGGGAGGCGTTGCGGCGGCGTCGAACGGGCCAAAATGTCCGCCGCTTTGAACGAAGCCCCGGCGTCCGTTGCATCCGCGCCGGCATTACCGCGCGTTGTAGGCGAAACGTAACAGACCGCCCCGCCGGGGGAAGGAGATCCCGATGGTCAGGGGACTGCATCCGCTGTCCGGAGGGATGTCGCTCGATGATGCTCATAACCGAAGTCGGGCGTCCTTTGGCGTTTCTTGAGCGCAGCGCACAGAGAAGGCCTCGTTCTCACGTTCAGGTGCACACAGGACACTGCAAAGTGACTTCGGGAGAGTTGACATTTTTGTTCTCGTTTCCGGCAAGCGTTAGAACTACGCCGAAAGTCAACCGCTCAGTCAGCAAGCACGGCACAACCCTCACTAAGCCCTGCCAGGCTCTTTCCCCTTTTATACTGCTGCCTAGTTCCTTACAGTAGTTTAGCAGCACTCAGAACGCGTCCACAAATCGGAAAATTGCACTAGAAAGCACATCATCACTTTGAAACACTACACAAAAGCAATAGGTTAAAAATCCTGCCTCAGGAAGAAAAACATCAGTAACAAGCAATTTTGAGGCTGATTCCCACGTTAGGGGCTTCGACTTAAGCCATCGGCGTTACCGTTGAGACTCCCCTTTTTGTAACGCACCTCAAAGGAATATTGTTGCAAAGCGAGGCTCCAGCGCAGGAGGCGGCCATTTTTGGGAGAGATGGTCTGCAGCCATTGGAGAGGGCAGTGATCCGTTTCAATGATAAACCTCGAGCCGGCTAGGTACCATGACAATTTCTGAACGGCCCACACGATACACGCACACTCTTTCTCGGTGGCGCTATACGCCTGCTCACGACTCGTCAGCTTACGACTAGCATACAGGACGGGGTGTTCTACTTCTCCATTTTCCCGTTGGCACAGTACAACGCCCATGCCTCGCTCACTAGCATCACACTGAACAACGAACCCTTTTGTGTAGTCGGGCGATCGTAGCACAGGCTGGCTTGTTAGGGCGCTCTTTAGGGCGCTAAAAGCTCTTTCCTTTGTCTCATCCCAGACGACTGTTTGCGGCTCTGTCTTTCTTAGAGCATCCGTTAGGGGAGACGCGATATCAGAGTACCTGGGGATGTACCTCTGATAGTAGCCGGCGACACCTAAGAACGACCGAATATCGGTCTTCGTGCGCGGTTGCGGGAAGTCTCGCACAGCGGCCACCTTTATTTCAGAGGGGCGGCGACGACCCCGACCAATCACGTGTCCGAGGTAGACAACCTCGGCCTGTGCTAACTGGCACTTGAGAGCCTTGACTGTCAAGCCCGCATCGCGCAGGCGGGTTAGCACTGCCCGCAAGTGGGCCATATGCTCAGGCCAGGATGCGGAGAATATCGCTACGTCGTCTAGATACGGTAAAGCGAATTCTTGCTGTCCCCGCAACACTTTATCCATGAGGCTTGAAAAGCAGTATGGCGCGTTCTTCAAACCAAAACTCAAAACTTTAGGACGGAATGTCCCCATTGGTGAAATGAACGCCGCATACCTACTAGCCTCTTCTGTAAGTGGAACCTGCCAATAACCCCTGACAAGATCTAGGGTGGAAATAAACTGAGCGCTACTCACTCTCTCAAGGCGCTCCTCGATGTTAGGGATCGGATAAATTTGATCCTTAGTGATGGAATTAAGCCTGCGGTAGTCGACGCAAGGACGAGGTTCCTTGCCCGGTACCTCAACTAAAATCAAAGGGGAGGTATAATCACTCTCACCCGCTTCAATAACACCGAGCTGTAGCATTTTCTTTACCTCAGCCTCCATAATATCGCTCTGGCGGGGTGACACCCGGTACGCCTTGGATCGTACTGGCTCTGGGGAGGTAAGTTCTATGTCATGAGTAAGGACAGAAGTCCTACCAGGCCTCTCAGAGAACAGACCTTGAAACTCTTGTAAGAGCTGGTGTAGTTCGGTTTTTCTGCTCATGCGACAGCGATGCTTTACTTATTAAGTCACTAATGACTTGATCGGTGTCTTTCCTGTTCGTCACTGAGCCTAGTCCCGGAAGCTCGATCGGAAGCTCTTCTAACTTTCCCGCATCGGGAATTTCCTCTCCAGTATCTGGTGCCTTTAACGCTACAGGCTCAATTTTATCCCGTTCGGGCGTGCTCTGAATACCAGCTTGCTGCGCCTCTGACCCTTTTTCATCGTTCAACAACGTTGGCCCCGCAACTACCGCCTTTGCAGCGAGCTCCCAAACCTTCGATCTGGTTAAGGCCTGAACGCTAGCCTCACCAAACAAAAGCCCCTTCTCGCGCAGGAGGTGATCGGACCTGTTCGAAAATAAGTACGGGTACTGGGGGGGCAGCATAGATGACACTGCGGCCTCCGTCTCAAGTGCTCCGAAAGGTCCTTCAATAAGCACTTTTGCTACCGGCAGACACACGCTATGAGCTTCCACTGCTTGCTTGATCCATGCGCACTCGCCCGTGAACATATCGGGTTCTACGTAAGAGGGGTGAACTACATCCATTGTAGCTGCGGAATCGCGAAGCACTCGGCACTCTTTCCCGTTCACGAGGAGGTCTCGCATGTAAGGCTCGAGAAGCTTCATGTTCTCGTCAGTGCTGCCTAATGACAAAAACACGACTTTTGGTTTTGTTTCTGGGCACTGCGCCGAAAAGTGACCCGGCTTCTGACACGTATAACACACGCGCACTTGCCTCATCTCGAACCGCTTTCTGCGTTCGGCTTCGGCTGCCGCCGTCTCCTCACGTTCGGTCGGACACTGCGCCGAAAAGTGACCCGGCTTCTGGCACGTATAACACACGCGCGCTCGCCTCGTCTCGAACCGCTTTCTCATGGGCGTGAACTTCGGCCTCTCAAACTTGGAGCCAAATTCACCCTTTTGACCGTCCTTAGCTCCGCGAGCCCGACGCGTCACAAACTCCTCGGCTAGCTCAGCGGCTCGAGCCACCGTACTAACGTCTGGCCTATCCAAGACCCAGTACCGCACGTTCTCAGGTAACCGACTATAAAACTGTTCTAGCCCGAAACACTGCAGAACTTTCTCGTGGTCACCAAACGCTTTCTCTTCTTTGAGCCACTCCTGCATGTTTGACATAAGCCTGTACGCAAACTCTGTATATGACTCACTTCTGCCTTTCTCGTTTTCCCGAAACTTCCGACGGAACGCCTCCGCTGACAGCCGGTACTTTTTTAGCAGACTCGATTTCACTTTGTCGAAATCCTCTGCCTCCTCTCTCTCCAAGCGAGCGACTACGTCGGCCGCCTCGCCGGGTAGCAAAGTGAGCAAGCGCTGTGGCCACGTTTCCCGAGAGAACCCCTGCTTCTCGTACGTTCGCTCAAAGTTAACCAGGAACAAACCAATGTCCTCTCCAAGCTTAAACGGCCGCATCAGGTCAGTCATTTTGAACAATACTCGTTCTCCTGCACCGTGTGCCTGACTTCCATTACGAGCGCGTTCCATCTCTAACTCGAGACGCTTCATTTCCAAAGCGTGTTGACGGTCGCGCTCTTCTTTTTCTGTCTCTTTTTGTTCTTTAAGTTCACGCTCCTGTCTTTTTGCCGTCTCCCTCTCCTCAATGGTCTCAAGGCATTCCGACAGCTCGTCATCCTCAGCTTCTAACTCAAGAATAGCCCTTAGCAGTTCTGGTTTTCTGAGTTTGTCTGAGACATCCAGACCCAACTCTCTTGCAAGCTCCAGCAATTTCGGTTTGCGCAACGACTTCAAATCCATGGCTGCTCTGAATGCTGCTTTCTCTACTGCCTACTATTGTCTTGCCGCAAACTAACCCGGCAGCAACGACAACCACAATTACCAGCTCTGTTTCTGACACTAACAAAAGCCTGGCAAAACTCAGAAGAAGAAAGTCCCGCACTCACCAAACCTCGCAGCCAAGAATTCAGCGCAGTCGTTCCGCTGCAGGCAACCAGTCATCACACAGGGCTCGTTGCACTGCTCCCGGATGGTCGTTGTGCTGCTCAGCATACATTCAACCGCATCTCTTCGCTGCTGGCCTCCGTTGTCGCGATCTCACCGCTGGCAACCAGTTGTTGGGGTCTCGGTGCTGACGGCCGTTATTGCGAATGGGTCGCAAGCCCCAAGGGTAGCGTTGGCCTGGCGGCCTGGGGCACTGGAAGCATCCGAAGGTCCCGGCAAAGCATGAGTAGACTGGTAACAGAACAACTTGTTTATTCTAACATAGCAAAAGAGCGGCCGGTCAGTTCGACCGAAGTGGAGAGACGGGAGAGCACGTAACTCAACAGAAGAAATCGGAGCCTCTCTTCTGGCGTCCGGGGGCAGCTGCTCTTATACTCTCGGCGTCGCGGGCCAGGAGGAAGGTCACGGGATGAGCCCACGCGACGGCGGAGCATGAGCCCACGACGGCGCGCACGGTCGAGCCGAGAGACATGGTGAGCCGAGTGTAGTGACGCATCGCCAACCCGCCGACGGACAGACCTCCTGGCACCTCACTTGGGGAGCTCCGCTCCCCGGCTGCCGCGCTTTGACAAGCGTGGGCACACACACACACACGCACATACGAAGACACGTGGCACTGAAACATGCCTGGACACGCTTGGCGGGGAGGCGTTGCGGCGGCGTCGAACGGGCCAAAATGTCCGCCGCTTTGAACGAAGCCCCGGCGTCCGTTGCATCCGCGCCGGCATTACCGCGCGTTGTAGGCGAAACGTAACAATGCATAACACGATCGAGGAGCTCTTAGACGCTCACCACACAGCCCAAGTCCGTCGTCCCTCGCTAACCCCGGCTGGCCGCACAGTCCTCCGGAAGCTCAGTCTTGAGGCTATCCCCGAGGGGACAGAGTACATTACGATTCCGCGAAAGGTCAGGGGGCACATTTATGCCCCACCTCTACCCCGCAACATGGACCCCGAGTTCCATCAGAGCCGTCGGCAGGCCCGTAGTGAAGCCATTTGGCGACGCTACGGCTCGCAAGATGGAGTGGTCTACACAGACGCAGCCAGACACCCTCGGGGCGACCTCATGACAGCGGTGGTAGCGGATCACAACGGAGGACTGATAGAACATACAACAATCACGGCTGGCCGAGTGGTGGAAGCGGAGGAAACCGCGATTGCCATAGCTATGCATGCGGAAGCGAATACCGTCATCAGCGACAGCAAGCAGGCCATCGGCAATTTCGTCCGTGGTAGAATTTGCAAACAGGCGTACCATGTCCTCACACGACGTCCCCTAAGCGGCTTGAAAACGCTCGTGTGGACCCCCGCTCACACGGCTGTGCCCGGCAACGCGTCGGCTCACAGTTTGGCTCGAGATCTCGCGCGCCTAGCCTCGTCCGCGGATGCGGACGGCGTGAATGAGGAGGAGAGACACGAGGAACCCTGCGAGACTTATCATGAAATAGCCCATCGGTATCGCTTGAGGCGTCGCGCGCTCCCACCACCGGCCAAGCAACTCGACAAAACGCAAGCGGTCGCGTTTCGGCGACTTCAGACAAACACATACCCACACCCAAAATACATTAACAAAATCACAGGGGGCAGGGAAAGCGACAAATCTATAGGCTCTGTTCAGAAACAGGAACACTCACACACATAATGTGGGAATGCACCTCGCTCCCGTTCTCTCATTCCCCCGTCAGCAGCGAGACTGACTGGACAGCCTGGCTCAGTTCCGGGGACGTCGACCGACAACTTGAACTGGTGGACTGGGCGGAAAAGGCCAAGCAGGCCCAGGGCCTTACTTGAGCCCTAAAGGGCCCCTGAAACGGTTCGGACAAATTTTGTAGGCGCATAGGGTACAGCTTAAGTAGAACATTCGCACCACAATTTAAATGAAGCGTTACGTATTAATGGAGTTACAAGCGATTAGAAGTTACCCTCCTCCCTAGCCATGCCTTTCCTCCTCAACTCGCTCGCCGAGCGAGCGGCGCTAAGCTCCGCCTTCACTGGTCCTGCGTCACGATGCGACGTCACATCGTCCACTTCCGGTTGTTGGAGCACGCCTCCTCCCGCGCGAGACCTCTCCGCTGGCCGCTTGGCCGTCGACCGAGAGCCATCGAAGCAGCGTGCGTTGCGAGCATTCTGTCGTAGCGCCGAAGGTGGCCGGTATTCCGGTAACCACAGGCAAGCTGGTCATTTCGGCAAATGACTGGAGGCATAAACTCAAGCTGATGAAGGAACTTCAGAGTAGACGTACGTGAGCAGCCTGATCGGTCTGCACTGTCCAGACACTTGTTGGCGGAGCGCTTAACCAGTCAAACGAAGCGCTAATATTGCTCTAACCAAGTGTAAAACATTTTAAACATTTATAAGAACAACGTGTTGATGGTTACGCTCCTGCGAAAAATACACACCAGCAGCAAAGAAGAATGCACTTCGTTGCTGCTACTGTGTATGGTTGAGCTCTGTGCCACCAGGTGGCTGCACCGTGCAGACAATTCACATTTACCTTTCTGCTCATCTCATGGCTCATCCCGGCGCAGTCAAGCGGCCAGACCCTGTCCCCTTGCGCTTGTGTTTGCCCTAATACCGGACTTGCGAAACGCTATTGCGTTAGTAATCTTCCGCTGTAAAGTGACGGCCACAAACGCGCAAATCCTGGCGCCTATCGGATAGCCGCAGTCCGATGCGCAGCAGCCAGTTCGCTCGTATGCTGCCTTGCAGAGAGACACGATTTCGCAACTTCACATCTTTCCAGTCGCTACGTCTGCAGCCCACAACGCAACAAGGGTGATTCATCGTGCTCACGAAAAGACTGATCGGCACTGACGGCGGAGCTCTCGTCAAAGACTGCGCACGTTGTAACACAAGCAGACGACACTTGCTGTGTGCCGGAAGTGCTCAAGTGTACTAAAAAACTATACTTGTGTATTCTCTTTAAGTTATTTTCTTTTTACAAAAACAAAGTAACTAACATTCCAACTATTACGAGCATCATTTGTTCACCATAAAGTTGGAAAAATTATCGACCACGCGCCCTGGTCAGCCAATCAGATAGCTCGCCCATGTGACGTCATATGGGTTATTTGCATCATATGGGTAGGGGCGGCTTAAAATTCCGCCGAGCAGTGCGCTGCGATCGACAGCGATGTGCATTTTTAAAACCTAATAATAAATTACACGCTTTACGCAGAGCACTTAGATGTGTCAATTAATGATCAGAAGGACCTACTCTAACGATTCAGTACGTTTGTAGAAAATCGCCAAAATCGTTTCAGGGTCCCTGCCCTAACCCTCAGCCACGTCCCTCTTTATCCTTCCCTCTTTCAATAAAGTTTATCACCACCACCACCCAGTTCATCACCTTAAACAATACTTTTAACAACGCAGATGCTGCGTCTGGCGTTTCCCAGTTTCTATTAATAATGACATTGTGGCAGAACTTTCTGCTTCCGTGGAAATTTATGCAGATGACTGTATTTTGTACGAAAATGTATCTTATGTTGATGATCAGGTGCGTCTAAATAATGACATAGCAGAGGTCATTACTTGGTGCGAACAATGATGAATGTCTTTAGATTCTAAAAAAATTGTTTTTATGAGAATTGTACACATAAGAAAAAAACCTCTTCAGTTTGCATATAATGTTGATAATATATCTATATTTGAGATAACAGGGTGTTCACTTTTCCACTCACCGGCGAAACATATGTTCGTGAATTCACCGTCTAGGTGATGCTTTCTTTCGCTTGTTTTAATGCTGCAAATACACACAAGGGATGCGCGTTTACTTTGACACAGTCAAACGCCTTTATAACGAAGCGCTTTATTCTTTGTTACATAGGTCACTTCGTTATAAAAATCTCGCGCCGTACCCCTCGCATAGGTGATGGCTAAGCACTTTTAGCAATTGAAACATAAAGTTTATTTAATTGACACGCTTTCCAGAATACTTATTGAAAAATTAAGTCGCTATTTTTCTTCTGCAATCTTTATCTTCCGGAAATACAATGTGCAACCGCAGTCGAACTTATCGCATCGAAAATCACGTAGTGCTCCGCGTCTGAAACCGGGAGTGATGCAAGGCACAGATCGACCGCAAATGTTTAGGAACCACATGAGCGCGAGCCAAACGGCCTCGATCCCGCGACAATCCGGTGCGTCAGCTGACGTCGAGAGCAGCGATAGGCCGGACATGTCTGCTCTTCGGCAAAGTCGACAGCTGGGCACGTTGTTGACCAATCATCTTAAAGGTACACTAAAGCAAGATCGTAAATCAATTAAGTCTGGTAAATTATTCTCTGAAAACTGCATTTTCGTTAAATTCACGATGACAGGTTGATTATTGAAGAGAAAATCAAAGTTGTATTATATTTACGCGCAGAGACCCAAAGCCGATACGGCAGTGTGACGTCACGGATTGCAAAGTACATTTTCGTATTTGAGCCACGTCGCTCAAAGCGTTTTCACTGGGAACGTACGTTCCCAGTCAAAACACTTCGTCCGTTGGACCTCAGGATCATGTCCCAATATCAATGCACCATTTCGGAGACACACATAGGACATCCGCTGGACGTCCAGTTTTGGGTATTCTACCCCGGATGTACCAAGGCTATCGCACATGGACCTGTTTCGAATATCCTACTACGGATGTCCCAAGGTTATTCCATACGAACCTTTTCCGGCATACACGTGAGCATTTGTCCTCTAATTGAGGCTTTGTTTTTCAGTTTCCTCGTAACAAAATCATTTTAAGTCGGAAGCCTTAGATCTCTCTCAAGGTCACGTCGTGAGGCACAGTTAATCGGAGCGCTCGTGCTCTCTCCATCTTCTTCCATATCGCTGCCACATCGATGCCTCATCGATGCCGCTAATTACGCCAAAAAGGCACAGCTAATATAGAGTTAATTAAAGGAACTGACAACTGGCCACAATGTGTTGTGAGACGTTGATGAAAATGAAATTACTATGATTTATAGCGATAGAACCCAGCAAGCTGTTCGCGATTTAAGTAGGAATCATAATTTTCAATTGGCAAAAAAAAAGTTTCAAGAACTAGTAAGTGGCGAGACCTGGCGGTGAAATCTTGGTACTTCGAATGTATCTTATGATATTACTGTACGTAAGTCGACTAGCTGTTATTAAGTACATCATAATTATTGCTCAAAATTGCAGTTGGTATATGATTGGACACTCGCGCATTATTCTATGCTTCGGAAATCAGAAACGCACGCGTGGCTACGGCAATACGCTGACCTCCATATCGCGCGTAAAGGTGTCGTTTCGTTTTCGATCCAATTTGTTTCATCTTAACTGGTTAAATATCAAAGCAGTTGGACAGGAAACCACAAAGACACTTAGTTATTATCGCAGAAATAATTTAACAATTCAATCGCAGGAATCGCAGGAATCGCAGGAACATCAACTTGATAAACAATATCGTACTTTGTTACCGCTACGGCCACACTAGTCGTCTGCCTCCCACTAATGACGGCGTATAATCGCTGTCGCACTCACCTATCACCGTTTTCAGCATGCTTCCAGTGAAGGACTACATCCTCACTGCAGATCGAAAAATTCGCAGAAAAATGTTCCACGGCATTTTCCGCGTTAGCACTGCATGATTAGACACTCTGTCTGATAAGCTTTCCATTGTACTGAAAAAAAAATGGATACCATGAAAATAGGTTGTCAGCCCCATTAAGGACTCGAAACCAAGTCCTTTCGAGGGAGTCGAACCCTCGACCTTCGGTGAGAGTCTAACCCACGACCGTTGGTGTTAATTAGGTCGAAGTTGATCAAGGCACAGTTAATTAATATAGAGTTAAGACACTCGAACCCATGACTTTTGGTAGAAGTCTAACCCACGACTTTTGAGGTTAATTAGGGCGAAGTTGACTAAGGCACACTTACTATAGAGTTGAGACACTCGAACCCACTACCTTTGGTGTTAACTGAGGCGAAATTTATTAAGGCACAGTTAGTTAAAGGGACACTAAAGTGAAAAATGATTTCTTCTGCATCAGTAAATTACCTTTCTACAACACCAAAAACACCATTCTTACAACGATAAGACGTTTGGTGAGCCAGAAAAAGCGCAATAACGAAATACGGGTGGCGACGCCTACTTGAAGTTCCCGCACCTGGTGGCTGTGACATCTTGGATTTTGATGGCATCTTCTAGGGCCTACTAATTATATATAGCGGTACAGATTGACTACATTGTGTTCTAAAGGAACCAAACATTAAACGTGGCAAGTTTCGGGAACCTTTACTCAGCCAACACGGCCCAAATGCGAAAACATACTTTGGAATACCTGACGTCACGCTGACGTACCGGCGCTGGAGTTTAGGCGCGAAATTCAAATATTGATACTTGGACCTTCATTTTCTCATCTAGTAATCAAACTATTTTTTTAAATGACTGCCTGCAGCGTTCTCAAACAATGCTTCATTAGTCTAAACTGATTTATTGTTTCGCTTTAGTGTCCCTTTAAGGTAGCTTTAATTAAGGCACTCAAACACATGACCTTTTGTGGGAGAAAACAATAAGAAGTAACAACGCATTCGAATCAGGATGTCAAGTAATTTAATGGATGTCTCTTGAGCGCGCAGGCTTTTGCCTTCACCCTCTTTGGCATACGTGTGCTAAAGTGACTGTCATTTTTTTTTGTCTCGCATGTTGGAATTGCAATCCGAAGCTATCGCATGTTGGAATTGCAATCCGAAGCTATCGCACGTTGGAATTGCAATCCGAAGCTATCGCACGTTGGAATTGCAATCCGAAGCTATCGCACGTTGGAATTGCAATCCGAAGCTATCGCACGTTGGAATTGCAATAAGAAGCTATCGCATGTTGGAATTGCAATCCGAAGCTATCGCATGTTGGAATTGCAATGCGAAGCACGCTTTACCCGCGCGTGCGCGCGTAACGTGTGCGCAAAATGTATCTGTTCTCGATGCGTGGGGGCTTCTGCCCGCTGAATCTGTCACACAGCGTGTGCTGCCACCGTAATAGTGATTAGGGCGAACGCTATGCAAAGGGCTCTAGCATATGTCTGTAAAATTTTCGTAGCATGTCCCCTTGACATCCCTTGCGGACGTATTCGACACATCACGAGCACGTCAGTGTTGTCACTTGGTTGGCTCGGTATAATTATGTTCACGAAACTTGCCATGTACAGTTTTCGGCTCCATTAAACACAATATAGTTCCTTTTTTTTACCGCTAAACAATCACCTAGCGGGTACCACCGTCAAATTCTGTGACGTCACAGCGATCTGGTGCGGGAAGGGTGTCGCCATCCGTCTTTCCGTTCTTGTGCCTTTTGTGGCGTGCCAAACCTCTCGTCTGACTTGTTTGACATAATCCGGTGTCGGCGTCCAGTGTCGGCGTCGTTTAACGAAAGATTATTCGGAACCACAACCACGCTACTGCGTGGCGCAGAGGCGTTACTGAACTAATTGAATTTCTCAAAGTAAGATGAGTGAGAAAAATCGTAACGGACAACCTAAACACAACCTACAGGCATGAAGCGTAGGGTTGTAATTTGAATATACCAGAAAACATAATTCCGCTACGCGGAAACTCGAACATAAATCTCTTTTCCAGTGCTTCTACCATTCATAGAGCGGCACGCTGTGCCCGGTTCCTTGCAACACCACCATCCAGATGGCGCTCGCCTCCGCGCATCCGCGGCGCACGCAAGAGGCCACGTTTCTACTAGAAAGCTCGCCTTCGCGCATCGCGTTCGCCGCCAGCGTTTCCCGGTAAACATTACGGTTACATAAGCTGGGAAGGGTGAGAAGCAGTCAGGGAACTTTGAATTATATCGCGTTCCTCTATTAAAGGCGAAGCTTAAGCGTCCTCCAAATATATTGTAGAAGAGTAATTAGTAATATAAGTGAAATCATTTTTCTCTATAGTGCCCTTTTATTGTGCGAAGCAGCGTACAGAAATTCGAGACAAAGAAGCAGAATGAACGGACAAGACAATCGCTATATTCAAATTATATCTGTATCGACAGATATCATAACTGATATCAACAGCGTGCCGATGGGGCCGGACGCTTTGCGTGAAAACGAGGAGGGTAGAAAACCGAAGTGCGGCACAAGAATAGCGGGTAGGAGCAACTGTTCGGACACGAAGAAAAAAAAACGTTGCGCCGCCATTTCCGACACATTTCAGGTGTAGTGCTGCCCTCGTGTTCTTCGGGCAGGCGTCCATTGGATGTCGCACCACTATAGGTGGCGCTAGGTGGGCACGTGGCACGTAAAGGCAGTTCGGGAGCGTATAGAATTTGGCAAGGGGTTGCGTTGTCTGCAAACTTTTGCGGTCGACTGTTCAGCTGCGAGGCGTTGAGGGCCGCAATTGCCTTGCGTGTCAAAACCGTCTGTTCGTCTGCAGGCTCTTCAGCGCTGCGTAGGCCGGCACTCCCTCTGCGGCGGCGCTAAGTACGAGCGTTCTTCGTAACGGCCGCCGAAGACGCCTAAATTGTTTTTTCGTATAGGCAGATTCGTTGCAACGGCCTTCGCAGGAGAGGCGTTCACGATGCATACGAATGATATGAATGCAACCGGAGCATACAGAATCCTTCGTTACACAGGCCATTTCGTAGTAGAGGCGTTCGACTGTATTAACTGAGAAACAATGTTATTCATGGTTTAAACAAAATATGCAGTGTCTCAGGGAAATTAATAAAATGGTCGTTATACCACGGATTTCGCCAATTAGAGGTTCGTCAATTGATCCATAACATAAGGAACACGAATATGACGAATTCGTGAATATAATGCGGTAAGTCTAAAATGTTTTGTGCCCATATAAGCACATAACATGCTCATAAAACAATATTGGTCATAACAAAAGTATATTCAAAATATATTCGTGTTTATTTCGGCTTTGCAATAACGAGGTTAGACTGTATCGAGATTCAATTGTAGTTTGTTCACTAGAACAGCATGCTTCAGCTCCTGCGAGCGTTCCCATATATAGTAGACTCTCGGTGATCCCTTAAACAGAAATGCAAGTGAAACGGAACAGGCTCTCAATTGGTTGTTTATTTGAACAATAAAAAAAAATATTTGTTAATCGGAACTAAAATGTTCCCAACTCCCTACAAACACTAAAACTTATTTCTGGGCGAGTTGGTGCATACTTGATTTGAATATTGTAACAGCGCTATCTATATAATTCTCTTCGTGGATGCATGTGTTAGCGTTGTTACAATTTTCAAATCCCTACAAACATAACTACACAATCAACCTCTAACGAAATCTTTTCTTTTTTCAGACAAAATCAGAATTTTATTTACTTATTCATTTATTATTATTGTTGTTGCAACACCTGTCTTCTCTGAAGAAGCGCATCCTTGTTGGCCATGCAGCATGCACAGAGCACACAGCGTTTTCCTTTAATTACGTCTCATAAATAGCGGCGTGGGCAACTTTGGCTGCTATGACTAATTTTTGCCTCTCGGAATCTAGGATCTTCAAAGAGCGATAGTTCCACCCTCGATGGTTGTTCCAACGAATGCGACAATGAAGCAACGGAAGTGCCAGAAAATCACTTGTGAAGAAAAAAAAACGCTATTAACCAGCTCTCACAGCACGGCCGACCACTGTTCAAGTTGACAGAGAATGCAGATTTTACCCGTACACATTCGTCTGTCTGTTGTGACAGCACAACGATGGGCAATGTACAGACGGATGCTAACATATATGTGTGCAATGCGTGGGGCAGCCTTTTCTCTTGTTCTATTCTTTTTATTGCCACTCGGAGAACAAGTGCATTAGCCTGCGGTGAAATCTTTATCTTGGACTTCTATTTATTTGAACTTATAGGTGGTCCCTACTAAGTCTAAGTTATTGGTCGACAATTGTACTGGTCCCAGAATAAAATTTTAAGCGCCAAGCGCCTTGTCACTTCCTCCTTTTAAAGCGAAGGTTTGTTGTCGAGTTTCAGGCACTTTCTCGTGCGTATCTGGCCTCTAACGCCGAAAGCCACGGACGCATGCTTCGACAAGTGGCACAGAACACCCTTTCTCGCAGGCAAGCTAGTGCATTGAGACGCTTGGCGCATTTCGATTCGCAGTTGCACTAGAGGAAACTGACGTATCAGAAACACCAATAGTGCAACGCAGACTATGGATCCACCACTGAAAATTTAAACTAGCAATATATGTACGATGTACTGTATGTAAATTTTGCGTATATAATATCCAGCCTGTCTATATAATTGACTGCAAATAAGATCATTTTCTTCGTGTAACGTGCTTGCTATTTAGCACTAATATTTATACCTCGAAAAGAACACTTCATATGCGCGCACACATGGTTCGTGAGTCAATCACGCCAAGAATGCTTGAAATTATGGGGTTTTACGTGCCAAAACCACTTCCTGATTATAAGGCACGCCGTAGTGGTGGCCTCTGGAAATTTCGACCACCTGAGGTTCTTTAACGTGCACCTAAGTCTAAGTAGACGGGTGCTTTCGCATTTCGCCCCCACCGAATGCGCCCGCCGTGGCCGGGATTCGATCCCGCGACCTCGTGCTCAGCAGCACAACACCATAGCCACTGAGCAACCAGGGCGGGTACCAAGAATGCTTCGCTTAAAGTAATGGCAACTGGAGTCGAGGCTGCGTTTTATTTTATTTTTAACTAGCTACTGCATTCACTTCAGTTAATATTCAACATTTTTACAGCAATATTAAGAAGGTGAATGACATACAGTTAAACCTCGATATAACGAAGTCGGTAAAATCGGCAATTTGCTTCGTTGTATTGAAATTCAACCTTTTATGTAAACAACTACAGTTGCCGGTCGTTTTTTTCTTACAAGCAAAGGGGCAGCAGAATTTCCTGAATCATCGGGCAATCGAAAAAAAAAGCAAATTTCAATGACAAAACAATTTATTCTGATGAATTTGGGAGTCGGCGACGACTGGTACGGTTTCACGACAAGTCGACGATATCTTCGCATCAGCGGTACGAATTATGCGAAGCCAGCCACGCTTTCGCGTGCACTCCACCCCCGCAGCTGATAGCGTCGCCCGCACTGGGACGACGTTATCGTGAAAAGCGCCGGCAGCGGGGAGTGAATGCTTTGTCTGCGTCTCGCTCCAACGGACCGCCGAAAGTCGAGATTACGCAATCTCCAATATTAAACGCGGCGTAAGACAGCTTACACGATGCCACGCCATCTCCGCACGCCCACTCTTTGCACGCGCAGCAGAATACCTCTGAAGCGGGGTGCGCGGATGCGTATGCGCTCAGCCGCACTTACAGCCCAAACCACACCAACCACACGCTAACTTGCGGACGCGCGCAAGCTCGCGTACACGCGCTTGCGCCTGCCGCGCCTCGCGACCAATGGTGGTTCGCATCCACAAAGACGCGTTTCCATGCGCGCGTTCACTGAGCTCTCATTGAGCCCCTTGGAAGACGCCACTTCGTAGTTTGTTATTCACAATGTTTCAAAATGCTTCGATATCTATAAACGTGATTGCTATATGTTTAAAGCTGTTGGATCAGCACAAAATGGAAATGTTAAGCACTTTCTTGCATGATATGAATCTGCTTCACGACCCGCCGCGGTTGCTTAGTGGCTACGTTGTTGGTCTGCCAAGCACGATGTCGCGGGCATAGAATAAAGAACCAACTTCTCGCGGGATCGAATCCCGACCACGGCGGCCGCATTTCGATAGGAGCGAAATGCGACAATACCCTAGTACTTTTAGGTGCGGGTTAAAGAAACCGGGGTGGTTCAAGTTCCCGGCGTCCCCGGAGAAATTTCCTTATAATCAGATCGTGGTTTTGGCACGTAAAACTCCATATTAAAATTTTTTTTTTTCTGCTTCACTGAGAGCTGAACGTACCGCTCCGTAGCTGCGTAGCCAGGCGCGCTGACGCGGCCCACGCGCGCCATAACAGAGAGCAGCTGTTCACAGAGGTCGTGCCGCGTTTTGACGCGTGCGAGCACTGCCGCATTGTCTGCGCATGCGCGGGCGCGCAGAGACAAGCTTGCGTTTGCTTGTGTCCCCCCCCCCCCCTGCCTCTCGCGCGCTTGATCGCGTTACCGCGAGCTTACTTTCCTCTCCCTTTTTTCCTATAGGCAGGTTGCGAATGTAGTTCCCGCGCCTACAAGGGCGCCCCTCGCGGCGGCGCGCGCGGAACCGGCAGGATACGACCGGCGCGCTTGCGTTCGGAAAGCCTGTCTGCGCTCTGTTTCGCGCGTAGCTGTTGCCTTTTCTGGGCAATGGCGAAGTGCAGCACGAGCTGTTGCGTAGTGGGCTGCAACAGCACGTACACCAACTCACGAGGAACAAAGATTTACAGGTTTCCAAGCCGACCGTATGAAGCAGAACGGCGTCAACACTGGATAGCGCTCCTCCGACGGCATAAGCTGTTTTATGTTCCGGCGTTATGCCAAGCGCGTTAACGCTGAATTCTTTGCTTTTACAGCAATGATGGCAGCAACGGGACACCTGCAGTGCGTACCAGGATATGCAGCAAACAAAGTAGTTTGTTCCCACACTGTATCGCAGTAAAGCAGTGGAACTCTTTCCCAATCCTCTCCCATTCAAAGAGCGCTATAGGGCTTGCTGAGAGATTTGAGGAGGGGTTGCAGCTCTTTGAGCTGGCATACACCCTTCTGCGCCCAGCATATCAACTAAGGGGCAGTTGAGATCAAAATTTTTGACGGCGTGGTTTATTGGAAGCTCCTTTGCACGCACTGAAAAATCGCAACATAAAAGTATCGCACTTCCAGTAACTTGGGCGAAAATATTTTCCCAGCGTAATCTAACACAACTGGTAAGCTCCTCCCCCTTTTTTGTGTTTGGGGAGAGCAACGTTAGAATACTTCGGGTAGGTCTTACGAGTCGTTCGTACGCCCCACGTTCTTGGATGAGATGTTTTGGATTCGTATTTGCCGTCCTGTATGTACAGGGAAACTACCGCGACGTCCTTGCACTTCCCTGCGATGCCAGCACGGCAATCGCAGCTCTCCGCTAGGATTTGTCTGCTGTCGCCGATCTTCAAGAATCAATGTCGCCTATAATTTCATGCGTCCACACCGTAGATTATATAACGAAGTACCTTACGCTGAGCTTCACGCATCTCGCTGGTGCGTTATTTTTCGTTTGCGGAATACACCTAGCAGTCACTTCCGATCAGTGCGAGTTCAACACTTCCCTCACGTCATAGACGTGCCCCACTTCAATTAGACGGCTTCCTTTCTGTAAATTCTTTTCATGGGAAAAGCTGTGGAGATCTTGTAATTCCCGAAACCCGGCTAAAATTAATATCGGCACGCTGTTTCGCGCCATCGCTACCGTTTGACAGGGCGCCAAACACGCAGCGCGGGCTGCTGACGCCGTGAGTCATCCTACCGCATTCGCGCAACTACTCGTCAGATGGCGCTAGGGGTCGGAAAGACAGGGCGCCGCCTAGCACTTGCAACGTGCCCATGCTTGCGTGGGAAGGCGGCACATGAGAAACCACCATCTTCCGTCTCGCCCACGCACACTTTCACTTGCACCTATACACTCTAAAACAAAATGACGCCCTTTGGGTTGTATTTGCCACACAACAATAAACGTCATCTGTCTGGTCCGCATTTCCTTTAACGCTGCGAGCCCGGTACTTCCAAGTTACAAACGGCTTGCGCGTTATCAGCATGACATAGCATTCTCGACAGGAAAGTAACGGGCGCAGCGTTTTCAAGAAATGAACCCCAAGCAAGACAGATAACGATTATCGTTGTGTGGCAAATGTACACCCCAAAGGGTGCAAATGTTTTTAAGGGCCGTTTATAGACCGTTTCATCGGGCGAGGAGGATAGGGCGCGCGGAGAGTTTTTCCTCCTCTCTGGCTTGGGCGATCCGGCGCGGCGCTGCTTGAAAGTATTGCTGTCGCGTGCTGCAGAACGATTTCGAGATGTTTTAGACCTTACTTAGTGAACTTTACGCCGTGTTCGTTCATATAAGGTCGTCAGGGAAGCCTTTTGGTGCATCAGTAACTATACTGTAGGCAGAAATATGTCTTGGGGGCGCAAAAATGTGACGCGCATAATCAGCCGCGATGTACGCACATTATCAGTCGCGGTGCGTGTTTGTTTACTATTTTGCTTATATCGGTTTTAATTCAACAAAGAAAGCCGGCGCCTCTGCATTACCAGCATTAAATGGTAAATCAACTCACTGTCTGATCCACTGGCGTAGGGAGTAAAACATAAAACATAAGAGCGCATGCTCGTGCACGGCCAACCTAAGGCAACCACGAACCATCTGAGCGGCAGGCTTTATCAAATATTTGTGATACACTGGCATCGTTCTCACGCATTTCAAGCCTAGTATGCTTCGAATTAAAATATGTTTACGCTAGCCTTGCTGCATGAGGCCCATGGTGCTGCTCAACACAGCGATCACTGCGGTTGGTGAGCCAGCACGGTACATATATAAGCTGTGTGCTTCGGCATTGCCTTTTTTGGCCTGTATACAGCCATAATATTCGAGAGGGTTCGCATAAAAAGAATGCGATGGCTATTTTTCAGCGCAAAATTTCCGTAATACGTGTGAGCCCGTCGTAGAGAACTGAACGAGCACAACCGAAAAAAAAAAATCACTTACCATCCTCTTTCTCTAAAAAGCAAGAGGAAACGTGCTAATACCGCACAATGTTTATAAATATATAACCGCTGATGCCGTATGCTTGGACCATGCGCTATATAGAACAAAGATATCTCTAATCCAGCACCTACTACTGCTTAGGACGCTCGCGCAGTTCGTAAATAGTCGCTTTGCTGGACAAGCTTAATTCAGACTATAAGGTATGCTGCTATTACTAGCCAAAACTATCTTATTCATAGGTGGAAACCTCATCCATCCAACCAAGTAGTCACGCAATGTAACCTGCAGCGAACAGTTTGAACGCTTGTCAAAGTATAACAGCACAGCTCCCATCGTAGCAGAACGGTACCCACGCTGTTAGGATCGCATCGCGTATGTTTCATGGCTCATAAACCGCAGCTTAGAAATAGAGGATAATACTGCAATAAGGTCACATTAGTGATTGGAACATTCAGAAATAAACAATTGATCTCCGAGGCTGATTGTAGGCTCAAATATGCGCGCACACATCGCGGTGCGTGTTCCGTCCACCTCAACGCCAGCAGAAATTCCGGCCATGAGGCCTTAAACCACTTCAGCACGTTTCACAGAGCCGTTTACCAGGTAGAAGACGCACGTCATACTAAACAGACCGCACGACCGCGAAAACAAACGCCAGAACCTACCGCCGAGCGTATACCTGCCATGCAAAAGACCGCTTTCACCCAAGCCAGTATGGCGCTGCTCATAGGCGGCGCCACTGCGTTCACAATATGGCGGCGCCTACGAAAAAACGGTCTATAGTCCGACGTAACGCCCGCGCGCGCGCGCTACGTCACGTAAGACCGTTTCATCGGGCGAGGAGGATAGGGCGCGCGGAGAGCCTTTCCTCCTCTCTGGCTTGGGCGATCCTGCGCGGCGCTGCTTGAAGGTATTGCTGTCGCGTGCTGCGGAACGATTTCGAGATGTTTTAGATGGTACTTTCTGAAATTTACGCCATATCCGTTCGTATAAATTCGTCAGGGAAGCTTTTCGGTGCATCGGTGACTACAGTAGGCGGAAATATCTCTTGGGGGCGCAAAAATGTGACGCGCGTTATCAGCCGCGGTGTACGCACATTATCACTCGCGGTGGGTGTATGTGTTGTGAACTATTTTGCTTATATCGGTTTTCATTCAACAAAAAAAACTGGTGTCTCTGTATTAGCAGCATGAAATGGTAAATCTGTTCACTATCTAATAGCTTTGCGTAGGGAGTAAAACATAAATCATAAGAGCGCATGCTCGTGCACGGCCCACCTAAAGCAACCACGACACATGTAAGCGGCAGGCGTTATCAAATATTTGTGATGCACCGGCATCGTTCTCGCGCATTTCATGCCTAGTAGGCTTCAAATTACCATATGTCTACGCTAGCCTTCCTGCATGAGGCCGATGGCGCTGCTCAACACAGCGATCACTGCGGTTGGTGAACCAGCACGATACATATGTAAGCTGTGCACTTCGACATTGCCTTTATGGCCTGTATACGGCGATAATATATGAGAGGGATCGCATAAAAAGAAAACGATGCCTATGTTTGAGGACAGAATTTTCGTAGTACGTGTGAGTGCGTCGTAGAGAACGGAACGAACACAGTCCAAAAAGAAAATCGGTTATCATCCTCTTTCTCGAAAAAGCAAGAGAAAACGGGCTAACGCCGCAATACGACCTCGCATAGTCACGCCGCACAACGTTTATAAATATATAACCGCTGATGCCGTATGCTTGGACCATGCGGTATATAGAACGAAGATATCTGTAATCCAGCACCTACCACTGCTTAGGACGCTCGCGCAGTTCGTAGAGTCCCTTTACTGGACAAGCTTAATTCAGACTGTAAAGTATGCTACTATTGCTTGCCAAAACTATATTATTCAGGGGCAGAAACATCATCCATCGAACCAAGTAGTCACGCAATATAACCTGCAACGAACAGTTTGAACGCTTGTCAAAGTATAACATCACTGCTCCTATCGTAGCAGAATGGTACCCACGCTGTTACGATCGTCGCGTATGTTTCATAGCTCTTAAACCGCAGCTTAGAAATAGAGGATAATACTGCAATAAGGTAACATTAGTGATTGGAACATTCAGAAATACACAATTGATCTCCGGGGCTGATTGTAGGCTTAAATATGCGCGCACACATCGCGCTGCGTGTTCCGTCCACCTCAACGCTAGCAGAAATTCCGGCCATGATGCCTTAAACCACTTCAGCACGTCTCACAGAACCGTTTACCACGTAGAAGACGCACGTCATACTAAACAGACCGCACGACCGCGAAAACAAACGCCGGAACCTGCGGCCGAGCGTATACCTGCCCTGCAAAAGACCGCTTTCACCCAAGCCAGTATGGCGCTGCTCATAGGCGGCGCCACTGAATTCACAATATGGCGGCGCCTTCGAAAAAACGGTCTATAGTCGGGCGCACCGGCTGCTTCCGACGCGCCCCGACGGGCCCGGCGCCGATATGGCTCCTGAGCCATTCGCGCGTCGGAGTCGGCGGAACTCTCGCACCACAATGCATTGCGCGCGAAGAAAAAGGCGCCAACACAACTCCGCAGACGGCTTTTGCGGACGGCGCGCTACTTGGCGAACGTTCTGCGCATGCTCCGAAGATAGCAGCCGATAGAGGGGATGGCATCTCGGCTGGCGCAGCGCAACCGACGTAGCGTGACTGACCGCGAACGACGATCGCCCGCGCGCCGATAACGTCGGACTATAAACGTGCCTTTAGAGTGTAAAGCACAAAGTGCGCGGGGCGCGATAGGATCTTATCGTACTTG
Organism: Dermacentor andersoni; assembly: GCF_023375885.2. Taxonomy (NCBI): domain Eukaryota; kingdom Metazoa; phylum Arthropoda; class Arachnida; order Ixodida; family Ixodidae; genus Dermacentor; species Dermacentor andersoni. Next base: position 106,632,766 of record NC_092819.1, on the reverse strand, counting down.
GACTTTATACGGAACATAATGCGGCTTCACTTCTGCGTTCGCTCTTTTGAGGTGCGTTTGAAGCAGCCGCTTGTAATAACCATATGACCGTCTGCGTCCGCGGAAGTTTCCATTTATTGTCTCGGCGTTCCCTTGCGGCAGAAGCGAAATTTCGTTATATTAAAATAGCCTACGCATTCGTTAAATCGAGGTTCTAGATGCGTGGTGTTCTATGGACAAGAGGCTATGAAAAGTTAATTGGTTATATCGAGAATTTCGTTACATTGAAGTTTGCTATATCGAGCTTTAAGTGTATAGTGCAGCAAGATGGACAAACAGGATGGTTGATATTCATCTTGAGAACTTTTTTTTAAAGTGCAACCGGAAGATGAGGAATAGAGAAACGATAGGAGAAGGCCCTCGTCCTGCTGTTTCTCTGTCTAATTTTTTCATTGCGCTTTACAAAAGCTCTCTAAATGTAGTGCTGCACCTCTGTACATCTTTTTCGGTAAATGGAACTCCTGTTAATCACAACACATCTCTCCAGACCCTTGAATTTCCATTTAATGAAATTCTAGTGTATCTGCTAGTCCATGTACAGAACCACATCACACAAGCAGCAATTTTAAAGTCATTTATTCCTTCGTACAAACTTCGCGAACTGTATTGTTGTGCACAGCAAATGGATCAGTAGATGTACAGACAAAAACATAAGAAATTGATATGATCAAGGTTACCATAAGGCACGCACACATTTTGGAACAGTCACAATCAGCGGTGTTTTCACTTAACCTAATATTCGGCAAGACCCATCGCTGATGCGAAGGACTTGCATCCCAAAATTTTAGTCATCTAAATTATGAGTAAATTGAATACACAAAATTCTGCAATATTAAATGCCGACAGCACATACAGCCGCCTTCAAGTTTCTTTCGTCACGGCACCTTCCACTGGTTCAGCCAACTGGCACTTGCTGAAAACAATGTGCCTGAAAGTGATCATTCCAATATGCAGCCCAAGATTCAACTCCTTCAACATAACTTCCCAAGTATGCACAATACTAAGGCATGGCAAGCTATTGGGCACTCACACAATTGAGCAATTCCGTAACAACTACCAAGACAGTAGTTGGCACCTCGCTTATGGTTGACACACTATATTACGAGACACTGAAAGGAAGCTATTAAAAGGGGCACACACTTTCATAGCAAATAAATGTGCATTCCACCAGGCAAGCAGCACCTGACACATAAAGCAGAAGACACACGTTACAATTGCATATGCAATCTAAGCACAAGCTGTTGCACTGACAGCCATATCCAGCAAGTTCCTATCAGGCTTTTGGAAGGTTAAAACACTAAGAGCAGCCATCTTTAAGACTCCGTGCATGTTGGCGTCATATCAGACATTGGATCGTACCATGGTAGAAAAGGCGCAACATTTTAAGACATACGCACAGAAGCAAAGACAAGGACAAGCGCTCATTCTTGTCTTTTCTTCTATCCATGTGTGTTAAAGGTGCGCCTTTTGCACCATGAACTTGAACCAACTTACCCAACTTTCTGCCTTGCTACGTTGTACCATGCATCTTCTGCTTAACATTAAATATCCATCTGGTGTGATTATGCTGCTCCACTACAATTGGTGCACTACAACGTTGCACAATATACTTGTCTTCAACAGCAGTGGTCTCCAATGCTGCCACTGTAATACACTGGTCCCCTCACATAAAAGGATGGAATGGTGAAAAATTGTGCATTCCTTACACAGGAAATGCCCATTCTCCTTTTTGAAGTGGTGCTTTCATTGGAAGGTCAAAGAATGGGACAAAATGTCATGGAATGTTTTAAAACACGCAATGCAGTAAAAAGCTTGCGATTACTGAAAGCATAGGACACATATTAAATCAATGTCTGTTTATGAACCATGCAATTCAGGGCAACATGTAACAACAAATCACAGTTTGAATGCAAAAAAAAAGAAACACAGCCTAACACCCGTCTCACCTCACAAGGTGTGCAGATCAATAGACTCTTAACTTCCTATTTATACTACTGTTGAAGTGGTGAATCACAGCCAAGCAAAATTAAAGCATTCCACAATCTCATGCATACACGCTTAGCTCCATCACTATATAAGGAGTTACAGAAGTCAACAACCAATACAGAGAGAATATTTTTTACAGGGTGTCCCAGCTATAATGCATCACGTTTTTGAAAAAGACAGGCCATTCTACGCAAGGATAAGCAAGTGCGTACTGTTTACACTCAAGTACAGCAGCCACCAGTAATTTTTTGTTGATGCCATTCAATTTAATAATTCATTGTAATCAACTAATTCTTTTATTTAATGCTATGAATGACTGCTGTCAATGAAGAATTTGTAGGAAATTGAAAGAAACTTAACGCTGGCATGTTTCCAACCCGGTACTTTCTGCCCCCTTTATTTTTTCTTTCTGGTAAATAAAGCCCACGAAAAATGAAAAATGTCATATGGCTAACCGTCTACCCGCATCAAATAGCAGTATCCTCAAACAAGCTCCACAGGAGTTAGTAGGCGATTTGTCACAACCCAGCCGCCACAGTGTGAGAAATTGGTGTTGCTACAAGACAAACATTGGCAGCTTTGCTAACTGCTATGGAGCTTTTTTGAGGGCATTGCTTTTTTGATGCGGGTGGATAGTTAGTCCCGTGATATCTTTTCATTTCTAGCGGGCTTTTTTTATCAGCCGCAAAAAAATAAATGGCCAAAATGTACCCGACTGAAAACATGCCAGCTTTAAGTTTCTTTCAATTTCCTACAAATACTTCCCTGACGGCATTGCATTCAGGGCTGCAGTAATTAATAACTTAGCTCATTTAAAATTAATTGTTAAATTAAATGGCATCGACAAAAAGTCGCAGTTTCGCCCAGAAGCATTGATTGCAATAGCAAGTTAGTGGACAGCTATACGAAAAAGGGAGAGTAGTTTTATCGACCGTATAAACTTGTAAACATAGGCATACTAGCTAAATTAACAAGCATGGTGTCACGCACGCACAAGCCCAGATGAACGCATCTCACTCGATGACTGCAGAAACTCGTTGTCAAGAAGCTGGAGTGAGGAAGCGCGGCAGCAGCAGCGAGCGAATTGACCTTTGCGCAGCCACTTGCATCCACGCAAACTGCGCTGCAAAAACATGGCGCAGCACTGACTCTGTGCCCGCTGCATACGGCTTTTAAGATACAGTGGCCAGGCTGGGCGCGCAGCCGCCAGGGCCAGCTGGAGTAGAACCCCGCCTCTCCCCCTCCCGCCGGGGACTTGCGCAAGACGGCGTGCTTCCTCCCCGCTTTCCATCACTGCATGTGCGAGATTCAGCTGCGATTGCCTACTAACCCTCGCACACTTTCACTCACACACACAGCATATGGCGTACGGTGACAATTTTATTACCCTTGAATTTTATACAGAACCTCAAGGCAACGCCGACGGCAGAAATGTGGCAGGAGTGTTCATATAATTGCTACTGCAAGAAAACACTGCCGGCTGCTCTACTCGACTGTAAACAACATGCACTTTTGTCATCTTTGCGAAGAATGGCCCGTCCTTTTTAAAACTGTGATGCATGGTATTTGGAACACCCTGTATATTTCAATGATGGTGACAGAGAAAGGGCATGAAGTCAACATACAGTGTTGCCATTTTGTGTAAAGGTGTACAGCACTATTCAGAGAGCACTCCCAGTACAGAGATATATATACAAGAAAATCCAGCTAGAGGATGTGGATACGTTAAAAATCAATACCCTTGGTTCCAGAGATTCTCGTCACGCATTTAACAAACCAAGTGTTATAGCAGCAAGAATTGTTGCACCAGTCATAAGAGAAGTGGATGGAATGCATGATCCCACATTACAACCCTGATAATACATTTTATAGGTCACTTTTGCAGTACCTATATGAAACGGGCCTCCATACTTACTATATAATTTCTTTCCGACATTATGCCACATAGCAACCCCTAGGCAAATAAGAAAAAATTAAATAAAACTCCGTGTGTGAAGCAACACATTAGGCAGACATTAAGTCTTGGTAGAGCAATACATTACAGTCCTGCCTGCAAACCTTTGTTTTTCCTCTGTGCCAGAAGATGACTTCGTCACTGAGAAATCTGTGCTCAGAAGCAGCAGATCAATTGAGAAAAGATTGCGGGATACCTTGAATGCCATTGCAAGCACAGGAACACAGCATGCAAAATGTCCATGAGGATTTATAATATTCCCACTGACCCCCACGACTGCAGCATGAAATGTCTCACTGCCTATTACCCGTTCCATTCCTGCTGCATCTACTTTTTCTCATTACCTATCTAAATTAAGCTTCACTAACCCCCACAATGTATTCAAGGGATAATTATAAAGCCAACAGAGTGGAATGAAAGCAAGAACAAGACAACATAAACAATTCACAAGTTTTGCAGAGTGAAACAGCAGCAACAGCAGTGAAAGAGAGTCTCCAGTATCCTAAAATCAACATGTCGCGACCTTTCAGCAGAAATTCTCTGAGCACAAATATTCCTGCTACATGGGCAACATTACAGGTCATTGGTGTACACTCATACCTACTGGGACTTAAGGTAAATATGTGTCTACCGTGTCATGTACTATTGCATTAGTGCAATAGAACTTGAACAAAATCAAAGTTGTACTGCCCAGCTATGAAATACAGCGTTATGTTACTGTTATTGGTACAGTTGAGTTCTTGTCCTTGTCCTGTCTGTATTTCTTCTTGTGTGCCGTCACTATTGGCGCTTCACCTATTGAAAGAGTTCTCTTAATTTGACCCTGACAGGACCAGCCGAACTGGTCGAATTAAACAAGATGAATACAACAACACTGAAACGCACTGCTGATTATTTTGGCAGTGTTTTCAAGATTCTAACATGCCCCCGTAATAAACGCGTGCCTGCTTTCAATGTTTCTACACTAGAAAACTTACACTGAAATCACATTAAAGCTCCTAAAAAAAATAGAAATCTAACATGCACCTGATTTTCTAGCAAGAAAAATGGGCAAGGGTCTAACATTTTAATAGTTCAGCCTGTACCTCAAAGGTAAAACTATTTCGGCTAAACTGATTGGACTCATAATGAGCAATTTCTTTTCCTAGACATGCAGGTGCACAGTACCATTCAACCTTTTAAACAGAACACCTATAGCTACATAAAGACAATATAACTGAAGCACCTCTGCTTTACTGGAAGAAAAGAAACTGCTGATAGGATGCCACTATGCTGACATGCTTGCAACAAAAATAGTCTGCGTACATTCAAGTTCTAATTTAGGTGTAATTTGCAGCCAAATACTTGATGGAGTTCACTTTAATAGTGGACTACATAATACAGATTTGAGTACAGTGGCAGTACGGGCTAATTCATTATGCACAACGAGTTTAGGGGAAGAACCAGCAGGAACACAGACGAGATGGTTAACACACTGGGTGAAAACTGCTCGAATCATGTCAGTACGTCCGCGTTCAAATTGTATCTTTTACTAAATTCAGTACAGGTGTCTGAGCTTGACAGTTCACAGACACCATTATGAGTTTTAGCAGAAGTATTGTGTAACATGCACTAAAACTCTTACAATGTCTAAATGTTGAATCATCTCGCACTCTTTACACAACTGACTGTAGAAAAGTTACCCTCATAGGAATGGTAGACAGAGAATACCAACACTGCCATGTGTTGCAACTTCTACAAATGCAACAAGAACCCATAAATCTTGCTTTCGGTTATGTGAGAATGATCTTCATTAACATAAACAATCTTGTCTGCATCATACGAACAGCATTAGCAAACAACCTGGGCACAAGGAAAGGTAGAACAGTGTAATAAAGCCATGCAGATCTCGAAACAAAGAGACAACAAAACAAATAATGACAAAAATAAAACGAGGCATGCTCTCATGGATATTCACACAGCAGAGAAAAACCCACCATCAAAACAAGAAACCATAAATATCCACAGGTTTCCAAACACAGACCAGTTCAATACCAATAATAGCTCATGAATATCACATAACCAGATTTTGTTTCCGATCACAAATATGATCTGAAGTCCCACTGCAGTTATTTTTCTTCCAAGCACTGTAATAACTGATGCAGCCTTACATATCATAAAGCTCATGTATGACAAACACTGCAATGGAGGGCACTGACCCTCCAAAAAGACAGGCTATGAACATACGCTGTCGTGTGGAACCTCTACATTAATTTGGACCATCTGGGGGTTCTTGGAAGTGCACCAAATGAGTGGTACATGGATGTTTTTGCATTCTGCCTCCCATCAGAGTGCAGTTAGGGATCGAACCCGCGACCTCGTGCTCAACAGGTGCTGAGTCACCGTAGGAGGTGCTCATGGAATGTCACAGATAATATAAGAAAAGTGAAGGCATTTCACATGCATCACATACAAAAGTGCACAAGTCATGTTTCACACACACTGGCATGTGCCTGAGATTCACCCTATTCAGTAGTCTTGGCTAATATGTACATAAACATCCCCAGCTGGTCAACTTGCAAGAGCACAGAAAATAGCCATATGTATAAAAATAGGCTAGTAAAAAGTAAGTGTACATCAGAAACACACACCATAAAAGAAAGTTACAGTTAAAGTCTGCCAGAAAAGAAAAATATCAGAAATAGTTTTTTAAACAAGCATTTAAAAGAAAGTTTGTGATGAAACGACTCTTTTGATTTACACCGGGTATAATGGATTGGTAGCAGTTAAAAATGGACGGCTAGAGTGGCATGGTCAATAGGAACCACACAATCGATAAACATTGCAAACAGTGCCCCTGGTACTCCATTCAGGAGATCGCATCCTTTGACTTCACTCAAAGGCACTTGCTGTGAAAAAATGAAGATAATAAAGCGGGTGATATGTACCAACGAGGTAAATCCTGAAAGAATGCCTTTTCAACATTTTAGATGCTCACTTGATTAAGATGTGAGGTTCAGAGTTGCAGAAAAGGCGGTATGAAAACTGACACTGCTTTAAGCATTGAAAATGGTGGCTGCATTCTTTTTTTTTTTAATCTGTTGCTTCATCAGAGTAATTATCAAGCTCTAGAACTGCGATGCAACTGGTAAGGTACGACACACGTGATGTAATGTGGACGGAATGCGTCTACCAACAAAAAAAAAGGGGGGGGGGGTTATAATAAACCACAAAGAATCATGACAGCCACACTCTAAAAGCTTAAAATTTGCCCCAGGCAAACAAACAAAACAACGTATCCTCAATGGCACGAATTGGTCCGACCAGAAAGGCACTGAATTCAAACTTCCTTGTCTGCGCAACTGCTGTCAAAGCAACAGCACAAAGGACATCAAATACGAATCATACCCCGTCTGCGGTTATACCCTTGTTCACTCCTCAGCCCTCTCAATATGAATGCTCTTGCCTCCTCGCAACACAGATGGCAGCTTGAATATGCCAGACCATTCTTTGTACTGTTCCGAGACTCTCTCAAAGGTTCACTATGTGACAAACAGTCACTCTTCAAAGCAGTCCACATACTAACAAGAAACCATGACAGCCTTTGTTTGCTCGCCACACAAAAAACCGTGTCAGTGGTAGCTGCCTTAGTGCATGGCAAGCTGCTCTTACAATGTGCTTAATATGTGTGCTCCGCCTCAATGCTCCTGGAGTAATAATTTTCTGAGCTTACTTGCTATTACATGATTTTTACATGCTGTGTTTCAGGCGGCGTGCAGCCTTTGCTTTGAGGCTTACACCCATGCTCTTAAATGTAACTCCACTTGACACTCCACTTTGACTCCAGAAAATTGATGGTGTTGCTGCCTCACAATAGACGCAGTATTCAGGTTTCAATGGCACTTCTCGGCGATCCCCGACGTGAGGAGTCGCTTGAGGAACACCCCTCCACTTTCCTTCCTTCCTTCCTTCAATGTTGAGCTCCTGGTAATTTCAGGTCACAAGTGGCATGCGTGTATCAGTGTGACACAGCCCTTTTGATATGAAAGTAAGTGAGTGTCAAATAAAGAAAATGCACGCAAGGTTAATGACTATTACCATTTGGGGACAAGACAATCACCAAAGGGCACCAACATTTTTCTGTGTGTTAGCACCTGATACTTCCCCATCTGGAATGCCATGGGATGTGATCACGACAGGAATGTACCAGGCACACCATCTTAAGAAAATGCACAGGATGGACGGTCACTGTCATGTAGCAAAATGACGCGCCAACGGGTGTACCATTTTTACGAACGTAGGAGTTGCACAGAAGGGTTACTGAAGCCCTGTTCTCTTAAGGGGCTGCAGTGCCCTCTATATTCTGGAGTCAAAGTCGAGCACTGAGCACAGCAATGTTTAGAACAGGGAAGTCCGAGTTTTGAAGTGTGGCAGGCCTGGCCTGCGCATTTTACTCCGCTGTCATATGTTTGCTGTTCTCCACTGTTCTCAAAAACAACAGGCCCAGCGCAAACACCGCGCTTATCACTCATCCTCGTGCTCTTTTGCAATGTGGTGGCACGCAGCAAGCCATCAGCTCGTCTCCATCCTAATTTGACGCTGCTTCATTGCCACTGACCTGCACCACTCTCCTCTGTTCCCTCCTAGCCACGCTGCTGCACATGTGCTAGCAACATTCATCCCTACTTCTTCACACGTCCACAGCATTTCAAATCCCTAACGCAGCTGCTAAGCTGTTGCGACCTTCAGACTTTAAATTACAGCCTCTGGCAGTAAACATGGCTTTAGTCAGATGCTACTACCAGCACCGTCGTAACGCCTCAGCTTCGCGCTCCCTCACGGCGAGGTTGGCACGTCGATGATGAGCCCTTTCTAGAGCGAGTTCCCGGTGGCATTAAACAAACGCCATCTGTTCTTTGCTTGAACGCACGCACGCAGCCGTCCCATTGCAGCTCCGATGGTGTTCTGACACGAGAAATACTCGTTCCTCTCACGTTACCTAGACACACGACTCCTACGGGCGGAGAGAATGAAGTCAGTAGTGCGGCAGCGCAGCAGGATTCTCTGTTCCATGGGTCTATTGCTTGCTTTCTCTTTTCTTTTTATAGCAATCCGTGCATGCGCGCAGCTCTGAGAGCAGCTGATCTGTTTTAGCGTTACATTGCCGGTGCAGGCTAGCGTATACAAGCTTCGCTTGAAAAAAAATCGATCTTATGCTGGAAGAAGAGCTGCTATGCTTGTCCTTTGCTAGGCAGACGATATTAATTCTAGCCTTTCCAAGAAATTATAGATATTTCAATGACAAAAATATTTAGCCAGCTATCACAACATGCTGGTTTGTGTCCTGAAGTGCATTTCCATTGCACAACCACGAGCGCCGTTCAGTCGCAGCAGCTCACTACTTCTTCAATCTCGCTGAACACAAATTACTTGCAGTCCACTTAAGCCAAGAGGACAGCGCACAGAGAGAAACTAATGTTCAAGATCTATCTGATTCAACACAATGGCTGCTCTGATCGCTCTCTGACACGTCCTTTTCACAGAGCACCTCGCAACTGAGATCCAAGGCTCAAACAGCATTCAAAGTCCGCACCAGTGCCACAGCCACTGCGATCAGCACTGCACTCGAGAACACAGTCGACGCCCCTGCAATGCGGCACTTGAGCGTGTCGTACTTGCTGGGGTTGTCCTCGATGACCTTTTCAAACTCAGCCTCGACAATCTGGCCATCAAAGTAGGTGATGGGGTCGTTGTAGGGGTACTCGAAGCCCTGGAGGCACTCGCACTTGTAGCCGCCCGAGTCGAAACCGCGACCCAAGATTGGCACGCACTGGGGAAGGAGACACAGAGACAAAGTGCAGTTAGTCGCTTTCGTCATCGCCATCATCGCAAGTCCACTACAGGATGAAGACCTCTCCCAGTAGTCTCCAATTACCCTCATCCTGCAATGACCGATTCCATACCATGCCAGCAAATTTCCTAATCCAATTGCACTACATCCTACACTGGCATCCTACACTGCATTCCCCTTTTCTCAGCACCAATTCTGTTAGTCTTAACAGGGTTGCCAACTATTCCGAATTTAGCGGCACAGGCTCAACTTTTGAGTGCAAATGCCTTGAGTCCCGACTTCACGGAGTAGAGGCGGCCAAATGTCCCGACTTTTCCTTTTTCTATTGAATAACAATCAATAGACCACATTTCCTTCTTATAATGCCTGGCCACTCAGTCGCATGTTCTTCTATTTTGTCTTTCTTCACTTTTGTTTTCTGTTGCATTGTCATAAACATACAGGTGTTTTCGTTCTTGTCATGGTTCTAGTCATGGTGTAGGCCCTACCCTAACCGTTCACAGTACCTGCCTGTATTGGCAGCCATGCCAGCCTGCACCTTTCCTGTGGTAAATTGCTACATGCTAGGACTACATGCCAGGACTAGTGGCCAGCGCTCCCTGTGCCTACTTCGTTCACTCGAGAGTTGGCAACCATAAGTCTAATAGATGACTCGCTATCTACTCTAGGCATTACATGACCTGCCCAACTTCCTCTTAATCTCAACTAAAACATCAGCGAGCCATGTTGTCTCTCTGAACCATACTGCCACCTTTCTGTCACTTAACGTCACACCTCTTCCACATATCTGTAAGGTGCTCAGAGTGCATAGCATTCTAAGGGCTATCTATAGTACCCCACCATTTCAGAGAATTCAAGGATCGAGATGCTAAATGAAATTTACAGTCAAACCTCCATGTAACAAAGTCGGCAAAATCAGCAGTTTACTTTATTGCATAGTGAAATTTCGTTATACACTCATACCTCGTCGTAACGAAGTTGAAGGGCAAGCCAAAATTACTTTGTTATATTTATTACTTTGAAATGTCGACTATTGCCCATTACTGCAATATACGCCCAACGGTGTTATAATATTAAATGTGCAAAGAAGACTACGGCTCTGCCAGCCGCCGAACCATTGCGCAGTCACGTCTGCGATGAAATGTTAATAAAACAGCAGTAGATGACCCTCCAGAGCGTGCGACATGCAACTTTATAGCACCTAACACGACAGCCTTTACGGTAGTATCCTTATGTTCTAATGTGATGGCATTTTGCTTTCGCTTTCCACTTGGCTCACTCATATTGTCATGAAACCAGCAAAACAGCAACACGGTCGAAGGGAACAGCTAGTGCGTCGTGTTCAAGCGGCACGTGGCACACAACACGGCGCACCGACTATAGACAACCACAGTGCTACGTGGGGGCGCTGTGGCGCTAATTGCAGACACCACCTACCGCAAAAAATTTACAATGGGTGAGGGGTACAGCGCACAATGCTCGACCGTTTTGCTGCACTGTGAAAGTACAATTTTCTGCACGCACCCGACTGCGCGCATAAATTTTGCGGCGATGGTTTGCCACAAGCGCTTTGCGTCCAGAGAGAGCTACACCACGTGATCTGGATCAAAATGAAACAATTATTTTCCCCACTGAAACATCCCGAAAGCACAGCTGGCCCTGCATCATGAAATCGATGGCACAGAGCAAGCCATGAAAAAAAAATAAGTGCTTGTGGAAAGGGAATGTGCATCTTTGTCTAGCCTTTATTTTTTTTCCTGCCTTCAGCATATCTTAAATGACTCTGTCAGGAGTGACAAGCGCCAACAAAGAAGGAAGACGAGGAAGAAGGAGTGAAGCGAGCGCGTGGAGCCGCCATCTTGGAGAAGGGGCGCGCGCAGGGAAGGACGTGGTGGCCAGGGCGCAGCGTTCCAGGAGAAGACGGCCGGAGATCGCCTCTCTGGGTCCTGCCCCAGTTCCTAGGCGACACATCGACGTCCCGCCCGAGTACCAGGCTCGGCGAGCAGATGTCCAACGTCCCCGGAACTACCGCTGGCCCGGACCTACCTGCCAGGACATGTCAGCGTTTGTGCCGCTGAACGTGGACGCGCGGAGGCTGGCTACAGCCAGTCACCGTCCCGTCCGGAGAACTACGCTGGGCCGGCGCGCACCGGGAGCGCCAGCCGGCACGAGCCGCGCTCTGCCGGAGCGCGACAGCCCCTCAGCGACCGTGCCTTCGTCACGTCGGCCGGGGCATCGGTGACGCCGGACACTAACAACGACTGATGACGACCAGATCGCATCGACGGACCACAGACCGGGGGACGCCGATACCCGCGTCGAAGCGCCACTACTACAGCGAATAGACGGTCGCCGCACAGACGTTTGTAAACGCGGTAGTGTGAGCGGAAAGCTTAGCAAGGAAGGACGCATTCCGTGTGTAATAAGTGTTGAATCTTACCGTGTGTTCCTGTTACTAAAATAGCCTATTGAATGAATGTTACGTGTGTGCTGCATCTTGCGTTCGTGTGTTCCTTCCGCCCGCTCAAGCAAGCGTACCAGGCGTTAACTTATGCGTGACAAGATTGGCGAGCCTGCCAGGATCCCCTCAACGTCGTCACGTGCCTCGGGGTGTCTTGAGCAGCAGAATGGACCTTGAACGTTTGATGACGGCAGGGAGTGCCGCGGGCATGTCGGCTGAGGCCATAATAGCACTGTATCACGAGGAACAGAAGTGATTAAGAGAAGAACGCGCAGAGGCGCGAGAGGCTGCGAAGGAAGATGAGGAGAGAGCGAAGGCAGCTGAGGAGAGAGCGAAGGCAGCTGAGGAGAGAGCCAAGGCCGCTGAGGAGAGAGCCAAGGATGCGGACGAGCGTGCGTATAGGAATTTGATTTTGGAAAAAGAGCTTACAGAAAAGAAATTGCAGCTGCACATGAGTAACAGTGGAGAAGAGGCAGAAAACAGGAGCTCAGACGTGGTTCCTCAGAGAATAGCGACAGTGTGTCCCCAAAAGCTTATCGCCCCTTTTGACGAAAGGCGAGATGACCTAGATGCCTACATGCAGCGTTTCGAGCGAATAGCAACTGGACAAGGCTGGCCGAAGAGTGACTGGGCGACGGGATTGAGTATGTGTCTCGTGGGGGAAGCATTGGCCGTGTACAGCCGGATGTCAGCGACTGACGCACTAGAATACGACAAGGTAAAGAAGGCTCTCCTACAACGCTTCAGACTAACGGCCGAAGGTTTCCGGGATAAATTCCGAAGCTCCACGCCACACGATAACGAGACAGGACAGCAATTCGCCGCTCGAATCTCCAACTACTTTGATCGTTGGTTGGAGATGGCTAACATAGAGAAGACATTCGAAGACTTGAGGGACAACATGATTGCAGAACAGTTCCTAGCATCATGTCATCAGGGCGTGGCAATATTCCTGAAAGAGCGCAACTTGAGGACGGTGGCGGAACTATCTGAACACGCCGATCGCTATTTAGAAGCCCAAGGCCAAAAGAATTTGGGAAAGGGGAAGGAAGTAAAAAGACACCAGATGAGAGAGAACAGACTCGAAGCACAATCAAATGTTTTATGTGTGACAGGATAGGGCATCGGGCTGTGAATTGCCCCTTGGGTCGTACTCGCAGTTCGACGTTGAAGTGCGAGGGGTGCGGACGGCATGGACATACAATACGAACCTGCCGAGCTAAGTCAGAAAATAAGACTGCCTGCATTGTTGCGAGCGAAAATCCCATTGCTGTTGACAGTACGCGAATAGAACAGAAGGAGGCCAGCGACAAGGCAAGTGCTGTCACGACGGCTCCGAGGTCAGAAGACCCGGAAACCTCGATGCCAGTAGTAGTGGGAATGCTGCAGGGACGAAAAGTGTCGGTACTAAGAGATACTGGGTCCAACATTGTTCTGGTAAGGCAATCCATGGTGTCGGACAGAGATATCACTGGTACAGAAACACCAGTTCGATTGGCGGATGGTACAGTACGGCGAATGCCTATGGCTCGTGTGTTGCTTTTGACGCCTTATTATTGCGGTTGGATTGAAGCCCGGTGCGTCAAAGAACCGCTTTACGACGTCATTCTTGGGAATGTGCCAGGAGTCAGAAGAGCGGATGATCCAGATCCCCTCTGGAGTTTTCCCAATATCCAGATTACATGTAGGATGGAGCATGAATCCACCAAAGCCTGGGGCAGAGATAACGAAAGAAGTTCGGATCCGTACACCGGAGAAGCTAGCATATTGTCAGTAGAGAAAAGCACAAGGAACCAGGATAGGAAAGATGTCGGTATAAAGAATACTTCAGGCACCGGCATCGATATTACCGCGACGGAAATGAAGAAAAGGCAAGAAGGGGACAGTACGCTGCGACATTATTTTGAAATGTTAGGGAAATGGATTCAGAATAAGAAGAGCCGGGTCGTACATAAGTTTGAGAAGGTTGGAGAATTACTGTACCGAATAGCCAGAACCCCTGATGGAAGAGAAACACGACAGCTAGTAGTGCCAGTGAGTTTACGAAGAGCAGTCCTCGAGTTGGCGCACGACACTATAATGGCTGGCCATCAAGGAGTAAGAAAGACGACCAACCGAATATCAGAAGAATTCTTTTGGCCGTGCATGCAAAGTGACATTAAACGGTTTGTGCGATCTTGTGACATATGCCAGAGAACCACACCAAAAAGATTGGTATCAAAGGTACCTCTAGGGACTACGCCTATTATTGAGCAACCGTCTCAAAAGGACACACGAATGGTCATCGCAGAGTTGGTTGCGGAAAGTCCACACCAAGCAGACATCCCAACAACAGAAATGATCCCTCAGAAGGTGAAGATGACAAGCATGGTGTCTAAATTGAGCGTATGTGAGAAAAGACGGGCTCAAGAATTGAAGAGCAATAGACGTGTCATCGCTGTGTCCGACAACATTGACAAGCCCTCGGCATGCAAGTCTGGGTCCCGCGCCAACCCCTGGTGTCATCCAAATCATTCTGCCCGAGGTCATGTCTCGATGAGGCGCCGGCGTCGAGATCCAGCGCCAGGGAAGAGCTTCCTGTCTGACTGTATTCAGGTCAGACAAGAACCGGTAGGCTGGAGTTTGCGGACAACGTGAGTGAACGTGCCACGAAGGACACCACTGACTTTGTTGAACAGGTTGGTTTTACCTAATAACACCAAATAAGTATTCAATCATACTTGGAAACAGCATGCTGCGCATGCATATAGTGTTTAGCGCTTCTGAGGAGTCTTCCTCCAACACTCGCGGAATACAACGCCTTGTGAATGCTGCTGTCGTTGACATTGACGTATTGTTAAGACTCGGCAGAAACTTGCGTGCCTACGTGATGTGCGCGTGGGTGCAGTGAAGTGCGGTGAAGTGTAGTGATGTGTGAATGAAGAAATGACGAAGTGAAGTTATATGTGGTGTAGTGCAGTGAAGTGCGGTGAAGTGCAGTGATGGGTGAACGAAGCGGCGAATGAAGTTATATGTGGTGTGACGAAGTGAAGTGCAGTGTCCGTGTAAATCCAAGAGGTGACGAGCAGTGAGGGAAGTTTTCGCGGAGCGAAAACTCGGAAAACAGGGGGGCCATTGTCAAGAGTGACAAGCGCCAACAAAGAAGGAAGACGAGGAAGAAGGAGTGAAGCGAGCGCGTGGAGCCGCCATCTTGGAGAAGGGGCGCGCGCAGGGAAGGACGTGGTGGCCAGGGCGCAGCGTTCCAGGAGAAGACGGCCGGAGATCGCCTCTCTGGGTCCTGCCCCAGTTCCTAGGCGACACATCGACGTCCCGCCCGAGTACCAGGCTCGGCGAGCAGATGTCCGACGTCCCCGGAACTACCGCTGGCCCGGACCTACCTGCCAGGACACGCCAGCGTTTGTGCCGTTGAACGTGGACGCGCGGAGGCTGGCTACAGCCAGTCACCGTCCCGTCCGGAGAACTACGCTGGGCCGGCGCGCACCGGGAGCGCCAGCCGGCACGAGCCGCGCTCTGCCGGAGCGCGACAGCCCCTCAGCGACCGTGCCTTCGTGACGTCGGCCGGGGCATCGGTGACGCCGGACACTAACAACGACTGATGACGACCAGATCGCATCGACGGACCACAGACCGGGGGACGCCGATACCCGCGTCGAACAGAACCGGTACTGTAAGCGCCACTACTACAGCGAATAGACGGTCGCCGCACAGACGTTTGTAAACGCGGTAGTGTGAGCGGAAAGCTTAGCAAGGAAGGACGCATTCCGTGTGTAATAAGTGTTGAATCTTACCGTGCGTTCCTGTTACTAAAATAGCCTATTGAATGAATGTTACGTGTGTGCTGCATCTTGCGTTCGTGTGTTCCTTCCGCCCGCTGAAGCAAGCGTACCAGGCGTTAACTTATGCGTGCCAGACACAGACTCCCAGGCAAAACATTCTGATACAATAATTTTCCACCAAAAGAACCCTTAGCATCAGATCAGTACCTTTTTCTTTTTTTTTCAGGTAATGATATGATCACAAAATTTTGAGGCTTAAACGAAGACGAGCGTGGATACTTATGGTAATTTCATGCTTCAAAATAAAATTCGAGTCGGCAGGAGGTTATGTTTACTCTCAGGAGTCTGTGCAACTGTGGGTATTTATTGATCTCGTGTGCGTCCTGCTGAACTTATATTTCGCACTTTCAGTGCCGGAAGGCTGTGATTTAATTATTATCACTCGTTTAGTGCATTTGTTTTGAAACATGTATGCAAAACAAACAAATCATTCGCACTATTTTTCTATGTTATCCTGCATGCGATAAACATGCATAAAGTTTTGTTGTTCTTCCAGGGCACGGCCGTGTGAAAAGTGTTAGGTTATGTTAGATTGCGAGTTGTAATGTCCAGAAGCTGAAAAGTGGTCCATGAAGGTCACCGTAGTGGAGACCCATATTTACCTACCACCTGGTGATTTTGACTGCACACCCCAAGCACAGTACGCGAGCATTTTGTGCATTAAATCTGTCGGAATGTGGCCGCTGTGATCAGGAATCATATCGGTGACCTCGTGCTAAGCAGTGCAACACTACAACCACCAAACGGATTGACTGAGTAGAGCAAATGTGAAATGAAAGCAATGAGCATGAATATGAGTCTAATGATACAACTAATTTTCTGTTAACCGTCTTTTTTTCTTCTTTCTTCTTTTATTTTTTTGCTCGTTATTTAACAGTCAAATGAGTGTAACTCTTCCTCCTCTCATGAAAAATTAGGCCTCTGGGATTCACAGGCCCTGCTCACATGTGAGGACTCTTGTCCGTTTCACACCCTTGCCACCACTTGAAAGAATCACTTGCAGCCTCCCCCACCTTACCCCACCCCACTTCCCGCCCTTATACTGTGGCTAACATGACTCTCGTTTTTGAACATTTCGACGTTTGTCATCATACTGTACACACTCACGTAACAATTTCACGGCTACATGTTTCCATCGAGCACCCGTGGCAGTTGTTGCCTCGACGAAAACAATTCCCTTTGTTGAAAAGCTGGCTCGAGAAATGTCCCTCCTTCAATCAATATGGATCTTTTTCACGTGAACCGAACAAAGAAGCGGCCACGTGCAACGTGAGGGGGGTGCCGCTAGCAAAGCAATAAGTAATGAGACGGCCGTGACCAGACGTGAAAGTTCCGGTAGAGGAACGACAAGCGCTGGCGTTGGCAGAGAAACTTGACGCGGACTTGTCTATGCAGCTGGGGTGGTATTCTCGGGCAACCTCCATGACTTTCACAGATAGTTTCACTCTCGCAAGATTTTGCGAGCCTATTGAAGTATTGAAGCTTGGCACAATGCCAGAAACACCGTCGGCCGTATACGTGGACGTGTTTGGGCCGTACAAGCAAAACTCAGGCCGTGAAAGCAAAACTATTGGATCTGTCATCTCGTGGCCCCGTGGCTGCCGCAGCTCTGCTGTGCGAGCGCACCGGCTTGGCTTGGCCAGCTCATGCCACTTTCCTGCAATCACGGAGGTCACACCTAGCTGCGTCAGCACAGCGCAGCAAAGTGAAATGAGAAAGAGAAGTGGAAGCACCGGTGTTTAGCACGCTGCAAGCAAGCATCATCATCTATATACAGTGCAGCGCAGCTAGGCATGGCCTCCGAGATTGCTATCTGGGAGGGTGCACCTGGCCAGCTTCGCCAGCTTCATGCTGCAGCGAGAGGCATAAGGTAAGAAAGAAGGTAGAAAGAAGTGCTGGTTGTGTGTGGCCACTGCGCACGCGCCTACGCATGGCAGTGAGAAAGACCACTGTTGCTCGGCAGCATAGTCGACACGCGAATATTCAACTGCCATGCTAAACGAGTGTGGATTCCAGCTGAAAGTGATATGTTCGGTGATTTCGGTGACGAATCTAGTTAATTACCTCCTTTATCAGAACAATGTTATGTCACTGAAACGAAGTTTTATATACATGGATCTCTATGGGGATTTCAAGGGGAATAAAATTTACTTCATTGCATCCGTTATTTGGTTATATCCTGTCTCGTTACAATGAAGCTTAAGTGTATTGAAATTCGGCCTTTTATGTAAATAAGTACTGTAGCCAAGGAGCTTTTTTTACATGTGAGGGCCGTAAAATTTTTCAAATTATTGGGCAATTGGAAAAAAAATAACTTTCAATGAGAAAAAGAAATACATTTATTAAATTTGAGTTGGCGATCAAAATTACAGTTTCATGCTGTGTTAACAATATCTTCGCATCCGCGGTATGAAGTGAGGCCTGCAAAGGTTTCTCATGCACTTCCGTGCCATGGCCGATAGTGTCGCCTGCAGTGAGACTATCACAAAAAGCACAGGCAGAGGAGCGAACGCTTTGTCTGCTTCTCGCTTCAATGCGTCTCTGCAACTCAAGATCACGAGACCTCCAGCACCGAACGCATGCAAAGATGGTGCACGTGAAACCACGGCCATCTCGATTCACCCAGTACCCTCTGCAAATGACCTGCAAGGTAGGGTGCACAGGCTGCGTACGCGCTCAGCTGTGCTGCAATTCCATTTACTGTCCCAGTATTCCTTCCCAGCGGCAGTGAAATTTCGTTACATTGACATGTTGTATAAACGTACTAAATTATACTGAGGTTTAGCATACACGGTGTTCTATGGGCAAGGAAGTTATAACAAGTTAAATACTTCGTTATATCGAGAATTTTGTTATACTGAAGTTTGTTACATCAAGGTTGATTTTTACCGTCAAATCCCACTGCTGCAAATGCTGCTTGAAGAACTGCATAGCATGCTCTGTACCCTTTTAGACCCACACCAGATGGTTAATAGTTATGTAGCTACACTTTGTAAGAATGCCCTTGCAATAAATTTGTTTTTCCGTGTTTTAAATATAAAGCTAAGTAAGGTGCCCCTTTCTTACAAAGGCTCCCTTTTACGGAGTTCATGAGTGGGCAAACTTATTTGTTCTCACAACATGCTAACCTACAACCAAAACTAAACTCCTTTCCAAACTTTTCAACATGCATCTCAGTAAGACTAGTGCCACAGACAATCAATCAACATCCTTTCTAAATGCAAAATGAATGCAAACGACTTAATGAGCGTCATTCGTGACCCGCCCATTCTGGGTAAAAATTGGTTGACAAGCCTGGCTTCCAACAGAAAGGGCTAATAAAGTTAAAGGAATATTACACTCACCCTAGATGAACGGCGGTCGCACTTGTGTGTGTCCTGGAAGATGTTCTCCTCCGAGTACGGGTCATAGTCTGGGCACTGGTTGATGTCCAGCTCCGACAGCATCATCGTTACCGCCACTACGCCCCTGCACACGGCAGACATGAAGTGCTTACGTGGGCAGTGTAAACCAGGCCTCCACAGCAAGGCGCAATATTATGAAAGGGAACCATATCACAATATCCTGAAGCTGCATTCACGGCCATTCACTTTCTAGTAGGGGTGTGCAAATACCCAATACTAGTAGATTTCGAAGTGCATATCGAATATCAGAAAATTTTACCCACAATTTAATGTTTCCAAATTTTGGGCAAGAAAATACACCGCTATGTATGCTCGGGAGTCTCCTAGCATTGCATAAAAAGATTGTAGGAAGCTATCAGTAGCTTAGACACCTAGGAATCAAGATATACAATACAGTCTACAATTATTAAAGGGAACACCAAATTACACTGGTTACAGCTCAGTTCTAATATATGAAGGGCTGGAAGATATTTGTTTTATCAACAGAATTTCTGTTGAATAGAATCAAGAGCTTTTCTTTTTCTTTCTTCTTTTTTTTTCTGAAACTAATGAATTCGTGATGTTCTGTTGCACTGAATACCAATGAGGTTCTCAGATTAACAGTGGACCTCTGTTTTGCTGCGACCTTTTGTTTATTGCGCAGAAAGTTCTGCTTTACAGTGTTAATCCAAAATGCAGCAGGGATATCCCAACTTTATGGGAGGTGGGTTATCGTGAGGGCACTCTGCAGCACAGACGAAAGAACTGAGCATCACGTGACTTACGTGACTTACAATATATTTATTATTCCAAAAATCAAACAGCAGATATTCGATTTGCGAATTGAATTGTTCAAGCGTTCACTATTCAATTCGATTCGGTGATATTCGATATTCGCACACCCCTACTTTCTGCGACACTTTCATTTTCACACTGGTCACATGAACCTCACAAAAGTGAAATTATCCCCGAGGGTGATTGTCTAAGAATACCACAGCTTCTGGTCTTGTTTGCACACCATGTCTCCGCCCAGTCTCATTCAACAATGGCAGCATATTTGCATGAATACAATAGAATCTCAATACAGTTGCCAACCAATTTCTGGGACACAAACAGAGCTCCATGTTCAGACAATTAACTTTGACTCGGGTCACGGGTCAATATAAGCAGTTATTCCTCCTGTGTGACTGTGCAGGGCTTTCCTGCAGTGCATAAGTGCCATCTTTGCTATAAATCAAGGTCGAGGAAAAATTCTTGTTGCTTATGATCTAGCACGTCGTGGAACCACCTCTCTGCACCTTGAGGAAGTTTCAAAGGAGTACAAGATCCTGGCGACTTGCCAATGCGTCACAAAGCACCAGAGAAATATGAGAAGTGACTCACCGGCGGGTCATCACACAAAGAAATCGAAACTTCAAAAAGTGCAGCTGCAGTCAACATGTTAAGCAGTCGGGACAAAAAACACAAAAAAATGAAAGAAACAATTTCAATTGTAAAATCAATTGCATGCTGACCAGTAAAGTTAGAATTATCCAGAGAAAGCAAATTTTAGGATCCAAATAACAAAAGTTTGGGCCCGTAGGAATGTATGGGCGCTGGCGGGGACCTTCAGTCGTGATCCAATTGACCAAAAAATCGAATGAACCGGAGTGAAATTAATGCAAGTCTACTGTATTTGGAGCATTCTTCCACAGATCCATAACTGGAACCATGGCTAGCATGTGCAACAATGTCTAACATACATAAACATCATTCCAGTTACACGTGTGTGGAAGACTATCAATAGAGTTGAAAAAAATATGCAGAACCCACGCACTGTGGAAATCGATGTAAGCGAAGCTTTCTTTGCTGTTTGCTTTGATTGACGATAATTAGTGGTGACGTTGGCGGCGAATGTGTAATTTCTTCAACGTTCAGTCCAGTAAAAATGTTACCTCACGTGCACCACTGCTGTTTGTCTGCATAGTACACAGAACACAGGAAGAGGTGTTTGTTTAAGACATTGTTGTGCGCCATATTTCATAACCTCTGATAGTGTTGAGCGTTGTCATTGTTTCACATGCCATATCGCATCGTGGCAGAAGTATTCAATTTTAATTGGATTATGGGGCTGTACGTGCCAAAACCACAATCGGATTAGCAAGCATGCCGTAGTGGCGTACTCCGGATTAATTTTGACACCCTAGTGTTCTTTAATGTGCGCCTATATCTAAGGTCACTAGCATTTGTGTATTTTGCCCCCGTCGAAATGCGGCTGCCACGGTCGGGACTGAACCCACGACCTCGAACAATTCCGTAGCCGTCAAGCTACCGTGGCACGCACAGAGGTGTTCATTTGACGTGCTACCGCTTCAGTAGTGTTGCCTGGACCCTATGGTGTTTTAATGCTTTGGGTCAGTTGTCCGGTTGACAAATTTGTATGGTGTTTATTTCACAGAAATATCAGAGGCATACTGTACTGTGCCTTTAGTTTGTCCGCAACCACTGTTTCTTTGCCTTGTCATCTCTTCCCTCTCCCGCCCTCTCCTCCTATATGGGAACTGTGAGAGTGGCAATGCTTTTATTCACTTGTTTTGCGACTGCATCAGTTCTACCCATTCCCTGTCTGCTCTCCCCCTCTTCTCTACAGTTCTATTTAGGTCCCCTCTGGCACGGTAGTAGAAATGTAAGCGTTGTATTTTCTTCAATGCTTTTAAAAGGGGTCACGCATAATTACAGCTGTCAAGGGGCTAATGTGGCGGCACCCAGAGAGCTCCAGAGGGCATTGTGCGCATGCCACGTGACGGAAAGGTCCAAACGAGTTTCTTGCGCCACTTTCCTTTCTGCCATGCTTCTGCCATGCATATACAGTTAAACCTCGATATAATGAATTTCAATATAATGAAATTCTCGATATAACGAAGTATTTAACTTTTCATGACATCTTGTCGATCAACGATAACGATAAGCAGCACCCTAGTGTCGGCAATGCATATTCTATGGGGAATCTGTGACAGCGGTGGCAGTACGGCCAAGTGCCCCCTGCAGCAGCAGTGCGCCAAGGGACTCTCTGTCTGGCAAGTGAATTGTGCCACCCTTTTCACACCTCTCCATTCTAGCCACCCTAACAAAAGTATCTACAGTAGCCAACAAATTTTTTGGACTCCAAAAATTTAGACTTGATCGATATTCTGGACTTCATATATCCATCGTCAAGGTTCCCATAGGGCTAATGCATTCTCGCAACCGATTTTTCGGAGGCATTTAGGCCCCAAGGTTAAATTTTCCAGACAAAATCGCTTGTTCCAAGCCACAGTTACCTGACCTTGGGCGCCGTCATGCTGCACTTTCCCCTGGCTTGGCTTCCAGTGGCCCACCCTACAGCCTCAATATTGGGAGGCACATGTTATCAATAAAGAGGGCGCGCAATCCTCTGGTCTCTGAGGCCATGCCAGCTCTTCCTTAACTGACAAAATGCTTCAGGGGATGGCACTTTTTCTTTCTATTTTCAGTCAGCACTATCATCATACTCACTTAAAGGGCCCCTCCCCAAACCCCACAGCCAATTTTGATTATATGCTGCAAGTTGTTACGTGTCCTCTAGGGAGCGTTCTGCCACAAAAATTTTTCATGTTGGCTCATTAATAGCCAAGATAGAAATATTTCAGTGCCGCAAACCCACGATTTCAGGAGGCGAGCTCTAGTGCATAGCGAGACACTCTCTCCACTGGCCCCGTCTAGCCTCCGCGAGTGAAATTCATTCTCTGCGGTCTCCCATACCGGACCTCGAGGATCGCATGACGCCTACGTATGGGCCCCGCCTGCAATTTTTTTTTTCTTGCTTTTTCTTTTGCACTGCTGCGCACGAGCTGTTGTGATTGTCTAGTTTTGCGCAGCGCACTATTCCGGAGAGCACTAGTGGTGCGAAGAAACGTGACTCATTTCTTCTATCTCTATGGTGAACTCCATTGGCGGAGATCGCCGACGCGGTGACGCTCTTGCCGAATGTGCACGGGGACAATGTCACTCATGCGCAAATCCAAGCAAATCTGATGGCCTCCCAGCATAGTATGAGACAGGGCATTACTAGAGGTTTTTTTAAGCCACTCCAAGACTAACACCTTTTCTTTCTCACTTTCTTTTTTTGTGCTGAATGAGCTTTTTGGACTGTTAGATATTTCGGACTATTCTTCGGTCCCTGCGAGGTCCGAAAATTGGTCGGTTGCTACATATCCTATTGGCCTGTGCATGTTTTCGCACGCTGTTACCCTGTCGAGAGGGGAGCACTAACGCTGCATGACAGTGGCCCCACTTACTTGAACTCGATGCGGTCGTGGAGGCTGTCCCAGCCAAAGAAAGGAGACGCGTACACCATGACCCAGTCAGTGTGCAGGCCCCCACAGTCAAAGTACGGGTCGGTCCAGTAGCCGTGTTCCACCTCTGCCGCATCATACTGAAGCGGGTAGTGGTCGTAGTTGATTGGGTTGTGGCCCGTGGAGTTGTACCTGCGGAAAGCAGCAACAGCTTTAGGCACTGTTGCGATTGACAGCACAGCTCGGTCGCTGCTTGTTTCACCTGCAATGCATGGCCAGCAGCTCAACAATCCAGCAGGAGGAAGGCCCCGCTTACTGCTTGTACCTTTGCCTGGCTTGCAACATGACCGCCCCCTACCACTCTATAGTGTATGCGTTTTTTTTTTTTTTTTTGCTAGTCTCTCTATCTCCCCCTTCCACTCTCTTTGACTTTTTATCCCCCTTAACCCTTCCCCCGTGCAGGGAAGCCAACTGGAACTACGTCTGGTTAACCTCCCTGCCTTTCTATGCATCCTTTTTTCTCTTGCAACATAGTTCTGACGTGTTTATACAGCCAGTCCCATGGGCACACTTTCTCTTTCTTTTCACTCTTATTTTTATTTATTTATTTTCGCTCTTATGTTTATTTATTCGTTTTGCCAAGCTGAGTGGTGCTACACCTGGAGGGAGGGGTCACTAGCTCTGACAGGCACTTTGATCACGGCAGTCCCCCTGACAACTGTGCTGTTGCATACCTGCCAACCTGGGGACCTCGAAACTCGGGAGATTCACCAAGACACGCAGACTTTTTTGCACGAGTCCGCCATGAGAGAAAACGGGGGATGCAAGCAACATCAACACGAGGCATTAAGCTTTGTCAACGCACTATCTGTCGTACAGAAACAAAACCTACCACAACATTTTAGTGTGACCACTTCCCGAGTAAACGCAGCCAGTCTGCAAATGTTTCACATATACATCTCAGGAAAGGCCGGGAGCATGCAGAATGCATGACACGGCTTTAATCAGGGATGGCCGGGGCTCAGCACCAGTAGCCAGACAAGTATAGTGTACGCACTTGGGCACAGGGCACGAAAGAGTAGGACTGTGCAAATACAGAGGAACCCAGATATACTGAACCCACATATAACAAATTATTGTATATAACGAACAGCAGTACAATCCTCTTGACTATTTTTGTATAAAATGTTTATTTTATATATTGAATGACCTATACATTGAACTTTTCTTGTGATCCCTTTCAGATTCTATATATCCGGATTCGACTGCATTATCCTTTTGATTATGCTTTTGCCAAACAGAGGAAGGGAACCATTTCTCTTGTGCATGCAGAGATGAAACATATTGCAACTCATGGCAAAATGCTGGCTTAGCAAGACTTACTGCATGAAGGATGTCCTTATAGCTAGGCAGAAGCATACAAAAGCAAGAAACAGGATTGACGACATAGGTGGTGTCGTAGTCCATGCTTAACGCTTTTGCATCCCTCTGTCTAGGGGTATATTGAAACATATGCTGTTTTAATCTTTGCCAGTGGTCACCTTGACAGAATAAGCCCTGTTATTTTAGCGCTATCGCACAAAGTGTCAATTCGACGTATTGGAAACTCCATTGTCACCAATACCGTAGCGAGACAGGCCCGTCTAATTGAACTGCATATGTGGTGCAAATGGTATTTAAATCTTCAACTCTGCACAATCACTACGAACTGCTCCAGAATGTACAGCACTGCATATATATATACTGAATGGACTTTGCAGAGTTACTGGATTCACTGGACTTACCACTATCGCTGGCACTCAAGGTGTTGCCCTGGTTTCTGAGCCAAAGTCTACCTGACAAAGAGTTTGATTCTTCCATTGACTACTTCTGCGAGTGCTACGGCCTCTGCACCACTGCTACCCCAAGACATGTCCCTTTAGCAAGCAGAGACTAAGACGAGAACTAGTCCTGGCAGTGAAACAATGCCTGCGTGCAAGCACACACCTGATGCGTATCTTGGTGGTGTAAGTGACCAGGTCATCGAGGTTGGCTGCCCAGCGCGTCTTCAGATGGGAAAAGAACCCTTCCTGCAGGTATGCAGCACCGCGGAAGCGTGCCATATCGTCGACGTAGAAACGCCGCTCGTTGCGATAGCGCCGATAGGCGTAAGGCGCGTAGAGGGCCCGCCCAGGAAACTGCTTCCGGTCAAAGTACACACCGCAGCCCAGGATCCGCTGGTTGCCAGCGACCAGTGACATGGCTTCGCCTGCAGCCAGCAGTTTGAAGTTGACCACAACAAACTCACAACATCACATAGAAGGGTAGCTGGCAAAACTTTCTCGATGAGCGGCAGTGCTCGAACTGCGCACTTGTGTACCATTTGGCATAGCATCCATGTACAGTTTACAAAGGAAGCTAGCTTTGGTCAGTGACACTGAAAGCAAACATTAGTAATAACTAAAAACGCGTTCAAGTGGTCATTTTAAGGAGAAGGACGTTAGCTGCAAGCAGACCTAGCCTTGCAGGACTTGCCAGCAACTGCTTCGCCGCGGGTCAGAGTGCCGTGGGTGGTAAATCGGAGTGGTGGGTGGGAAACCAGTGCAGTGTAAGGAATTTCTACTGCTGCCCATTGTGGAAAGAACCCTGACATGATCAGAGTAACCATCTCCTCATGTTTCACATGTTAAAACAGCTTTTCTTTGCAAAAACACAGAGATGAAGATTTAACATTGTGTTGATGCTGCATCACGACATTTTGTATCACTTCGCGATACTCAAGACACCCTTCATGATTACTTCTCGTCGTCTGTGACAACACAGCAGCCTATGCGAAATTAGTGTTAATTTTCTCGAAAGCTGGTAGCAAGAATGTGATTAAAGCACTTTCACACAATTCACATGTATCTGACATCACAACCTGGGTGAATGTTATGTAATCACTTTGTGGTTAATTTTGAGAAGGATTGAATACAATGTGTAATTCTCAATGTGCGTATCCTCAGGAGGACATAGAAAGGTGAAATTTCCCAGCCACCTAAACAGGAGTGGACTTCCAACCGAGTCACTTGCGCTCGTGCACCAGCCATCTGCAACAACTGGGGTGTCCTAGGGAATTACCAACATGCCCAAGCATACAGGCTGCACACTGCTTGCGTACACACCTCATGGCAACAGTGCAAGTGCATACGTCAGTATGCCCTTCGTGAAATTTCTGGTGCCCGTACACAAAATTACACATGCTGGCAAACCTGGCCTCCTAGCTCTCTCTCATAGAAATCTTAAGGTACTGTGCCTAGCTTCCAAAATGGTAGAGGTAAGCATAGACACGGTTGCATAGACATGGTTTGCTGGTCAGACAAAGCATTCTGGAGGTTGTAAACATAAGTAAACTAAATTCTGAGGCTTTAAAAGCCAGAGCAGGGATCCGATTATGAGGAACACCACAGCTGGAGTCTCTGTATTAATTTCGACCACCTGGAGTCTATGCACAAACACTTTTTTGCATTTTGCCCACATCGAAATGCGGCCGTCGCAGCCAAGATTAAACCTGTGACCTCACAGCACAACACTGCAGCCATTATGCTGGAGGTCGTAGGACAGGTTTTCTGTGGCACAGACATGCAAGGAGGAACACTTGTCACTTGTCACAAAGTGTTCTGGATTAAATGTTTCCACATATGAAACACATCCCAGCAGGATTTTATTTATTTTTTTATTTCCAAGACTGCGACAGGATGGCTATGACTAAAGAAAAGGAAATGGACACAACTTCTGAGGCCAAAGGTTGTTGTGTAAAGGCAAACAGATGACATAACAAAGGGCAACAATGAATGCCATATTCTAAGCACTGCTGGTGTGCTTGAGTTGAGACTGCTGGAAGCATTATGAGAAGGCATCTGCAGCCACAGCCTGTCTTTGCATCTCCACTCTCTAATCTGCACAAGTCCCCGAACGGTGGCCATTTGCATTGTCCTGGTCCTCTGTGCTGATGGTGATAGTGATGCCACTACCGCACCTAGTCACAGCGTGCGACTACAAAGAATCAAGAAACACCACACTCACCAATGATCTGGTCCTGCGTGAGTGAGCGGTCGGGCACTCGGAACTCGGCGAACAGTTCCTTGGGGTCAACGGTCTGCAGGAACCCTGAGAGGAAGTTTGCTAGCCGCACCGCCGAGCGTGCCTCATTTTCTAGATGCCACTCGCGACCGTGCGCCACATCGCCCGGTAGACGCAGCAGCTCGGGGCGTTCTTGCCCAATTTTGGCACAGTTGGACGCCGTCACCTGCGCACCCGAGACGCATTTGTGTGCCAGGATTGTTCGTCATGCTTACAGGGACACTAACTGGCATTGTGTGTGCTTCGTTTACAACCATTCCCCACTGCCTGCCAAGATGACTGCCCCAGTGTTCCACTGTCCAACTCGCACCTAGTGCCTAGTTCAGTATGGAACCTCAGTACAAGTACTCCTGCCACATACACACTGTCTGCCCATATGCTGTTTAATGACATCACTGCCATGGCCCCACAAAGTAATTTTCAAGACTTTATTTGCCTTTACACATCTGGCTTTATAGCCATATGTTGTTTGTGAGCTTTGAATGTGAAGGGTAGATTTACTCCTCTTCAATTTTGCACCCAGCACAAAGCATGGTACATCAAAACAACTTAAAAGCTTTCGAGCTATTTTTGCACATTTAGGCCGCTTCTATGGAGAAAAAGTTATTAAATGCTAAGTCAATTCATTAGATTGTTTAAAATGCTTTTGCACATTTGTCTGGTTTATAAGTCCTTCCCACATGGTCAGGCTAACCTTCCCTGTTGTTTTGTTTTTATGAATGTATAATTTACAAATTCAGATTACCTTAATAGTTTAATTAACCTAACATGAACAATTCAGATTAACTTAATATTAATAATTCAGCTTAACGTAACAACAGCACTTGCATTCACGGGTGCCAGTGCTGCCATCAATACATCTGCATCTCTCGCTCCGAAAATTATGCTCTGCATGCTTATTTCCCAAATAGGCTAAAACACTTCAAAAAATTCGCACAGCCACATCCATTGAAATGCACAAATTGCAGTTTTTATTATTATTATTCTTATTAGAAAGACAGCGAGAGAGAGAGAATGAAATTTTATTCATATCACACAAATTGCAGAATATTTCATATTTATTTATTTTATTCAAAATATGACCACAAACAAACAGTTTGGTCCTTTTAGTGCGGCGCACTAAAGCACAAATTGAACTATATATGTAGCAGCAAAAAAATAAATACATAATAAACACACAAAAAGAAAAACATGTAATGAACACAATGCACAGAGCAAAACAAAGGGAAAGACGATGACAACATTCCAATGGCACAGGCCCAATACACATAGACTATACATATGCACATCTATACAGTATACAGATGAGTACAGTAGAACCTCGTTGACACTATTCAATTTCGTATGATTACCCGGTGCGAATGTTTACGATCGAGAACACGATAAATTACCCAACACAACTGCGCTTCTTTTTTGCTGGTTCATACATTCCTGGAAAACACGATCTTTTGGCACAAACATTCAACACAGCGCCAAACTTGCAATCGTATGATGCATTTTCCTGCGGCTAGGTCCCATGTAAACAATGAAAAGTGCGAGGCGCACGTGATCGAGAACAGCAGCCACCAAACAGAAGAAATTCTCCGCAGTGCTTGCCCGCCTGTCTCACGTGAGAGCGTTGGCATGCACTCAGTTTTCTATTCTGGTACCAGCAAATCTCATGCGACGTCGCACACCACATTCCCAGCTATTGCCGCCAACCGTGTCGCGATAAGCACCTTCACCTACCCATTTCACAGTGCATGGGGGGGGTAGTGATTGAAAGTGTACTGCACGCTTTTAACAGGCAATAAGCCAAACGTGCCGCCGTGTGAGCATCATGTTTCACTCTGGCCACATCGTAGGCATCGTATTCCGGCATCTCCCACTAGCTTGATTTCATTTCGGTTTGCAGTCGCAGTCTTGAAAGACTACACAATAGGAAAATGACAATGCACTTCTATGGTAGCATAGCTTGTGCCGCAACGATTTACACCAAATGGGCACGTCAAAACATCCCGGCAAAATTCTCTGCTCGAAGAAGTCGCTGAACCAGGCCAAATTCAATGAGCTGAAATGTAAGCTTACCCAAGCCACAAAAATGACAATGCGCGTCTCGGGCCACTCGGGCTCCACCACATCGGCGCGTTGGCATCTCCTACTACAATGATTTGCACAATGCTTCGCATTACGTAGATGTCAACTAGCCTGCCCAATTCTTTAGTGACTTCAGATAGTATGTTTTCCTGATTAGTACAGCCTTCTCGCATCTTTTTTTTTCTCCAAGACATATGAACGAGGTTCCGCTGTATACAGATGAAGGTATCAGAGAAGTGATACAGAGAATGGTACCCCTTATTGTTACCTCTGCCTTATGAACTGTTTTACAGGCTGCATAATGAATAAGACAGTTCGTGTTCTAAGTCAAAAGAATGTATGGTGAGAAGGAATGCACATAATTCTTTCACACTAGACACCAATTTTAGCTAGTATATCCTCCAAGCAACCCTTGTGCATTATATTGTACATTGCCTTCAATTTTGTTTAAAGTTAAGGACAGGATGTAGAAAATGTACACCGATTGGATCAGCAAAGATCAGGCCCTGACACCATCGGGAAGGATCAAGCGCCCGAGTGTATCGTAGATCACCGAGTGGGTGTCTGCCGCATGGTACGATTTCCCTCCTGATATGGTTGCTCATGCGTTTAAGAAATGCTCCCTACCAAACGCACTTGATGGCACCGAGGATGACGTTGTTCGGGCGGGATGATAGTGAGGAGGAGAATTCAATTTCCGAGAACTCGTCCTCCGAAGACGATGATGCCTAGCAAAAGCGTCACATTTTGCTGAAAGTGATAACCTCTAGTCACACTGTTTACTAAATAAATGTTCCTTTGCCTTGGCTGGCCTCGCGTTCTATTTGCATTTTTATTTTTGTTCGCAATGCGCACGACGAAATCACTTCTCGTGTTACAATCATGGTCGCATTACAATGGAGTAGATACGGTACATGGAGGTTCTGCTTTCAGGATCCAGCCATGGTATTTTCTTTTTTAATGCATTTTTCGCGTTTGTGAAACACCGGACAGCAAAAAAAGCCAACTTGAAAAGCGATCATGCCCCTGATATGTGTTCGGGCCTCAGGAGGATATTGACACAAGTACATTGCTTATCTATCTTTTCCCGGTGGCAGTTTTTCCCATGCTAAGCGCTGTTACAAAGTTATCGCTTTTTATAAGGCGCTCCTTCGTGTATCTAAACTTTCTCAAAGTTGTCGCTGATCCTACAGCAAAAGAAGATTTGTCTAATAAGATTGTGTGCATGACGCCAATAGTGGTGCACACTCTGGAATGTACAAGATCACCTGCAATTACGCTAGAATGTATGATGAGCCACGTATAAACAGCTAACACACTTTACCCGTACATCAGATTTTTACAACTCATGGTTGTGCTCACCACTATTGTTGCGCTGTGAGTATTATTTGTCTTCTGGGCACAAGTATGCCCAATAAAAGATAAAGTGCTGTATTCGTGACTCACAGTCTTGGTAATGACTGGTTCTTCACCGTCATTATATGTCAAGACAATATTGTAACCAGCACATGAATTTCACATTGCATATAGCAAACGATCCACTCCTGAAATTTCCTCCACCCGGCATATTTCTGCAGATATGATTTGCTATATTCAGCGCTCCTGACTTTTTTAGTTGTCTAGTAACTCGGCTTGACGATGCCACCTACTAGCCTCCTGGTTGACAGAGCAACTGCCCCAGAAAGGTGCTCATTCTGGGTTTGGTCCCCAAACCAGGGAGAATTTTTCTTAAACTGCAAAGCTTTCTTTCTGAGAAACTCGTACGCAGTTCCTCTGTAGCTTCAAGGAACTCTTGGGTGGATAACACCCTTTCCTTTTCCACTTTTTACCCTTGAGTTTCAAATGGAGTAAAACTACCGTAAAAACCCAAATATAATATGAGGGGTAATTTAGGATTGAAAAAGGGAAAAAAGAAAACTTACATTGCATATAGTACAGTTAATGACCGATTTTTCAGACATCCGCCATAATTCGGACACCTTTGTGGCACTGCCACGTACCCCTTAGAGCCAATGCATAACGATGTATGATATTTTGGCTGCCAAAACCCTTCGTCGTCCGATTTTCCGGACATTTTGCTAAGACCATAGGTCCGAAGCGGCATTAATCGAAGCCACCGCCACCGTCATTTTCGTTATCTCACAGTCTCGAACCAGTGCTATCAAACGCTGACGCACCGGCAGCCGTAGCCACCATGCCAACGCCAGGCCTAGCTGTTTCGACATTTGCTACCACACTTCCTGTTGTTCAGTGCAGAGTTGTTCATTGAAGGAAGTCGCAATTGTCAACTTCGCCTCTGTCACCTTCACCGATGGCTTTGAAATGCGGATAGCATGGCAAGGGTCAAGTGTTGCATATTTCTATTTTCCAAAAGTCAGCTTCACCGCAATACAGTAGTGTTACGCGGTCAAGCATACGTAATGCATTGCGGTGAAACATGCCAAGAGCAGAAAGGGGCCACTGTCACGGAACACAGTATCATTTAACCCTTTAACTCTTTCTGTACCGTGCCCATTGGGCATCATTAGCCTGCTAACTATTGTTAGAAACATTGATTTCAAGACTTCCTGAGCTGCTCACGGACACACTGCACTATCGGACATGAAGGAGAACTATTCCTTTATTTCCTAAGCAGTTCTCTTTTTTCCCCTAGGCAGTGATTTCTGAATGCACTCCCAAGTTTCGCAATCGTCAAAGGAGAAAGAGAAAATGGCCACCCGCTATCGATGGTTTGAAACGCTGCTTTCAAGACACACCTTCCGTGCCGTTCATGGACACTCTGGGCCATAGGACACGAATGAGGAGAACTATATTTCTGTGTTCTAAGGAGTTCGCTTTTTCCCCACCAGGAGTTAATTCTTTAACGTGCTTCGAAGTTTGGCGATCGTGTGCCAGAAAGCAAGAATGGCCAGCCCCAGGAGCAGCATGAGCGTGTTGAAAGATCGCAGATCTCACAATTCCGCTGCATTTGCGGCTGATTTTATTTATGGATTGAGCAGCAGCGAGTCTGAGTATGCTACCTTTTCGTCGAACTTTGACTCTGAGAGCGACGACGACGCAAGCACGCCCGAACCATTGGCGGCCGCAGCTTGGCACGCCAAACTGTAGTGCTTGCACTTAAATTTTTGTAGTGGAATGCCTGTTCAATGAAAAATTTTGATTTTTGTGGAGATAGTGCCTATTAGATGGCAATAGATTTTGTATACCTCACAATTTTCGTAAAATGTTTTTCTTAATAAATACGAGCATGTCTTTACAAACTTTGTTCAATTTTGTCACACAAACTTCATTCTGGCAATTGATATTTTTATGACATACATCTCGTTAATAAAAATTTAATACATGAAAAGCGCATTCATTCTGCCTCTTGCTTATGTATTACATAAAATATTGAGTGCGGTAGTTCCTTCAGAAAAAAAAAATGGTGTAACCTACAAAAAACACCATTTTCCCCAATGGTAGGGAAAAAGTTAATCCCCATATTATTTCCCGAAAAATATATACCAAGTTTCCTAAATGTTTTTATGAACTTGTGAATTTTTCTGTCTTTTTGAATATGAAAATACAACATTTGATTCTTCATACTTGATTACATGTTTTTACTGTCTGCCGTTCTCTGATATTAATTCGCCCCGTGCCTGAAGTGACTTGAGCCTTTCGGGACAGTAAAAGGCATGCATTCATTTTTTTTGGACATTTCAGCGACCCATAGGGAGTTCCAAGAATCGAGCGTTGACTGCACATATAACAAACACACACTGCACTTCGATAATATATTGCTTTATTAAAGCCACACTGCCTTCTCATTTACCCTTACTTTCCTCAGAAAATGCATGGCCGGAAAGTCCCGCCTAGAGGTGCTCAGCCTAGCCATTCAGAGAATTCGATATTCTGCACTTCTCGAAGGCACGTACAGCAAGTATGCTGATGTAATAAAAAGCCAGTATGGCTCAGAAATGGCGAATAAAGTGCCTAGTGGCCTAGGCACACATGACAATGCTGTGATGCTACAAACAAAAGAGAACAAAAAAGTGTGGTAAAACACACAAAAGACAGAAAAGTAAATGCATGTGTTCCATACTGCAAGTACTGGAAAAGCACTCATAGTAGCTCACTTGTGGAAGGCACACAAACAAGTATATCTCACAAACAAGTACATCCAAGCACAAATTAGGTGTTCTTACACTCTTTTTCAGGAACTCAGGCAACAAAGAGGTTAACTGTGTTACCTGTCACAATGCAGGCATCTAAAGGACACACATGAGTGACCACATGACACTTTTCTCCATTGCTGCTCAACAATGACAATTTGTGTTTTGTTAATGTATCCTGGTGTGATGAGCGAAAGGAAAAGGAGAGACCGATAATAACGAAGCGCTGCAACGGGCGCATTCACAATTGGACCCCGTGTGGGTGTGATGTCTTCAAATAGTAAGAGGAGGCCTTGCATTGCACCATATATTTGTTGCCCCACAATTCAGCCCCACACATGATGAAATGCTTGGTGGCGAAACATGCAGCCACACAGCTGCAGATGAAAGCCAGCAGGCCAAACACTGGCAACCTAGGCTCAGGGGAGCGTGGCTGTCCGTGGAGCTGCCGGCTGTCCAAGGCTCACGTACACTAGCTCACACACAGCTTGGCCTGGCATGCTGTG
This sequence comes from Dermacentor andersoni, assembly GCF_023375885.2. NCBI lineage: Eukaryota > Metazoa > Arthropoda > Arachnida > Ixodida > Ixodidae > Dermacentor > Dermacentor andersoni. The sequence continues at coordinate 106,598,151 of NC_092819.1, read as the reverse complement.
CAGCCTCTTGCTACGAGCTGCAATCACAGCTCACGGGCAAGCCATCTCACCAGTCATCTTTCTGGCCCAGCAGCAATCGTGGCTTGGCTTACGACCAAATTTGCACCAAGCACTGCAGCTTGCGTGCAAGCGGTCCACTGGGCGGGATGGCTACTCCCGGTTCATGCACTGCAGCTCAGATGCAGGCTGACCATTGCATGAACCGTCACGTCACATTCCCGAACCATCAAGCACCACCTTTGCCCGAGTGCCGACCGTCGGGGCATAATCTGCTCTTTGTTGTCTCCTCGTGTCGCCTCGCTCTCTGACAGCCTGTCTTCGTCTGATCTGCTGGCCTCTTTACAGCGAGAGGGCTTGAACTGTTTGTTTTGTGAACTACCATGCCCAACCACAGTCATTCTAGCTTAGTGTGTCTCGCCCTGTTGCATACCATCTGGTGTAGTCGTGCTATTGCCCAGTAAGATAAATGTGGTGTAATTTTCTTGAGTCCTTTCCTATTCGTGTGGGGTGCACGAGTTGGACAAAAGTCCTCTGTAGTGAAGACGAACAGGAAGCGAGACCAGAGCGCAGGCTTCACATTAACAGCTGTGTTGCTGCTTTAAGACTCCAGCGTCTTTTTCGGTAAATAAACACTTTAACACCTGTAATTCCTTACACCAAGCAAATGCTTACTACATGGCTCCCAGCTAAGACTGAAACAAAAGAGTGCGTCTGGCCCACTTTAACCGAACACCAAGCTGACTCACCGCTTTCATGAGGGTGAAGATGAGGTGTGGGTCCTTGTTGGCACCGCTGCTGATGTTGAGGATGGCCATGTGGTTGGACTGCATGCCGATGAAGCGGAGGCGGTCCTCCTCTGCTATGCGGAGCAGATTCTGCGTCTGCACCATCAAGTCTGCACACACAAAGTTGACTTTGTTCCAACCACTCAATGAGAAAAGCAACCGATTCACGCTGATTCTGAGTCAAATATTGCACCAAGCAATTTACTATTTGAAGACACATCTTAAAGGTTCAGCAAAGAAAAAGACTAAATCCGTTTAGAGTGACAAAAGTACACTTTCAAAATCATTTTCGTTGAGTTCACAACAGGAGGTTAATTACCAGAAGGCGAAATGAATCCTAAACTTCAGTTTTAATTTCATGCCAAAAACCCCAGCACCAGTATGTCTGTGCAACATCACGAATTTCAAAATATTATTTCATAATTAGGCCATTGTGGCAGAGTAAACATTGTGAAAACTTGCTATGCTCACTCTCTGGCTCAATAAGAATGCTCCATACCTAGTGATAAAAAATTAACTAGGCCCAATTAGATGCTGTCAAAATCCACAATTCTGTCACAGTGACCTCGTGTGAGAACGTCAATGTGACGTCGCCACCCATCTTTTGTTCTAGTGTGTTTTCTGGCTTATAATGCCTTCGGTCACAGTAAGAGCGGACTTTTTTGGGATCATAGAAGATGGATCTATTAATACAGTTCTACTTCTTTTTCTCGTCGATGTCCCCTTAAGGGGAGACCCAGCATCAACACTTTTTTTGTACTTCTGAATTGATTTTGATAAAACTTGCAGAGTTTATGTATGCGTTAATTCAAGATGTACATTGAGTTATCTTACACAATAAATATATTTCTAGAAATTAAAAAAATTCATAACAAGCTTGGAGGTGGGCTATTTGCTAAACTATATAAGGTGTAATATATGTCAACATATAAAAATGATCTTTAGTAATTTGAGTATGCAGTGCTACAAGAATAATTGCTCTAGACTGATTGGAACCAAAGTTACAGCATATCAAGCTTTTTAGAAGTGTCAACTCATAGTAACACCAAGGAAAAATTATTACTTCTTTAATATTTCTGTCATAATAATTGTCCATATTATGTACCCACTGCAATCTCTATTTGTCTACCTTTCTGACAAAAAAATAATTGTTGTGATAGGATAATAGGATAAGTAGAACCAGAGATATCATCACTACAAAACAGTGACACCACCAGAAATTCTGTTTCGAGAAAATGAGAAAAAACATTCCACAACCTGTTTATGATGATTATAGCAGAGGATAAACCAATCAAGGATGATACAGGGATCCAATAAAGCAAGAATAAATGCTCTATGCCTACCTGGAGCAATGGAACGCATAAAGATGGGACAATTTTCAGCTCCCAAGAGCAGGGTCTCCGCTTCCTACAAAGCCCTGTACCATTATCCATCTCTCCTGTATGTACTACGAAGTATCTCGGCAAGTGTCCATTAAAAATGTCCCATTATCTCGGACCTCATCATTAAAACATCTAGGCGTAAATCTTTCAACAAACCTCTCCTGGACTGCTCACATTACCACCGTCTGTGCCGGTGCTTCTCGATCACTGGGTTACCTGCGCTGCAATCTTCGAAACTCACCTACACTTATCTGCAAACTGACATTTTAAACATTCGTTTGCCCACAGCTTGAGTTTGCCTCTCCAGTCTGGTCTCCTCACCAAAATTGCTTAACATGCTGGAATAAATCCAAAATTGAGCTGCACGTTTCATTTCGCAGAATTATGACTACCATTCTAGTGTAACTCAAACAAAGCTTGATCTTTCAATTCAGCTGCTAAGCAACTGTCGCGACATAGCCGTTTTGTCATTATTTCATAAGTACGCCCACCACACTAACAAACTCTCTCTACACTTAGAAACGTCATCACACACGTGGCACAGATTACACAATCATCTTAGCTTCACACGCATCTATGGTAAAACTGAAGCATTTAACTCGTCTGCCATTCCACGCGCCATTCATCTCTAAAACAGCCTCCACGATAACATAGTTGCGGAAACTGACCATGAAAAATTCAGGCACTCACTCAACTCGCTTAACCCTTGTTAACCATTGCTATCATAATCATTGTTTGGTTTTATTTTTCCTACTTTCTCCTTGCACTGTAATACGTTTGTTATAAACTTATCAAGTTCCTTTATATTGTACTCATATACAGCTGCATGTAGCTACAGTAAAAGCTTGTTAATTAGAATTCCGCGGGGATGCCATGAAAATTCGAGTTATACAAAATTCGAACTAACGAAAGTCAGAAAGAAATCACTCGATTAAGGCACATAGATAGTCCGACGAAGTGTGAGCACGCGTGCACAGATGCTATGTCACGTTGTCGTGAACAACAACGTCTACACTTTGAAGCGCTGACGCAGCCAGCATAACCGGATGTGGCCAACGCAGTCCGACCTGCCTGACGCCGAGATCGCTCTTGCTTCATCCGTGCGTTCGTCATGCCGATCGGTGCGAATGGACAAACGCGTCTCTCTGCAGCCAAGCCTAAACAAAGGGCCGCAGATAGAAAAAGCAACGCTGCGCAACCTGCGCGGCGACTCGCCCACGTGCTCCCGCGTACTAGCACTCTCCCCCTCCCCATGGTGCGGAGTTTGAATTATCGGTGGCGGGGCAGATTTCAGTGTAAATTAGCGGGATGTGTTACATACTGCTTTCAATACATTGCTAGACGGACCGCGGCGGCTACTTCGAGTTATCCGAAATTTCGAACTAAAGAGTCGTGAATTAACGAGCTTTCACTGTAATATGTTTCTCTAATTTTTAGGCTGTGCACTTGGCTCGTGTTGTTTTTTCTCTACCTTCATATTGTTACGAGATTGTATGTGCTTACTTGATTCTATGCCCCCCTTACTCAATGCCCGATGTAAGGGCTTTGTAAGATATTTTACAAGTAAAATTAATAAAATTGCACCTTCTGGCTATCTCATCACATCTTGTTCAAACCACGTGAACCCAAACTCTCATTCGACAAGTGATTTGGTGGTGTGCTGAGAATCCACAACTGTCGACACTCGTTGCAGGGGTTCGCAAGCATGTTAGTCCTCGGGAAACCTGCCGAGCTCCATGAAGTGCCAAGGAACCCCCAGTAGTAGAGAGGCTAGGCGTAGTGCGCAACACATTTGGGGCCAACAGTGGTGGTGGGCAGGCTATTTGACAGCAACATGCAACCCCCGTTGTGCAAACTTGGTGCAGTCGTCATTCAAGACAGCATCGAAACCAAGGCATGCCGAGAAAGAATGACAGTTTTCAGCACACATTGCACAGGAACACTCATAACACTTCACCACAAGAGGTCTTAGAATTACCGTATTTACTCGTATAATGATCGCACTTTTTTTGTCAGAAAAATTGACGCAAAATCAAGGGTGCGATCATTACACGGGTTAAATTTCCCTCGAAAAGAAAAAAAAAATTTTTCGTCCTACATTTGCTGCGGGACACCAAAACAAAAATGGCGGCCGGCAGAGCAAGCCGAACGCGCCGAACGCGATATTTTTTTTTTTTTCTCGTGAGTACACTACGTGCATTGAAACAGTTTCTTCCATATCAGTAATGAATAATATCGTTAATATCGGCAAGCTTGCGGCAATAACGTAGCCATGTCCACTTTGAGGGGACAGAAACAGATGGCCGTGCTTAGCTGCCAGTGACATAGAAACACATGGCCGGCATGCTGCAGAAACTGCGGCATGTATCTTCACTACTATCCTAATACGGCACGTATCCGCTAAGGGTGGGCGAATATCTTAGCTGTGTTACCAGCATCGGCGTATGAATAGGGTACACTTTTAACGTATCAGTGTAAACGTGGCTACTATCATTGCCGCTCGCGATTTGTTGCAGGCCCACGAGTGCAGATGAGAAGAATCGAAAGGCGCCTTTTTTGTTGTTGTTGACCACAACCATTATAAAGCCTACACATAATAAAGGCAAGTTTGGTTGCAGCTTTTTTTTTATATACATGGAAGTGCAGAAAGTGATGAAAGTAATGAAATGAGGCATCTACTTAAGAATGTGTGGTGCGTGCAGACCGCTTGGTTTGCCTTGAAGAGTCGTTAGTGTAGCATTCGACAGATGGTAAGCGCGATCAATATTAGCTAGACTTGGCACACGACATATCGCTGCGACAAGTTCAGGGTGCGATCTTTACACGAGAAATAAAAAGAATTGAATTTTGACGACAAAATTCAGGGGTGCGATCATTATGCGAGTAAATACGGTAGTACTGGCTCTACTTTGAGTACAGCAAAACCTTGTTTATTCGAATTTCAAGGGACCGAAAGAAATGTCCGAATTAACCAAATGTTGAATTACTGAGAGTCTCAAGAAAACAAGAAAGAAACGCTTACTACATCAACACACTTTTGCTTGCTGAATGAATCAGCAAATCCTTTTATTTTGCACAAAGGCAGTGCAGAAGCTGTGATTCCCATCATTTCGCGACTAATTAGCACATGCAGCGATAAAGGCCGCGCAACTTCCTTCGCAGCACGGCTGCAGCGCATGTCTATAGAGAGTTTTAGCCTGTCCGGTATTTCAACAAAAGCAGGTGGTTTGGGCGGATTGTCAGATGGGCAGAGGCGTAAACGTGAACGACTGGAGTGGTGCAGCCACCTGGTGCTGCAGAGCTCAAGCAAACAAAGACAGAGCTAACATTGCAGTAACCAAGTATATACTACTTCATTGTTGGCGCAAATTTTTTGGCAGCAGCATAATCGCGAACATGATTATGCCCCTGTCAAAAATCTACAGCAGCAGCAAAGAAGAATGACCTAAGCTCTGTGTTTGTCTCATTGAGGTTTGCACCAGCAGGTGACACCACAAATCCGGCCGCTCACCTTTACACTCCTACTTATCCAGCAAACTTTCCGCGCTTGACGAAATACTGGACGCACTAAAACATGCTTTTCCCTACTGTGCCGCACACATCCCACTATTTTTTTTGCCAGTGAGCTGGTTGCCATCAAGTCGTTCAGCCATAACAATGTAGCCGGTGCTCTCCATCCTCAACAGGTGTGCACTGAGTAAATGCGAAACTACTGTTTTCCACAGCTAGTGTGGACGTAATCGTGGCAGCTATCAACGTGATCGTGGACGGCGACATTGCAGTTCTGAAGGCAGGCAACCGATGCATGCACCAAGTCAAAATGAAACTACCATTCACTCCCCAACTGAAGACGAAACTGCAGTCTCTATTGAAGGGATCATGGATGGGAACTATGCAGTTTTGAAGGCGTGCGGCTGACACATGCACCGAGTCAAAACGAAACTACTGTTTGCTGCAAACGCTGCAGACGAAACCGCGGTGGCTATCGACGGGATCATGGATAGTGACTATGCAGTAATGAAGGCACACGGCAAGCTGCCAATGCACTGTTATGTGCAGCAATAATCCGAAAATAATGGCTTTAAAGGCAGAACTAGGCACAAAGCGTTCCGGAGTTGCAGTCAGTTGTGTATCCTCAGATGCTATACGATTTCTGTATACGATTTACAGTTATGACTACGCTGCTTCATTTTGGTTTAGCGGCATTTTTGTTTTTCTTTGGTCGCCCATATGCGATGTTCCGTACTCGCCGAGTTACCGTACTAAAACCGACTGTGTTGTGCTGATCCATGCATCATCATCATCATCAGCCTGGTTACGCCCACTGCAGGACAAAGGCCTCTCCCATACTTCTCCAACTACCTCGGTCATGTACTAATTGTGGCCATGTCGTCCCTGCAAACTTCTTAATCTCATCCGCACATCTAACTTTCTGCCGCCCCCTGCTACGCTTCCCTTCCCCTGGAATCCAGTCCGTAACCCTTAATGATCATCGGTTATCTTCCCTCCTCATTACATGTCCTGCCCATGCCCATTTCTTTTTCTTGATTTCAACTAAGATGTCATTAACTTGCATTTGTCCTCTCACCCAATCTGCTCTTTTCTTATCCCTTTATGTCACACCTATCATTCTTCTTTCCGTAGCTCTTTGATTGTTGTATTCATATAGGAGGTTGTGGCTAAGTACTGCACCAGGGTGGCCAATCCTGCTCTGGTGAGGGCGTGCATTACCGGTTCTGGTCACAGGGATCAGGCCGCACTCCAGGCCTGTTTATGCAATTTTATCAACACGCGGATTTTTTTTTTTATCCGGTGGAAAATTGCGCGGCACCGGGATTCGAACCACGGTCCTCTTGCACGCAAGGTGGATGCTCTATCTCTACGCCACCGCTGCCCCGCTTTTTTTTATTAATCATCTGACATATACATCAGCGTGCATGCTAGCGGAACCTATCAACAAACAAGAGAAATGCACAAGGGTGAGTTACGGCCTCTGAGATTCAAGTGAAAAAGCTTAGGCATGCTGCCCGTTTTCGAAGGATATGGTGGCTACAAGCTGCTGGCAGATTTATTGTGCGGCTTGCGTCTTTCTGCTACACACTATGATGTGCTTTTTATGCGGGTATGGGTAATGGAGGCTCCTTGGATCGAGCGCACTTCGTGTTTTGCCGTCTTTTTGACTTAGTGAGTGCAGAACAGGGAGAATTTATCAGTGGCTCGTGCAACCACGAGGAGGGGCCGGTGGAACCCACTTTCAAAACACACAGTTTATGCAATGACACAACAGCATTGCTCACAGCCAATCTTCTCGCAGTTGAAGCCTGTGCGGTAGTCGTGCTCGGTGGCACGCTCGATGAGTTCGCCATGGTATGGGTTGCGCACAATCCGGGGGCGTCGGTAGCCAGGCCGGCACCGACACTGGTAGCCACCACGCCGGAAGCCGTAGCCATGGACTGGTTCACACTGCAAGGATGTGGCATCATATATTGAAGACAATGAGCCAGTCTGACAGTGTGGCAAACAAACGAGCAAAGGCATTGAGGCGGGCATTAAAGAAGATGATGCTCATTTTCATGCATGTTTGTGTCATTCCTCTACGAGCTGCCAGGTACAACATTTTGGCAATGAGGATTCGTCCAACCCATGCAAGACTCCTGATGAATGCCCTGTTAAGTCAACACAATCAGCATGCCTGGGTAACAACTGCCACTGCCTTTCCTGACCTCACCTTTTAACTCTGGCGTGTTATAAGGCCAGTGCAAGCAGGCCTTTGAGATGCCCCCTTCAATAATCTAACAAATTGGACAGGCTCTGGCCATGTCCGACATGTCTGTTGTATCAAAAAATGTACTCTTAAATAAAGGGTAAAAGTTTGGGACTAGCGACACCGAGTTGCATGGCATGTTCACTACAGTGATTATTGCACTAGACCCTCCAGAAGTGTCATCACAGGGAATGGTGCACCATGTGATTGCCAACCAACCTCAGTGGTGTCATTCTTGCAGCGGGATGTCCCAGCAAAGTAGTTGGGCCGGGGATTGCCGCTCCCGATGGGGCACTGGTTGATGTCCAGACGCTCAAAATCCAGCTCTAGGACAGCCACTGCCACGTACCTGGGCGTGCACATGACTTCCAATGATAACTGTGGCTGAGACCAAGCAAAATTCCTGACTGAACTAGCCAGGCATTAAATTGCAACAACTGCAGTTTCAGTTTGCGAGTCTTCTGTCATTCAATAATATACAGTAAAACCTCGATAATTTGACATTTCGGTTCATTCGAAGAATTTGGACAGTTCCGGCCGGCAGCAATGTGCAACGCTTAGGTTAGGGCACTACATACAATCGCCAACCAATTTTCCAGACCTCAAAGGGACTGAAAAACAGTCCGAAAAACTTGTTCAGCCCAAAGAATTAAAGTTATTTGGCTTAAAGCAGCTTAAAACAAATCTATAATAGCGCACTGCCTCATACTACGCTTGGAAGCGATCAGACTTGCCTAGATTTGTGTAAGAGTGACGTCGACTCCGTATACAGTCTGTATACTGTATACTGTCGTTACTGTATACAGTATACAGTAACACGGTGACAAGAGCGTCACCGCATTGGCGATTCCTGCCAGCGGAGTTCAGCAGAGTGGTGATAGATGGCACGATTTCTTTGAACCACTTGGCTCTTGCAAGCGTACTGGAGGTGGCACCGATCAGACAAATGCGAAGCCACACAAATACCCACAAAGATGTGGCAACGTCTTCGAGACACACCTGCCGAGTGGACACGCCACGTGCAAAATAGCAACCAAAACTTCAGAAGAAAAAAAAGACCCATCACGCATTAAGTGATTATGACGATAGTGCTGACCGAAAAAAGAAATAAAAAGTGCTGTCCCCTGGAGTGTTTTGTCAGTCAAGGAAGAGCAGGCATGGCCTCCAAGACCGGAGAATAGCACTCACTTCTATTTTTGATCACGTGCTCCTACCAATCTTACAGGCTATAGAGCGGGCCGCTGAAAGCCAAGCCAGCGAAAATCCAACATGGCAGCCTCCAAGAACACGTAGTGTGGCTCGGGATGAGCAATTTAGGCCGGAAAATCGACCTTTGGGGCCTCAATTTGTCTGAGAAATCAGTCGCAGAAATGCATTAGCTCAATAGAAACCTTGACGGTTATTAAGTCCAGAATATCCACCAAGTCAGAATTCTTGGAGTCAAGCACCGGCGTACCCGCTTTAGCAGCGGTTATTGATTCCGTGGACATCGTCCGCAACTTTGTTGAATGCAGTGGTGGTGATCTTTATATGCTACGTGTTGTGAGCGAGCTGGAGAACAGGGCACTTGGAGCAGCAAACTACCATGCCAAGCAATCCCACATCAGTGATTACTTCACGTAATCTTCCTTGGTTATAGAAAATAAAGGCGATTTCTTTTTGCAGAAAGTGCTTGCTTGTTTTCTTTTTTTCTTTTTCTTCATTTTGGTCAATTTGAAAATCTGCTTCATTCGAAGAATTTTCGTGGTCCAGCGGCCTTTGATTTATTGAGGTATTACTGCAGTGTTTTAGCATAATAGCACTGCCGTCCTACTGTTTACGATACCGGCCGACAAGAATGAATGATCAAGTATGGAGCTTTAAGGCTCTTGATATTTGCTGCTACCAGCCGACAAGCCTACCAAGATGGCGTCCACCAGTTGCTGTGATTGAGCAACTTAATAACATCACAGTGCTCAGCATGGCTTTGAACCCAATTTGTGCGTGCTACTTGCTCTCCATCACAACATCAAGAAATACATGGTAAAATCAGACTTTGCTTAGTCTTATCTCATGCGATGACAAAGGATTGGCAATGTTTTGCCGTTACTGAGACCAACTGTTTGTTTTGACACTGTTAGGCCTAACGGAAGGTGTTAGATTTATACCTGCCAGATGGTGCCACAGCGTTTCATGTTATTTGTCTATTATTTGCCTCATGAATACAAGAGATGAGCTGGTTTTCTCTTTATGTTGCCCACTTTCATAAATGCCATCTCAATAAACTTGGAAAATGGTAGCAGCAAACACCCTGGCTCCCCCAGTGAAGTTCGTCCATGATCAGTGATAAGTGGTGAAATTCTTGCAGCGGTTTGCTGCCTGCCGCCATGCTAACCAAAAGCGAATTTTTCTCAATTTTTATTACGTTGCCTTGGTTCTTAGGCATAATCAGCACTATCTCACCGGACGTTGGTGACTAAAGCTATGGTTTGGCGCCAAGTCAACACAGATCTATTCGCAGCAGCTTTACAACTGTAAGAAAGCTGAGAAGCCACCTCGCCAACAAAAGTGAGAATATGGGGGACAGGCTGAATGGTGCCTACTTTCTACATGGCCACCATTCTTCCAGCGTCACACGTGCGGGTGATGCACCTGAAAAATCGAGTGAGACACCGTACAGCGCACTAAACTTTCGTCACCATTATGCATTGGATCAATAAAAAAGGGGGCAGTGCCTATTCGAATAACTGAGCAGGCCCAAAAAATCAGCCAGAAACTTTAAGCAAATTATTCGTCAGCTAATTAGAGTGTACCAGAATCAGGTAGTACGGATAAGAAAAGAGGTTATAACAATCCCAGCTGCACTGCGAAGGCAGGTGATGGGGCTCTTTCTAACTCCTTTCGATTACCGTATTTATTCAGATCTAGGCCGATAGTTTTTTTTTTTTTTCGGATAATCATATTCCAAACTCTACACTCTAAGAACGGTTTACACCCTTTGGCGTGTCCCTTCTGCCACACAACGATAATTGTTATCTGCCTTGATGTGTTTCCTTTCTTTAACGCTGCGAGCCCGGTACTCTCCAGTAATGAACGGCATGCGTGTTATAAGCATGATAGCATTGCCAACAGCAGTGATGATACTGGCCTTGGCCATTTCGGAGCAGCTTTCGGAGCAGGCAAAAATGCTTTTTGGAGCAGTAAAACTGGCTTTCGTAGCAGGCAAAAATGCCTTTCGGAGCAGTAAAATGGGCTTTCGGAGCAGTAAAATGGGGCTTTCGGAGCAGGCAAAATTGCTTTTTGGAGCAGTAAAACGAGCGTTCGAAGCGGGTGTCTGTTGAAACAATTGCAAAACATATGTGCAGCTTTCACAGCAAGCAATAGGAAAGCAAGAAATGCTGAGTGGTGTTCTATCATAGCCAAAATATAACAAACGCCACTTATTTTAATTATTAATACCACCAGTTAGTCTAGCTTTAACTAAAGTTGTCAGACAAACAATATGTAAATATACAATTATTGCACTTTATTATAAAATGTCTTAAGGCAACAAGACTATCACAGCAGCTTGGGCAAATATTTGCATGTACTTGTACAGGAAAGATCACAGGAAGAGATCCTCATGATTAAATATCACAGCAGTGGCCTTTCACAAAGGAAATAGAATACACTCACATGGGTGAGGCAATGTGACTATGAAACAAAGAAATGAATATATGCTCATGGGACTAGCACGACTTGTGAACAAACGTTTTACAGAAAGGAATACTCAAAATAGTGAGGCAACGTGACTAAAGAACAATCCTCTTACGAGACAAATCAAGGAATACAATTATCCTAGTGAGGCAACATTACTAGCAAGCAAACCTTGTTGATAATAAAGCAAGGAACCCAGTAATGAGGGGCAGCATGACTAGAGAACGACCTTTTTACAAAACTAAGCAATACACTCAGTCAAGTGGAGCAGCATGACTAGAGAACAAGCCTTTCACAAAACATACCAGAGAATACACTCACTTCAGTGACACAGCAGGACTAGTTAACTGTGTATATAGCAATGAGTGAAGCAGCTTGACTAGCGAAAAAACCTTTAACAAAAAAAGAAAAGAAATGCACAGAATACACTCACTTAAGTGAAACTGCATGACTAACTGTGCGGACCTAAACATACCACGGCGGGAACAATAGTACCTTGACAGAGAACCCAATTGATGAAAACATATCTTCTAAGTTTAAGCAGACATTATGAATATACAGAAGCACAACAATAAATATGAAGAAAATTCTGGTTATGTGCTCTAATAAACTGCCAACTAAAAAGTCCAATGAAGAAAATTCGCACAAGTTTCAACATCAGTCAGGCTTGTGTCCACAAAACTACTGTGAAACCCCGGAAAAGTACTTCACGTGCGTGCAGCCACTTTTCTCCTTTTACTATCAGCCATCTTATGAAGGGACACTGCAAGTCTAGATTTGCCCTCAGTCAGAAGAGAATTGCCACTTTCAATGTCAGCAAAGTCCTTTGACCTGAGGCCACGGCTAATTAAAAGTTCAGCATTTGTTAGCATCTTCCTTGCGGTTTCTACTTCCTTTTGAAGGTCTGCTTGATCACCGCTGCTCGAGCCTGCCTCATCTGTCTTGCGTTGCCGCTTCGCTGACTGCTCTTCCTCAGAAGCAATGCGTTCAGAGTACTGTTTCTTTGCATTTCGCACAACTCTAACAACCTCAGGCATAATGCTGAAACGGCTGGGGTCACTATGGAAATGCTTGCCATAGGACACAACATGACGTATCCCATTGATGCTCTCTACCGTTAGCCGCGCCCTGTCATGGAGAAGTCTACGATTCTCACTAAAACCCCTTTCGACATCTGCATTTCCATGGGGAATGCTCAGCAAAGCCTTTACCACTTTATTAAGTAGTGGATACTTGTGCGAGCCATCACTCTTTTTTAAGTCAAAGATGACCTGCCAATATTTATCAACCCTTGGAGCACTTTCAACTGTCTCCAGTTGAAAAACTGTATACTCATCCATCAGGGTTGAGATTTCGCTTGGCTGTATCACCTGAGGCAGCTTTGCAGCTAAGCACCTCATTTCAGCTTCTGATGACTCCTCCTCCCTGGCCTTAGGAGAAAGGCAACGTAGGCTCCGCAGTGCCATGTTCCCAAAGGGCAGTCGTGATAGCAGATGTTCTGTGGCTTTTAAGTAGAAACTTCGGGCACCCAACCGAAAAGCCTTTTTCTGGGCTGGTTCCCACTGGGACATAGCTGCTTCTGTGTCTCCACCAACTTCCACAACAGCCTTCCACATTGCAGAACAATGAACATCCAAACGTGGCAAGTCCTTGCCGTTAACTGTACGGTAAGCTTTGGCTTTCATAAAGCGACCAAGCAGCTTCTGAATGAGAAACACCATCTCTTCATAGAGTTGATGCACCAGTGGTTCACTTCCCTGTAGGAGTGATAGGAATGAAACAAAAATTTCAGAAACGTACCTAATGAAGAGGAGCTTGGCATAGAAGGTCTTGTCAGAGAACACCTTCCTCAGTCGTTCACGCAACTGGCCTCCTGTGCGACAGGATGTGTCTGACAACAGGACTTTCTTCACAGCAGGATACTGCTCTATCAAGCGATCAACAGCAGGCCCCAAAGTGAGCCACCTTGAGCTCACATGGCGCAAAAATACAGTTTCAGGAAGACCAAGTGTCACTTGTTCCGCTTTCATTGCTGCGCTCTGCACAGCTGAATTCTTAAAAAAGTAATAAACATCTATCACAACCCCTTCGATGTCCGACCCAAAGGCATTCAATCCTCGAGCAAACGAGTTGTGCACTTTGTGCAGGCAGCACTCTCCTAAGTCGATGATATTCGGGTAAGCCTCTTGCATTTTCTTCTTCAAGCTTTTCATTACATTTGGACCATCGGTAAAAAAGCAAATGAAGTTCTTCTGCGGAAGGTCCATCATTGCTTTCTGGATCTCACCTGCCAAAATTTCTGCTGTTGCGGAACCCAGCCGGTACGACTGCAGGTGCTCCACTACTACCTGCTGCGCTTTGTCAGAGAAATATCTAACCACCACATCAAGCTGCTGGCACCTTTGCTCTGGAATAGGGGTTTCATCTATGGCAATAGAATAAAACACGTCTGCCTTGTTGAGCTCGTCGACCACAAGCTTCTTGAAGTATGAACCCAGGCCGTCAGAAACAATGTAAGAGGTTTTGGACCTCTTGCAGGAAAATTTCTTGGCTATTTCTGAATCCGGGAACATTTTTGGATACAAGTCAGTTGCTGTGTCTGCCCACGAATATGGAATGCCCTTTAGTGTCATACCAAGGACAAAAAGTGTCTCTGCGTGTGTCACTTGGTCATTCAGTGGAATGTTTCGTTGGCTTGTTAATTCCAGAGTTGACTGAGTAGTCTTCGGTCTTTGTAGGACACCTGAAGCATCTCGGTGCTGATTGGCAGAGTCAATGAGGCGCTTTGTGGCGGCATGCCGCCTTATAGCCGTTACGCCGTGCTGCCTGCAGTTAATGCTGCTGTCGCACAAAACACAAAAGCCAGTTGCTTCGTTTGCTTGACGGCACCACAGTGATATTTTGTCACCATTTTGGTCAGTCTCGAGAAGAATGTCCTGTATTGAACTTGGTGGAGCGGCCTGCACAAAAAAAAAAGCAATTTCTCATTTCTACTAAATAATGCAATTTACGCTATGCTAAAAGAAAATAAGGTTAAATTGCTCATTACCGACATTTTAGCATTACACAATATACCAGAAATAAAACTAATTCTTTCACATGCGCAAATGTTTATCAAGATCGCTTCATCTCTTAGTTTAGCACTTCAACCTTTGTCCTGCATTAGAACAGAGCCTACAAGTCCAAATTCAACCTGGCAGAAAAACAACGGAGGCCTGCCGAGACGCTAGACAAGGCACGATGTTTTATTGAGTGCCCTTTCGATTCCCTTTCTGTTCAACTCTTTCTGCCCCCGTGAACAGCTTGCATTATCATTGCTGCGAGCGGCCACGATACGTTAGCTGTCATGCAAGTTCGGGCATAGCAAGCATGCCAGTTCCATAGTCCTGACTGAAATAGCTCACGCAAACAGCTAAAATTATAAGTTCTAAAGCATAACGCAGGCATGTTTCAGTCAAATAAAAAGGTAGAAAGCGCTCAACTCCGTGCACTAGACATTACAGCAAGCTAACGTGGCATCTTCAGTAGCTCTATGTATGCGAGCAACGACGCGACGAGCATTGGTGATCGCAGCGCGGCTGAAACCACCCAGGGCGACGTCGCCGAGAGAAAACAGCGACTAGAGTTTCACTAAGTTAAGCAACGTTTTTTCTGTGTGCCTTAATATGTAGCTACAAGAACGGCGCGGAATTAAAACGTTAAAGATACGAAATTTTTTTTTTATTGGCCTACGCGACTGGTCGCTTGATTGAACCTTCCCTCCGTCCGTGAAATATTGAACCTGAGGAGCTTTCGGCAGACAAGCCGCTTTTTTTTTTTTTTTTTTTTTTTTTAACGAGCGCGCGCCTCCCCACACGCGACCCAAACTCATCGCTAGTCCCCATCGCGCAGCCGTCATCACGCCTGAAATCGCGCCAACGAACCGCCGAGGCAGAAGAAGCGCGTGCGGTGAACGCCAATCACTCCTGAACAGCAGACCGCCATCTTTGCCGCTTTCTTGCCTACGCTGTTGGCACACATTTTTTGACATATAGAACAGCAGCAGACAACGTGCTGGCTATGCCTCTACAAACTTAAGCAATACAAAATGCATGATAGATGCACCAACCTTTCAGCTTTGCAAGCGCCATAGCGAAGTCGACGGCCGACGGTGAGGGCTAGCACATCCAACTCAGGGCGACCGCATGCCGCAAAGACCACAGCAGCAGCCCAACAGCAGCCATATAGGAAACTCTATGACAGCAGCAACACCATCAGGCTTGGCTTGGCTCGGATTGCCGCGCGCGCCGCGAGTACGGTAGCTCAAGCGATGCCGCTGTCGATGGTGACATAAGCGGCACTCGATTAATTAGTTTCGTTTCTGGACCGGAGCACACCCTTCGGCGCAGGGTGGGCGCAGATTTACCATATTTTGCTGAAATGTAGCAGGATGTAGCAGTGTTCACGTTTCGGCGCAGTTCGGCGCAGCGGTATCATCACTGCAACAGGAAATGCTATCATGCTGATAACGCACATGCCGTTCCTTACTGGAAAGTATCGGGCTCGCAGCATTAAAGAAAGGAAACACATCAAGGCAGATGACGATTATCGTTGTGTGGCAGAAGGGGCACTCCAAAGGGTGTAAACTGTTCTTAGAGTGTAGGGTCGGCTTAGATTCGAAGATTTTAATAAACACGCCAGTATTTCATTGAAACTGCTAAATATAGTGTATAGCTAGCGCCATCTAGAAAAGTCAGTATCGCAGCCGCTACTAGCCGTGCCAGTAACCAACCGTACACAAGCGAGGTTGCCATTTTGACCTGTGTCGTGTCAGCTGTATCGGTGTGCGACGTGGTGTTATCGCGATGGCACCAAGCAGGAGATGCCACTACAGTGCCGCTTTCAAGCGGAAAGTTGTGATAGCCGAAGAGGCATTGTCGAACCTTCAAGCCGGGCGGGACTTCGGCGTCGACAAGAAAAACTTCCGTCGTTGGAGGGGACAACAACAGCAGCATTTTGCGAGCGCCGAAACAAGGATGGCATTTAGCCGACGAAAGAAAGGCCGTCACCATGAAGTGGAGACAGTTTGGGCTGAATTTGTTCGGACGCAGAGAGCAGCTGCCCTTCCAGTAACAACAAAAGTGCTCCAAGTGAAAGCTAGGGAACTTTCGAGGGAGCGAGGCCTAACGCCAAAGGATTTCAAAGCCAGCCGGGGCTGGCTTCAGAAATTCATGAAGCGCTTCGGCTTCAGCCTCCGACGTCGCACTTCAATCCCCCAGAAGCTGCCAAGCGATATTGAAGAAAAGCTGATAGCTTTTCAGAGCTATGTGCTGCGAAAGAGAGAAGCGGCAGGCTACAACCTTGGGCAAATCGGCAACGCCGACCAGACAGCTGTGTATTTTGATATGCCAGTGACGTACACCGTGAATGAAAAGGGTGCCAAGGAGGTGAAGGTGCGCTGTGCGGGCTATGAGAAGCAGCGTGCAACTGTGATGCTGTGCTGCACAGCTGATGGACATAAACTCCCTCCTTACATGATATTTAAAAGGAAGACATTGCCTGCTCGAGAAACTTTCCCAAGAAATGTTATTGTGTGGGCGAATGAGAACGGGTGGATGACGGGTGCGATGGTGGAAAAGTGGGTTAAGAGTGTGTGGCAACAGCATCCAGGAGCCCTTTTGACAAAGAACTCGCTCCTTGTCGTCGACTCTTACTATGGGCACTTGACCGACAACGTGATGGCTGCGCTCGCCCAAGCGAACATGGACCTCACTGTCATACTGGGCGGCATGAGGGGCCAGTTGCAGCCACTTAATGTCTGCATCAACAAACCTTTCAAGGATCATCTGCAGAAATATTATACGGACTGGTTGACTGACGAAGACCACACGCTAACGGCAACGGGCCACATCAAACGTGCCTCGCTATCGCAGCTGGCGGACTGGGTAGCTGCAGCATGAGACGACATCCCAGGTACTTTGATCGTGCGCGCCTTTAAAAAGTGCAGCATATCTAATGCGCTTGACGGTACCGAAGATAGTGCACTGTTTGAAGGTGACAGTGACAAGGAACACAGCGACGACGACGTTAAATGAGCTCTGCACGTTCAGATTCAATAAATGATGTTTGCATTTTAAGAACGCTGTCCTAGCTTTTTTGTTTGGCCTACATTCGAGGTAATATATATATATTCCTTTTTTGGCTCCGGACTTTAGAGGGTTAGCTTAGAATCGGGGTCGGCCTAGATTCAAGTAAATACGTTAAGCTGGATGGGAAAGGAAGATGCACACCACTCTGCTTGCTCTGGTTCAGTTCACTCTCAGCTGGCTGCACGTCTTTCTTATGACAAGATGGATGGAAATAACTTTATTATAAATCCGGCAAAGTTTAACGACCATGGCTCAGGTCTCCCATGAGGGAACGCTGAGGCTTTGCCTCGTCGCAGCCTCTCGGGCCTGCTAGACTGCCCACTCTTGTGTCTTAAGGTTGGAGCCGCGCAGAGCGGCGACCCACTTCGACGCAAGAGCCTCCGGAGCTACTGTCATTTTAGCTGATATTACAGGACACTCCCACAACATATGCGAGAGCGTCGCTCTAGTTGCTTGACATAACTTGCAAAGAGTGCTTGGGTATTGCACAGAGAAAATGTGGCGCAATCGCACCGGACTGGGGAAGGTTTGTGTCTGCAGGACAAGACATTGTAGTAGCTAGCGACACATCGAACCTTCTTGGGTCTCTCTGCAGAGTGGTTCACGGGAGCAAGAAATTTTGTGCACAATAATCACTGCCCCGTTCTTGGAGTTCGATTTCGCCTGAATTTTACTCTATTCAAATGCATAGGAATTTACCAGGACCAACAGAGCAGTTCGAATCATCCATCAGTTCGAATTATCGGGATTTCACTCTAACATCATATTTGCACAACTATAATGTTAGTTCTTTATCCATAGATACAGAGAGAAGGAAGGGTCAGAGGTTAACGATGGCCACAACCTATTGTGTTTTGCCAGAAGTGCAGTATGAGAAAGCTCCTCGAGTCAAACGCTAAACGATGCTCTGAAAACTGATGTAGGATTTAACTTCACAATGTGATGAGTTGAGCCGCATGGGACATTGCTGGAAAGTCAAGCTGTCAATGACAGGATGCGCATGTCTGCAAATAATAACACAGCTCTGCACAAAGAAGGGTGGGGGACCGAATAGAAGGTAAAGGGCTCTTTTTGTTTGTTTTCATTCTTATATCATTGTTCCTGCTGTTACCAACAGCACGGCCCACTCTAGTTGGCTTGCACCACACACTTACATGCACACAACCACAGAGTTTCTCACTATATTACCTAGAGGGAAATCTGGCAATGCTGCGCTGTGGTATATACATGGGAATGCCGGTATATTGTGACTTTGGATTGGCATTTTTGTCGGAGAGCCAGGACACCTTGAAGATGCACCGGCTAAGCAGCGTTCCGTCTGTCACAATGATTCACTTTCTACAAACACAGCACGTAAAAAGCTGTTTTAGCTTTACTATTATACAAAAAGATGTTTTGTTTAATTATGAGAACTTGTTATTTATTGCATGTACAGTTATATGAAACACAAAAAGCATCAGCGGGCCACGAAAGTTGGAGGACAGAAGACAAGACTTGCGCTTTCTTTGTAACAGTTTGTCGTCTGGTCTTGCTTTTCTTTGCTTGCTTATGCATTGTAGGTGAGTAAATTTCATTGGAAGATGTAATATGAGTTCATGAAAACCTCTCATGAAGATTTTAATTTAAGACTACGTTATCTGTGTAGCCATATTCATGTTTTAAATGAAGCCTCTTACAACACCAGCCAACACAAGCCTCGCAGACACATATACCGTCCTTCCCATGACAGCACAGCACCCCTTAGGAAACTCACATAGACGGTGGTGCCAGATTTCCCTCTAGGTGTGATAGTGAGAAACTCTATGCACAATACCACAGGATGTGAACAACCGTTAGGGATGCCAGAGTTTGCCCAGTGCGCACCCTTTTCAACCCCCCGCAATAGCTATCATGCAAGAAGGCTTACTTGGGGATCTCGATGTGACGCCACTGCGTGTGACGCGGGTAGATGTCAGGTATTGGGGACGTGGCACCGTAGACCCACTTGTTGGATCGCTCACAGTCGAAGTATGGTCGAGACCACTTGACAGGTCCCGGATTGTCCGACGGATCTACATGGGGAGCACGTTGTTGCCTGAATTAAACGTAGCACTTCGGATGACCCACAGAAAACAGGCTTCAATCAGTGATGCTGTCCCTATGTGAATGACCCTAGTGATATTATTGCCTAGTCACTCCCAATCAATCACACGCAGTGATATTGATGATGCACTGGCTCTATCTCGCTGTGCACAACTTGGCTACTAGTACCTGAGCCCAATTTCATGCGTCTCGCCTGTGCTGTTTAGAATGTTTACTTCTGAGAAATGTAGGAGGTGAAATGAAAGGTTCAGCAAGAGGTTACAAAATGCATACCTGCCAAAAACGAAATCTTGATGCACACACAACTGAAAAATAAAGTGCGGTCACTGCTGTGTGCATGCAGCAGATGGGCACAGCATGTGGCAACCTATACAACATGAGTTAGTACACGAATCTACAACAAGATGTCAGTAGTAAGAAGTGCAGTACAGTGCTGCCAACCCAAAAGAAAGTCCCTAGATGAAGCGATATTAAAGACTGTTTATGAAAGAATTTTCACATCTAGAGAAAACTTGTGGAGGAAACGAAAAGTCACCAGACACTAGAAACCACTGCTGCCAGACCGTGATGACCGATACATGGAACCGCGGACATGACGGTGCATTTTGATTGCAGTCAGCGCAAATTATCTTCAAATTATCATGCGAAGTATAACTGGTACAGCGGCACCTCGTTGATACAATCCCTTTACGCCGTTTCAGCCATTTTCTATGCAATAAATTAACACAGAGAAAAAAGTTATAAACTTCTAGACAAATACTCTGTTAATCTACCTCAACTTGATATCTTCCAATAGTGTTCCTTCAAAGAAATGTGCTAAATCACACTTGTCGAATACCAAATTAGTCAGTCTTACCATGAGCAGGGAACTTATAAGCCATAAAGGAGGAGTTATAAGCCAGAAAGAAAGAAAATGGAAGATGGGTGGTGACATGCTTCTGAAGTTTCCTGCACAGGCTTTCCATGACACACATTTTAAAAGCATCTGCTCCGGGCTACATAGGCACAGAAGGATGACATTGCATTTGAACATGATCAAAGACTCAGCCTGGCTACTTGTGGGTACTTGCCCTGCAAGAAAACACCTGGAATACTAAAACAAGCGACAAAAGCCTTGTCATCGCACTGATGTCACCGGTACTATGACTTTGGCATGAATGAAATAGAATTAGAATAGAAATAGAAAATGGAATTTTTAAACATCTTGCCTACATAAACTGATTATATGCTCCTATTTAGTACCCATTTCATTCCACTCTTGTGAAACACACAAAAAAAAAAAACAGTTCGCCCCCAACATTTTTATGCTGCCTCATGTGGCATGTTTTGCCACGTGTCTTTGGCAGAAATGGGTGGGCCAAGCGCGAGAGCAGTGCAGTGATAAGAGCATCAGAAAAGTAACAATCTTTCAGCCTGTGTTAGGTCAACTTTGCTGCTCCAAGTAAAAACTAAGCAGAAGCAATGAAACAGAGTGAATACACTGATTACAGATACTTGATTTACAACTGTAATATATTCGCTCCGCTGGGAGGAAGGGAAATGTCTTCACTGTCCAAAGTGTGTAAGCACATGGTTTGTTTCAGAAAAGAAAAACTGTTTCAGAGGAGGAAGACTCCCTCCCGTCCTCCCGCCTCAAGGAGAGAAGGCTGCCGGTCAACACACCAGCCATGGCAGGGACCGGATGCTTGCAGTACTGTGTTACACTCATGTGTGTCGCTGCCATAGGAGCCATCCGGAGCCGACCATTTACAGACATCCTTTCTTTTTCCTCACTGTACAGTCAAACCCATTTATACGAAACTGGTCTGTGTGTTAAAAATAGTTCAATGGATCCAAACCAGGATATAATCAACCTTTACAATGTACTCGTTACACACCACAGAACAAGGCTGTGTAAAATTGCTGAAATGTCCTATGGCGACCTGATTCACATAGCAGCGCAATTAAGTAACACGCTGTCAAGCACGGTGAGCCGCTTGATAAAAAAAGAAATGCTCAGAAAGCATACATGGAACAAGAGATGCTGTTGCGGGCAGTTATATGGAGCAGGCTGTTGGCGTGCGGAATTCAGTGCAGTAAGCCCTCGTTAACTCGAAACTGTGAAAAACCATAAGATGTTTTAATATCAGCGGAATTTTGGCATAAGCGAAATCACAAAAATAGAAGCCCTTTGGCCACACACCGACCACATGGAGCCTTTCCCAAATACAGCTAGTAATATTTTAGGTCACTTTTCCATGCTTTAAACCTTGCAACATCGGCATCGACAGGCAACACCATTACCGGCGCTGTGCCAAGACAACATACTTGGTAGTACACAGTCAAGACAATTGATCTTAATGATATACTTGACGACAATCATTCAAGCATAACCATTTTCAGACATCTAAAAAAAGCTGACACTGACACTTTCCACATCGTAATGAATTCTAGACAACATACCTTCAAAAACCATAATTGGTAAAGTGCACAATTGTCAAGCCTTTAGCAGACACCTCCGAGTGACACAGCATTTCACTTGTCCGTCTTTGTTTATAGAACTTGTAACAGACTACTTTGTTACCTGACTATATCTCACAATGTTTTTGCTGTTTTATAAAAAACCACCCTTTATATAACGTCCCTACAGGGGACTTTTAAGGTAATGAGTGGAACTGAACTGAGCATTCACGCCTCACGGTCGAGCGAACATGAAGCTAGCATCCATATCAAGCTGCAATCTTGCTGGAACGCTGTGGCCTTGCATACTGGCTTCTTTTTGAAGCAGTGCAAGGGCTGATTGCACCTGCTCAAAAATGCCAATCATCTTGCTCAAAATCACGATTAATATGCCTTGACCACATTGATGTGCCACTGACAGTGCCCTAAATGAGAGGGGAAAGAAACAAAAAGAGCGACACCCAGCATACCACTACCACAGAAGCCAAAACAAAGTGACAGCGAACAGCCGGGCAAGTGCGCAAGAGTGGTGACTGATAGAAAGAAGCGGGAAAGATGAGCGTGGCCTGGCACAGCATCTCGCTCGGCTAGCGAGTAGCCGCCGTGTAAAAGAGTGAGTGCAAGCGACTCTACCTATGCTGCACCACTGCCCTTTTCCTGGTGATTTCGAAGTCGAGATATCTCAAGTGCAGCACAATAACTTTAAGAAATGATAGGCGAAATACACATGGGTTTAAACCATGGCTGGAACAAAATGTAACTTGACCATCAAGATATCAGGGTTCCAGTTAAGGAGGGTTTACTGTACAACCATTCAAGGGACAATTTAGTGTGTATGAAAATCATGTAACACCTTTTGCGTGTTCAACATAGAGTGCAATACACTGTACCCAGTTTCACTAGAGAGTTTTAGAATAGGGGCCCCAAACGTTTTGGGGCCCCAAGGAAATAGCGTCGAGGCCACTGTGCATGCGCGAGATGCAAACTGCGCTTGGGTTTTGCATTGGGAATGCTATTTCGCCGATTTAGCGGGAGCCCAAATAGCGGCCCCAAAAGCTTTGCGTAAGCAAACATGGCGGCACCCATCAAAGCGACGGCTCTAACCTAGAACTAAACTGGGTTCGATTCGTGGTAACGCGTGAAGTTCGCAAGCTAGGAGAAGTGACTGCGATTATCGCTTTCTCTCAACTAGCGTGTGTTATGAAGATTGATTCATTAGATGCCGCTGATTCTGAATTCGATAGTGGATTTTATGGCTCGTAGGCCTAATACAGTTAAGCTTGGCTGGTGAAGGCATGTAAAGTTGGTTTGCTCAAAATTAAGCGCAACTAATTGTTTCCTGCTTACAGAATAACCTATAATTTGTAATTAAACGCAAATACATGCAAGTCAAAATTACTATTCCCATCATAAAATAGTATATTTTGTTTAATTATTTCTAATAGCTTTTCTTTGACGCCGTAGTGGTGCTGTCAGCACAAGACGTATTCTAAAACTGTCAGCTCAAACGTATTCTAAAACTATTCTAAAACATATTCTAAAACTCTTCACTCCTGAGTGCCCCAACGCTAACACCTGCGAAGTTCTTTGGGGCCCCAAAGCATTGGGGCCCCTATTCTAAAACTCTCTACTATTATTTGGGTTTGACTGTAGTAGCTACATGTAGTGCCAGGTCAGACCAAAACCAAGACCTTTCTTTTTGATGCACCTTGAAACTTGGTGGAGGAAGTCACTAGCTGCTTATTTTCAGGAAACAGAAGGAGGCTTGACTCACCCGGAGGTCCGTGCCACACAAAGGTCTCGTTGGTGCCATTGAAGTGGGTGATCTGAATGGTGTACGTAGTCTTGGAGTCCTGGCGCTTGGTCAGATCTGGCAGCCAGTGGTGGTACCACTCATTGATGCGGTACTGGTCACTCGAGTAGTTGCGGCTTGGTGTGTCCACAGGAATGGCACCCAGATCCACAGCGTCGATTGTGTTCAACGTTGACGTGCCCTCTAGATGGTATGGGTCATTGAAGTCGTCAGCCCTAAAAGAATGCAAGGCAGCACATGTGAGCAAAAATGCAGAGTAGAAGTGGTCATGGCATAACCACAGTAAAGCCCTCACATTTGTCAATAGCTCAGCAAGAACAGCTGCTGCCGAGGAAAGCAAGTGCCCACGCAAGACTGAATAATTCATTCGTGGGGTTCAACGTCCTGAAGCAACACTGGAACTATAAGCAACACCACAGTGGAAAGCTACAAGTTAATCTTGACTACTCGAGGTTCTTTACCCCAAGTACACGAGCATTTCTGCAATTTGCCTTTATCCAAAGTGCAGCTACTACGGTTGGGAATCAAACCTGTGACCTTGCACTTAACAGGAGAATGCTACAGTCACTGAGCCAGAGCAAACAAGCATTCACAGAAGCGCATCATTTCTTGCACAACAGCACACAAGCGAAACATATATGCCATTGATTGTTTAAAAGGCTGCCTACTAACTGCACATGGTACAAACAGGTTAGGCCTGCTTTTCAGTCATGCTAAAGCTGAATACTATCAGGTTATGCTGGATGGGTAAATCACGGTCCCAGAGTATCTAAAAAAAAAAAAAGAAAGAAGGCCGTTTTACCATAAGCGAAAGCTTGCTAAGCCAGAAAAGACATAACCATGAAAGAGGTGCAATGACACCACCTTGGAGTTTCCACCCCTGCTCCTCACGGGCTTTGACAGTACATGCTTGGGAGTACTCATTTAACTCATAAATAAAGATAAAATTGCATAATAAAGAAGCCAAAGACTTAACACAGCAAGCGTTGATAGTTATTTCTGCACAGCCCAGACATGTAAAAATACGTGGAAATCCATGATATCACACTGACATGCCAGCTATTCAGTTCGGACTGAGCTGGTCTTATGTATTTTCAGCAAGCAAATGGTTCAGCTCATCATGCATATGGAAAACGTAAAAGGTAGAACTCACATGCAATGTAAAATTAACAGACTTTTTTTTTTCTATAACCCTCCCAAAAAACAATGATGATGTGGTAGGAATCAACAGCTTATGACTAATGTCTTTGAAGCACAGCAGTGCAAAGAATGTTACACAAAGAAGAGAAAAATGAGAAGAAAGAAACTGGATCAGATAGGCACTTAGTGGGCATGCTCATTGTTTGGGGCATTTACTATGATCGCACAAGTTATCTGCCATACACTTTGCTCTTACATTCATTTTCTATTTTTCAATGTAGCTCAGATCTTTTGTTAATTTTTATCAGACTGTATTACCATGTGATCTGCGCCATAAAACCTCATGCTGCATTCATTCTGCATGAAACTTTCAGTGCGCAAACCAATAATCCATGGAAAAAAGAAAAGTCTAACACCATGCTTTAGTGTAACGCTAGAAGCAAACACTTTAAATTGTTTTCTTGGGCAGGCTATGAGAGATTTAGAGATAAGATTTAGTACAAAGAGAGTCAAAGAGCTAAAGATGAGATATCCAAAGTTTCAAGGTCACATGATAATTGGCACTGTCATAATTAAGAAAGGTTGTCCAATTCGTTGACGGAAGCATGGCAGCTCAGGGTGGCAAGGAGCAAGTGTGCTTTGCTTGCAGATTAATAAAATGAGATAAAACAACCAGAGTTAGTTAACAGCCCTGCACAGTAAATGACATAATGATGCCAAACATGTCTGTCTTTAGCCTTTTCTTTTTATTATAGTAATTTATCATAAAACAAAATTGAAATCAATGCATTTGCAGGTATACTTCATATACAGTGTGTGCCAGCTACCATGCACGAAGTCTTTTAAAAAGCGAAGGCTTATATCCAGATGAAACAGACTATATGCTGTTAACACCAACTTGAAGAAGAGTTCAGTGTTTCTATACTGTTTCTAATTATTAGTTTGTAATGGTTAATTAATAACTGAATTATTACACTCATGGCACATACACAAACACTAGGTTTTAGAGCATAACCAAAAACTCCACTTTCAGAGGTTTTGTTTGCGGTACGCTATCTCCTGCACTGGGCTTTTTTCTGCCCATCTTAAGAAAAAGCTCACAACATATTTAAAAGCCAACCCAGCTTCCCACTTGTGCACCGCCGCAGTGCTTCCTTCAGACACGTGGCGAACAAAACTAATTCTGCCCGTGTAATTGACCATTTCAATCATACACATGAAATCTAATTTCTTCTTTAAGGTGGCTGCTACATTCATGGCCGTTTTCAAATTGGCTTCACATGAAAAATTAACCCTTTAATCCCCAAATTAATTCTGGAGAGACATATCAAACTCTCTAAGTTTTTTATGCAGTCATAATTTTTTCTATGACATTTTGATTCTGAAGATATATTACTTTATTGGTTTCTGGTTAGAATTAACACACAGATTAAACAAAAAGCAAAATTACTTTGAAGGCAATGTTCCCTCAATGCCGACCATAATTCGTCTTTGGCAACGGCAGCAGCGCAACATCAGGCTGAGTGAGTGTGGCTTGTCCCTGGCGATATTGGTACAACCTCCCATGATGAGTACAGCTCGAGATTGAGGGTTAAAGGGTTAAGAGCATGAGCTGCAATGTTTTTGATAACTTAGCCTTGGCATCATGCTTACCACTGTTACAAATTGTCAAGTGATTAGACACGAGGCCTCGTCGCTAGCAGAAATGTTACAGCCATATCAAATGACACACAACCATGCAAATGCAACCATGGGGAATGCATTTAGTTGCCTTGTAGCATGATTGAGTGCCACTGCAGTGAGATGCAAGCAAGAAGCAGTGTCAGGTCTTTTTTGTGTTTCACAGGGTCTCCTTAAAATGTGGAAAGTAGAGCCACACATAATATTGCCGCAAAACAATTGAAATTTATGTTTTCAAATATGTTCTAAAGCCTAAAAGGCATTTCTTTTCAAACAAAAAAAAGAAGAGCTTGGTGCATGATAGCAGGGACACCCTGTAGAAAAGCTGCTATACTCATGGGGACGGACACACACGTGCACGCACACTGCTGCACAACTGAGCAACCTGCACATCACAACACATATTTGGCCAGCCACACTCACCTGTACGCCCTCGGTGCAAACAAGGGCATGGTCTTGTTGAAGAAACCCTTGTATGACGGTGTGAATGACATGTTGGGGCCGTAGTAGATGGCGCTGCTGTTGATAAAACGGTTGGCGGCCACATCTGAGATCACCGACATGAAGTAGTACATGAAACCAGGCTCGTCATTGTCCGCTGCCTTCTGCAGGATGAAACTGCACCACAAGAGAAGAACACGCAGGGATGGTCATTTCTTCACAATAAAGCTGGAACAGGGAAACAAAGGCTCCTGACATAAGTGGAAGAAAAGCCTAGTGCTATCAGAAACAACACTGATTTATAGTGTTTATGGCTGCTCTGGACCACTAGCACTATAATATACCCTAAAGAACCGTTTTATTCTTGCCAAGCTCAAGCTACGACAATGAAGGAATGTGCTGACGATAATCTGTACCGATGAGAAAGATTTAAGGGTGATGGTGACCTGCACAGATTAGGAACAATGAGGTCGCACACTGGCACTTACAATACTGCAAATTCCCTCACAAGCCATCAGGCATACTGCCAAGTGCATACTGTCTTACGTTTTGTTGGTGACTGCTTTCACTGGTTTATCACCATTATACAGTATCATCCTCAAGCAAATACATGCTTTGTGCATCAGAAACTTCGTAAACATTGTCACCAAACTGACAGCGAGGCAGCAGCGTCTAATCACATTGCATGCACGGCAATGCACATTTCGAGGCACTGCCGCAATTGAAAATGTTCTCCTAAATTTGCAGACGGTAAGGCTCCATTCAGACATAAAAATGAACTGTTGCTTATGGTTGACATATGGCATGTGAATAATAGTGGCAGCATGTGCATAAGTCAGCCCTCGATTATCATGCATAAAGAGAAATTGTGATGTTTAAACCACCATTTTTGGCGGGTGTCGACACGTGTCCATGACTGAAATGCTTGGGAAGTCTTTCCTAGATAATGAAGTGCAGATAGGTATTATGTCTCACATGTTTTTTTTTTGTTTTTTGTTTTTTTTTTTTCAGCCAATATGCAACATTTTAGTTGATACTCGGCCTTAGTGAGTTGTCCCTCTCTGTAGTTGTGGCCGTGTTTTGCATGCCTGCTCTTCTGTATCACGAATGCCTACCAGTTTACTCAGCTTTCAGTCATTCTGAGGAAATGGTGTTTACATTCTGTAATCTAAAGGAGCATCGGCAATAATATCTGGAATGTATGGGGACTTGGGCTGCGAGTGTAGTTTCAACAACCGATGACCTCACCGATATCATTGTCGTCTGAGTGTCGCTTTTCTTGTTGGGCACAAGTTCACCTGATAAAGAATTAAATTCTTCACTCATTCCTCCCGGTAGTGTTTCTCCTTCTTCACTATCATTACACCGGGACAATACAAAAAATGAGGAACACTTGTAGAGACAACAGCCTCTAGATAAATAAAGAATTGATGTGATTACTTGCAATAAGCACAACAAACACGTGAGGGAACCATAATTCCCAAATAACTGTTTCAAACATTCACTTGTTTTTGTTGTTAACTGCGCATGAATGGGATCATCTTCCTGAGCATGTAAATGCCAAAATTAGCAATTTGTTCTCAATGCTTGTTTCAGACTGCAAGGATCACCATCATCATCATCAGCCTGTTTTATGTCCACTGCAGGACGAAGGACTCTCCCTGCAATCTCCAATTACCCGTCCTGACTGCAAGGATAGGATTTTGTTAGTGCAGTGAAGGGCTAATGTGCTATTATTGCGAAAGCAATACTACACCAGGTCTAACCACTCGTCGCATATGCCGTGGCCCCCCACCCAGAGCCGGCGCGGCGCTTAGCAGGTGGTGTGACGTCAGCTTGTTAGAAGCTCCACCGCAGCTAGAAGGGAGCCGCTCGTCGTGTGTAAAGCCCCTCCATCCCCGCGCCAACCTGGTCGGCGGTGGCACGTGGATGGAAAGGCTTTAGTAACATGTGCCGTGCCCCCCGAGCCGGCGCCGCGCCTAACAGGTGGTCTCTAGTGGTCTCTCCGTTGATATGACGACCTCCTCGCCTTGCGCTCGCTTCGTGGTGGCTTCACCGGGATAGATAGTGGTGCGCTACACGTTGGTCATCAGTCTTGCCAAGGAAGTTACCGACGAAGAGTCTATATCTGAATCTAGTTGCTCTACTGCTTCGGAATAGTTAAATTCTAAGGCGAAAGCTAAACAAGCTAGGAAGAATGAGAGAAAGAGGTTGCAACGTGCCCAGGAAACGTTGCTTTCGCAATTCAACCAGGTTTAACCAGAGCTAAACCACAGCCATTTTCTTTATCTACTGATGTGCTAACGTGTTGTTACTGTATTGGCCTGTGTTGTTATTGTACAAATAAAATTGTCGTCATGCTCACATTGCAAATGCCGAATTTTCGCTCTGCCCTTGTTTCAGTATGCTTGCAAGGATAGCCATTGTATTGCATTACTGTACTGAAATATTAAATCATTGCTTTATTTTACTGATGTGCCAAGCTGTTATTAAATACAAGTGCGAATGTACTATTTGTTAACTGTACTTACGACTTCTATCTATGTCCAGGACTGGACTAATATTATCTTCAAATAAATAAGTAAACATGTTATAGCTATGTTTTACTGTTATTTAATGCACACATAAATTCCATTCCTTCAACAACTTGACGTACTGCTTGTACACCTTATTACATAAAATGCTGCCCCTCCAGCATTTTGTGCCGTATCCAATCCTAGCCTATGGGCAATTTCTGGCTGGAATGGTTAAGTCAACCCAAATAATGCAAGATATGCAAAGATGATACCCATTGGTTAATGGCACCTGCCGCAGCAGCCACACTCCAATGAGGGCAGACTGCAAACATGCTGATGGACTTAAACTAGATGGCTGTTAAAGAACCCAAGGTGACCAAAATGTTCAGGATGCTTAACTGCACAATTTGAAGTCTTTTAGTTAATGACGTTTCTTTTAACCCACAAGGTTACACTTTCATACAATCAGCCAGTCAGCAACCCTCAAGGCTGAAGTGAACTAGCACTATATAACTATTCTGGCACCAAATTAGCTTTTTAAACAATGACATAAGAAGCCACAAGGTTGTTCAACATCAACTCTATTGCACAAGAAAGAAAAATTCAAGCACTACCCAAAAGACCCACTACGACACTGCAGCAGCAATGTGTGATTGCACCGGGACAATCATCTGTTCTATGCATGATTCTCACTGTAGCCCCATGAATGCCTGCATCCCAGTGACTGTGCATCTCGACACGACCAAGCTCATCATGCTCTACTTACTTTCCTAGAAGAAACTGCCCTGGCTTCCCGTATGTAATCTTTCTTTTGTTTGTTAGCAAGTGATGAGACCTTGGACTTTTTTGTATTGTACTGTAATTAGTGCAACCTAGAGAGTTCCTTGGTTTTTCTCTTCAGTTCCCATTGCCATACTCTACTCTTTGTGATCTGTCATCTCGTTCTTTCTTTTCTCTTCAAGAACCGACAAGTGCAGCAGCCCTTTCAGTGGCAGCTGCCAGCCTACCTTTCTCCTTCTTTCCTGTCGCTCAACTGTATATATATGTTTTCAAACTAAATAATAATTACATGGCCAGTGAAATCATTTCACTGTTATGAGATGTGTGCTAAAAAGCAAGTGGCTCATTATATCACCAAGCTTTTACTTCCAATACAAGATACTGCCTGGAAATGATGCAGCACTCTGTTGACAGGGCCCATGCTTTTCAGCCCTTTTGTTTTCCCAAAGCATGTGAGCGAGACGCATATTTGTGCCGCCTTTTTCCTTCAAATATGTGATGGGAGATGAAGATAGATATTTTTTTTTTATAAATGCTAGTTATAACTGTGATGTGTGTTGTCATTGGAATTATAATTTCCTATCCTGCCTGCAAATGTAAACAAAGATTAACTGACCAAAATTTAACAATTTCCAGCTGCAAATGATGAATTCCATGTTGACAAAGCTGTTGACAACGTTACTTGAAATTTCTTTCAGCAGATAGCTGTAGGAAAATCTTTTCAGTTAACACGAATGTAAAATTAGTGGAAGTCAACACACAGGGAGACATGTTTGCTTGAGGCGTTGTGCGCCATTTTTCATAATCTTTAATAGGGTTGAGCGTTCTCTTGCCTCACATGGCACATAGCATCGTGGCAGAAGTGTTAAACTTTAATTGAATTATAGGTCAGAAGGGTCCAGACACAAGCTAGTTGGTATGGATCCTTCATTTTAAACTGCACACAAAAAAAAAAAAACATGGACAAGGAAGGCTACGGGACCAGCGCTGGTCTCGTGCCCTTCCTTGTCCACATTTTTTGGTGCTGTTTAATATGAACGAATGACGCTGGACATGCCAAAACCATGATCAGATTATGAGGCACGCCATAGTGGCGGATCTCAGATTAATTTTGACACTTCGGTGTTCTTTAACATGCACCGAAATCTAAGCACTATTTGTATTTCGCTCCTGTCAAAATTCGGCTGCCACAGTCGGGATTAAACGTGTGACTTCGAGCAATGCCATATCGGTCAAGTTACTGCAGCAGGCGCAAAAGTGTTCATTTGACCTGCGACCACTTCTGCAGTATCGCCTGGACATTACTGTGTTTCAATGCGGCTTTGAGTCAGTTGTTTGATTGACAAATTTGCATGATACTTATTGTTCAGAAATAGCAGAAGCTTACTGTACCGTACCTTTAGTTTGCCTGTAACCACTGTTTCCTTGCCTTCTCACATCATCTTTTCCCTCAACCACCCACTGCCCAAGTATGGGAACTGCGAAAGTGGCAAGGCTGCTACTCACTCGTTCCTGGACTGCGTCGGTTCTACCCATTCTCTGCCTCCTCTCTACAGTTCTATCTAGGTCCCCTCTGGGCTTGCACATTAGTAGAAATGTAAGCGCTGTATTTTCTGCAATGCTTTTGAGTGGGGTCATGGTTAATTACAGCTGTCAAGAGGCTAATCTGACGACACCCATGGAGCTCCATAGGGCACTGTGCACATGTCACACGACGGAAAGGAGCAAACGAGCTTCTCGCTTCGACTTTCCTCTCTGCCACGCTCCTGCCATGTATATACAGGCTCCGAGACATCCCTCGACACCACGTGCAAGACAATAGCAGCAGCAGCAGCAGCAGCAGCAGCAGCACGAAAGTCAAAGAAAGCTTCGATTTAAAATGTAATATATTCAGCGCCTGCTGACCTTTAGTGAATGAAACCTTGTTGCTTCTTTAGTAGCCCTGTTTACGTGAATATGACAATGGTGCATTGTATCGCATTTTCTGCACGTCACAGCGGTCACATACATCTGGTAATGTGCCGGGAAGTAAATTAACGCAACATTGACATTGCTCCGCATTGCTAACAGTAGCTGGGACATTGACAGGATGGTTAACCCAACTACGTTACATTGAAAGAAGAGTGGCTGATTCGTGAATATTGTTTGCAAATATTATGCGTGAATATATTTTGGTATGTTGTTGCAAGAGCATTCACAACAAACCAAGGCTGGTATAACGTAAAACTATTCCAATCTGTTTTTATCCCAAATCGGCCATTAGCCCTCCCTGATAGGTCAAAATGGCTCGGGCTCTGCCCATATGGGAGGGCACCATGCCTACATGGGCAGAGCCCAAGCCATTTTGACCTATCAGGGAGGGCTAATGGCCGATTGGGAAGAGAAACGGATTGGAATAATTTTATGTCATAAGTGTATAGTACGGAAACATAAAGGTATGATATTGCATGGCAACAAGGGCTAGTAATATAAGGAAAAGCTTCACAAATGCCTGTGAAGTGTACCTGTGTGCACAGCTTTTGTATTTTTCCTTTGTCAATAAAGTGTGAAGAATGGGAGCAAAAAAGGCATCGACAAATCCAACTTTATTTGTTGTTTCCTTCAATGTGATTTATTTTGAATATATTAATAATGCCTGAGAATGAGGATTCGCAGAGATAAGTTCGCCATATGATTTGCAAGCAGCTCTCCTTGCGATTACATGTTTCTGTAAGTGATTTCACTTATTTACATAGGATGTTTGTGTCCAAAGGGAGAGTATTGGAAAGTATTTTGGACACTATCCAAAAGTCACCACAATAATCCCCAAACTTTGGGGTGCAGGCACAAAAGCCCCCAAATTCTCTCCTGTTCTCCTCTTTCAAATTAATGCCTGATTCATAAACCCCAAGTTTAAGAAAATGTAAAATCCATAAACGAAGGACTATAGTTACATACCAAAGAAACAAGCGAATTCTGGCTTTTTGCAAGTTCCCCAGTTCATATACTTTTGACCACAGATGTACACTCACAATAGAATGTGAGATGGCTTACAGAAAAGAACAGCTATACCTTGGCAACTGTTCATGAAGCATGAAGAATTAGAAAATTGAGGATTTATGAAGCTTTTATTTGACACAATAGTTTTCTATGCGATTGTTTGTGCTGTTCCTTACAAAAGCTTTTATGATCTGTGCAGCTGAATTTCTTGCTGCACAAAGCACAGGGAAGTAATGGGCTGCTAATCCAACAGCAATTGTCTGAAATGTGCAAGAGAATACGGAACCTGGTAATTAAGTACTTGATAAGCCGAAGGGGTAAACATGATGGAAATTAAGTATATGGGAACTGATTACTAAACTGTTTGAATGCGTACGTTGGCTACGGAATGAAACGCAAGTATAGAACAACAATACATAAAGAGGGAAGTAAGGTATGGCGTCTGTCGATGCGACATTGTTTAGCTACGGAAGGATCCCCTTGTGATAAATTAAGTGAATGATTCTCAACCAGGCGACTGCTTGATTTGCTAATTCGGGATTTGCACGGTCACTCGCGGCGTTAATGATGCACATCATAAAGAAGTACCCCTTCCCACAGAAAGCTCTCGCAAGGCCGCAGACCACGGCGGCATGAGGTATGCATGAGTTGCGACAGTACAAGCACTGTTGCGGTTTCAACACCCGTTTTCTCGTCGGTTACCACTGCGCGTAGTGACGCGGGGCGACTTCACCGCTGCGTCAAAACAGAACTACGCGCAACACGCCTTCGCAATGCATCGTAAGCTGCAACACAGTGTAACAAGACATGCATGATCGCTTCGAGGCCGCCGTCGAAAGTGGAACGGATTTGAAGAAACGCGGCTGCGCTGTTGTCGCGTGTTACGAGCGAATCAGGTTTTTCAAAAATCTGCGCTTCCCGCGTAAGTACGCGCAGCGCTGGTTTGTAAGGCTTCACACAAACGGCAACGGGATTTGAATGCGTGTCCTCGGCTTAGAAGGGGCTCCTTCGATCGAGAGGCAGCTATACGGTCAAAATTTTACACACGCGAACTATGAATTGACAGGATGCTGTTTATCCAGCCTGTAACTCCTGCGTCGTGCTTTGATGCACGTCAAGTCGTACACCTTTCCGAGCAAACCACAACGGTCGAGAACTTATGTTTCGGCATCCGAGCGGACGCCTAGCGATGCCGAGAGCGCACGTACGCGATCGTGGAATGCGATGAGTCGATGTGCCGCTTTTTCCGTGGGGAGCGCATCTAGCAAAACAGGGCGTCGCCAGCGACGCATCGCATAGCTTACCTGAAGAAGAATGCCCGCGAAATGGCCATGTTGTGTACGTGTAGTAGATTGGTCCGGTTCGGAAAGACCGGATCGATGTTGAGCCTCTGGATGTTGGGCACATGAGTGACGGTTTCGTTGGGCAGGAAGAGCTCGTTGACATCGACGACCCGACAGTTTTCGCCTCTAACTTTGTCGATCCGTGTCCGGATGTCGTCGAAGTTGTCCCGCACGTGCCAGTTGAACTGCGCGAGCACACCGACGCACGCACAGGCCAACACAAAGTTCACGATCACCGCACGCACCACAGCCATGACTTTTTCGCTCGCGGGTAGCCACTCTCTTTTTTTGCTTCCCGCACAATCACGAAGCGCTGGCGTACGCAGCCATGGGTCTGGGCGCGGACATGTTAACTGGAAGCTTTGAGCGAGGAGAAACGCAAAGTTGCATGCTCCTCTCCCTCTCTGAATTGGCGTGCCTTTTTACCCTTCCTCTCTTTCGAGGAGGCGCGGCCGGTACCGCAGTCGAGGTCAGGTGGAGAGCCCATCGAAGCGTAAACAATTTTGTAGGAAAGTCTATGGTGTAAACCACTGCCACTATCAGTGGTATAAACATTTGCGTTCCCAAGTGTAGACCTGTCCTTTCGTCATTCCTAAAGTAGATTAAAGGGCCGGCGTTGCGCGTACCCGGTGGTTCGAACGGGTGCGTTGCGTTCACCGGGTTGCTGTAACGCCCTCGCTGCGTTCACCCAAATAGCCAACTATAGCTGATTTAACTTGGCTCCCGTTGGATTTTTAAAAGGCGGCGGTAGTGCGCTTTGTACATGCTTTGGACATTTCTTGTGAGCGTCTGTGAAACAGGGTGTAACCTTTCTCTATGGTGAAACCTTTTCGACATGTTTCTGCGTTGTATCTTCGATTTATGTGGTCTTCGCTGCCGTGGTTAGTTTGTTTGGCTGGTTAGTACATGTGCAAACGGTCTTTGCCTATGACTGTGATGTTCTGGAGTTGTGGAAGGTCGTCGCCCCTATTTGATGTACTTGCGTTGTCGCGACATCATTCGAACACTATACCATAGAGAAAGAATGACTATATGATCAGAGCAGAAACAAGTGCTATAACCTCCCCTGGTGGTCGTGTAGGCGTCAGCTCTTGAAGTATTGGGCAATGCACAGAGGGAGCCAGTTTTATTTGCGGATGTGTGCTTGCACCAACTTTGACAAAACTCTGATCATTCGGGACCTATAAAAGCAGTGCTGTATTGTTTTTGTTCCCTGCTTAGTTCGCCTGTTTACATACTCGCCTGAATGTGTGCTGTTGTGATTTGTATGTTTTCCGCCGTCGGTCTGTACCAGATACCTCGCATTCAGCTGCTTATCGCCTGTGGTCGTTTTATAACTTTGCTGCAGAATTTGTCCTTAAGTCGAATAAACTAGGGAAGGAAATCGTGAAGCTTTACTCCCGAAAAGCGCTTGTACGTCCATAGAATTTACAGTTCAAATGCAACACATATCCTCATTTAAACTTTAGAAGAATATGATTTCATTAAATTTAAATTGCAGATAAACAGAATTCAATAAATTGAAGGTTTCTATATGCACCCCAAATAAGTTCTGCAAAGTGAAACGGTTTGTTACATTAAAGTTCAATATATGGAGGTCTAATTGTACAATATTGATTGATATAGGGTTTGATTGGATACAGGATGTGCATATTCACACGCCTGCTTCCTTAGTCAGTCGTTACGTGCCGGTCTATTTGGGCAATAAACCAAGCAACAATGTTAATGTTTTTGAACTGTTCATATATCGGGAGCACACCAAGAAGGTGATCTAAAACCTCCAGGCATATGGTGACTATCTGTTCCAAAAGAAAAAAAAAGTAATAGTAATAATGTGTACAGTGGCATAGCAGAGTAAACAAACAAAAAAGCTGTCTTTTTAAGACAGTGCTACATTTTTTTTCCTAATTACAGCAGCCGTGCAAGGTGTTCTAGATCAGTTACAATATTTGAAAATTCATTGTGATTGGCCAGTCTGTTTCCCCTAGTGTTATAATGGTCTCATATTCTTGCAAAGTTAATCATATTACTCCTGTTTCCTTACTACATTGAACTCCTGAAATGTTTTATCCCGGCCACTGCTCCTTATCCACCATGCTTTTTCTGCTTAAAAGTTCTCAAAGCAATTATCTTGCTCTCCTCTCCCTATTATTCAGGCAGAAAAACAGACCCACATGGCCATCACAAACTAATTTTCACTTACACATGTCCTGATGTTCAAAACGTTGCAGTTGAGTTGAACTTATGCAGCAGTTCATTGAGCAGCTCTACAAGTAAGCTTATGCATTCCACTCATCTTTGTGTATTGGAGTTGGAGCAACAAACAGATTCACAGGAAGATGTAAATACAAGTCGAATAAGGAATGTTTTGGGCTGGAGCCAACGTTGTGACAAACTCATCTTTGTCAACTAGTCCTCTTGTTGAAACACTGGCTGCAGGCAGAGGCCTCCCTTGTTTAGCTGATGTTGATCACTTGTAGAACAATCACTATTGTAAAAATAAACAGGCTATAGAATAAATTTTATGTACAGTAAGGTTTCAACATTTTCTATTAATAACCCAACAGAACAAGACCATTAAAAAATTTTCGAAGCTCAGAAAGGCTTGCATTCAAGTGTAATACTGCATGCATACAGAAAAGCAAACTATTCAGGCATCTCTCCTCTTGAAGCTGTACTTCACTATCGCAGCAGGCTAGCAAGCA